>NC_090440.1:1847393965-1847696996 GCF_031143425.1 Pleurodeles waltl
AGCATCTGAGCCATCTACTCCTGTGGCAGCCAGTGAACTGGAGGCCCTGACAGGGGACCCACAGGCCACTGACATGCCTCCCTTTGTAGCTGAGGACCACCCCGCAAAAAAGTGGTTATCCATCCAGGCATCCTGCTGCGAAGACAAAAACCACTGCCAGGAAGTGGACTTCTCCTTAACATTCTTCCTTGTGTGCCACTGACACACCCTGTTGACTGTTCAATGCCATAACTCACTTTTTTCTATGGCCCTTAGACACTGGACCTTTACTACCCACAGCTAGGCCATCATATGCATTGTCTGTACTCTACAGTATTCTTTCTCCTCATTGTGGGTGTTCCTTCCTCCCTTGTTCTTGAGGGTTCTGAATGGGGCGTTTGCAGACTTGATTTGGGGTGGTGGTAGAAGATGGGTTGCCCTCTACAAAATGCAATGTTCACTGTGTAAGGGGGACTGGGTGACACCAACTATGAGCTAACTTCATGGCATCACACCTCCAGTGGCCGGTACAGTGGTAGGGAGCAGGTCCATGCACAGAGGGAACTGATTTACAGGTTGACCTTAGTGGGAGATCAGTAGTGACCTAGCCGCTGAGCTTTACTATGGGATGAATACCTTTGCCCAATCGGAAGTGAAAAGTAATGTCAGGCCACCATGAGAAGGTGGGAAGTGAAAAAACAGGTAAGCAGGAAAGCAGCTTTCCTGACTACAGAGCATCAAACCCTCTGAATTGCAATTACAAACACTGCATCTCTCCACTTGTCCATGCAGCATGAGTGCAGACCCTGAACCTGCACCCACATATTAATTGGGAGCACCATAGGTGACACTTCCTCACAAGCAAACAAATAATACATATGAAACACAAGTTGAATGCCTGGGTTTACATATTGAATAATGTTGTATGTGAGATAGCTGGCAAGTGTTTTGTTGTCTGATGCAAACACAGCAGAATTCTAACAGCACCATTCCGCTGCACTGTAATCTGTTATTGTTGATAAATAATCAAAAATGAAAATGGTGAACACATGTTTTAAAAGCCTTGTTTACGTACCTGTTAGAAAGTGGGTCTCTAGTTCACAGAGGTATGCACCCTGTCCAAGTAGGAAGCACAGTCCTAGTCAGCGTAAGTCACAGCACAACCAAAATGATCCTGTGCTCACCCTCTGGTAGCTTGGCACAGACTAGGAAAGCTTAACTTAGAAGGCAATGTGTAAAGTATTTGTGCAATAACTCATACAGGAATAGTCAAAATACCACAAAAGTTCTTCACACCAGTTTAGAATAATAGATATTTATCTGAATAAAACAAGACCAAAAATCAAGAAAGGTCCAATATACATAGATCAAGATATCACTTTTAAAAGGTTTAAGGGGGTCTTAATTCATAGGAATCAGTGGATGTATCTCTTTAGCACAGGTACCAGCGCTGCATCAGAAACAAAGCTGATGCGGGCCACAGAGGAGGTGAGGCTCCAGAAAGGAAAGCAATAGATCAATTCCTTACTGTGCAGAGGAGGTGATGCATTGATTCTTCCCTCACAAGTGAGATGATGCGTCGGTTCCTTACTGGCAGGGGAGGTGATGTGTTGATTCTTACCTTACAGGAAGGGTGCTGTATCGCTTTCGAGATACGCAGCATCATTTCCTGACTGCTGTGCGGGGTTCATGACAAACTGACATCCAGGGCGACGTGGGTAAAATTCAGTCGCACTGTGCTGATGGAACTAGCTGCAACATTTCTGCAGGTGCTGTGTCCATTTTCCAGCTGCGAGACAAGCGTCCCGTCGATTCTGCAGGCATTGCATTTATTTTTTAGCCGCTAGACATGTGTTGCATCGATGTTTTTGGTACAGTGCACTGAGGCGTGGATTTCCTCTTTTAGGTGAAGTGTTGGTGGCCCTGAGACTTCTTAACTGGAGGCAAGCTGACAAGCCCTTAGAGATCACTTATGGTGGGAAGGCAAAGTCTTTCCAGCAGAGTCAGGGAGCAGCAGGAAGCAGGGCAACAAGCAGAAGAGCAAATATGCCAATTGGGTAGGAGTCAATGCTACCATGCTTACGGGAGAGAGCACAAGCACTTCAGCACTGGTAAGCTGTGGTAAAGTGTGCAGAGCCCTTAAAGCAGGAGAACTGAGATCAGAAACAGGGAGGAAGGCAGGCAAAATGTTGAGGGCAGGCCACCCTAAGGCTGTCAGGTCTACCAGCACCAGTCACTGATGCTGTGAATAATCAAGAAACATTTGGTTTGAGGAAGTGTTGAATAGCTTGGTGTTGCCTTGTAAGACTGAACATCCTCTAACCCCTAATTGTGCCTCTAATCTGACACTATTGGCATGAATTCCACTTTCAATTACAACTAGAGGGAGAGCCTTCATCTTTAAATCAGCATATTCTGTTGCTCCCAATAATTTTACTTGGACTACAATTGAGATCTGGCAGTGCCCTTGCCTTGCCCTACCTTGTAGCCCCACATAATTCACCGATTTGCAGCAGCCCTGTCGATTTTAAATTCTAGAATCTCATCTTGTATGTTATCCACTGTTTGCTAGTTAAGATCTCACCCCTCATTTTAGCTGATCAAGGGGCTATAATCTTTAAAATGATGTAGAGTCAAGGGGTGCTGACCATGACCAGATTGAACAATACAAGCTTTGTTGGCAGAGGTGGGTATCATAATTTGTATACGTCTTGTCGATTGTACCCACCTCACTGCTTGTAAAACTGTTGCCTCTATATTAAATGGTGCTTATACATTATCTAACATAGTATTTATTGAATGTTATGCTATTGCACAGGACATTTTACATGTTTTCTATCCTGATCAGTTGTGTAATAAAACTGTAGCTGAATAACCAAGTAATACATATATAACTTTGGTGTTTAGACAAGTTAGTGGAATGTCATAGGAGTTTTGATGATGTGGAATGTGGAGAGGTTGGAATGTTGGTAAAGTTTTGTGAAGGTTCTATTAGAGATGGTGGAAGAAGCAGTGCTGACACAATGTTTCTGGTGGCTCATGTTAACAGACATACCTCTTCAAGTTATTGAGTCTTCTTCATCACCACAACTTTTGTTGGTGATGAGAGGGACTAGGACCTGCCAGGATTTGGATGACCCACGTTGGCTGCATCGGAACCGCAAGTTCATTGCCCCTCAGTGTTGCTGTGAGCCCCATTCTTCCACCCCTCATTCTGTGACTTTAAACTGTATGCTTTCTTTTAACAGTGCCTTTTTCTGGCAGCTCTGCTGCTTTGCACTCCCATCCCTACATGTTTCATTGTGCGCATGTACTGGGAGGCCGATCAGTGACTTCAGCTGATGCAGCCATCTTCGGAGGTTTTTTGCACATTTCATAAGGAATTTTGCGTGTGTACCTTTGATGCCCTGGCAACCATCTTCAGCAGTGGAATTCGTCTCGCTTCTGTCACTGCCTGTTAAGTGTTGCACATATGCAGGGAATACGCTAGTTGACATTGCTCGATGCAGCCATCTAGAGTGCATTCCTTACACTTATGCTCTGCGTGCCTGGTGGTCATCTTAGCCAAAGGAATGTATTACTGAATGCAATGCATTAACTCAGTCAACCCCTGCAGCCATTTTAAACTATCTACTAGAGGTTTTCTGTGCTGTATTCTGTTAGAGGGGCATACCAAGATCAGCATATCTTTTTTGGGGATATTGCCTCTACATTGATAGTCTGTACATATCATCAGCTGTCTGCCTCAACAGCCAACTGTTATATGATGTGCAATAAGCACATCTAGGGTACAGATCTTTTATACTTCTGCATGGTGTTCAACATTGTCAGATGCATAAAACCAGATGTGACAACTGAATCTACACCATTAAAATGGTACCCAACACAGTGATACACTCACTTTTATATTCAGTGTCAAACTCACTTGTTTACCAGTATTTAAGTGTATCATTGAATTCACAGTGATACACTGACTTTTAGTGTTCAAGGGTGTTGTGTCTTCAACAGTAATACTCTTACTTCAAAGCCAGCACTTGTAATAGCATTGTGGTGTATCATTGAATCCACAGTGAACGCACAAATTCTGTGCTCCAGTACTCAGAGTGTTGAAGATTGGATATAGTTATCCATGGCCCAACCCTTTCAAGCTGTTGCAACATTTATTCATTGTGTTTTGATTTTATTCAATCGAATAGGAGGTGTCTGTGCTTGATAAGTGGGTAAAACTGATAATACATTTAGAGTTTAATTCACCACCTCCATTTCTAGATGGTCCAGCAAACCACTGGTATACTTAGGAACAGGTTTGACGCTTTCCAAACATATATTGAGGTGATAGGTGCTTCAAGTTTTCATCCAGGAAGAAAAAAAGTCCTACATCTACATTCAATAGGTTCTGACGGCCATGCTATTTTTAAACATCTTCCAGATATTGAAGTTGTGCAAGATGAAGAATCTGTGGATAAGTTCATAGGAATCAGGAAGATGGCAAAATGTTTTGCCTTCCAACCCAGTATTGTAGAATTGTGGCATAAGTTCTTAATTAGGAAGCAACTGAATGGTGAGGTAGTATATATTTATGAATCTGCACTTTACAGATTAGTAAGTAAGTGATCATTTCATCTGACACTGTACTAATAAAGCTATTCAGTAGAAGCTCTTGTCATTGAGCAGTCTGTCCCTCTAGAAACCTTTACTGATTGCTAAAAGCATTGACAATTCACAACTGTCCGTTAAGGAAGTTGAGGGGAAAAAACACAGATTGTTGGCAATGTTCACCTATACAGTAAAAGTATGGTGAAGAATAAGTCAATAAATAAAGAGGTTTCAAGGTCATCTATAGGGTTTGTCAGATAGTCAAATGTTAGTTTTAGATGTGGAAATATACCACATTTTAGATCCTGTGAATAATGTCTGGCAAAAAATGTTGTTTGTATAAAATGTGGTAAAGTAGGACATTTTGCAAAGGTTAGCCAAAGTCAATGGAATCATACAGAGAAAATTACCAATGTTGTAGCAAACATGTTATTTGCTGATTGAGTTAGGAAATAATCATAATGATCTACAGGATGTGGTATTAATGGTTGGGGAGGACATCTGTATAAGGGGATCCTGCAGATGGAGTTGATCAATATGCAGAGGTTCTAGTAGGTAATATATCACTCAGACCTTTGGTTGATTCTGGTGCCAGAATACAATGGGTACTATAGACATTTTTGATGAATTGTGGGTTGGGAGAAATTTGGAACCACCAGACCACACTACGGTCTCATATGAAGGGAGACTACTAGATGTGTCAGGTATTTTGAGGATGTTTTAGTTTTTAAGGACTGTAAGAGTTTTGGAAAAATGTATGTGGCAGTAGAGGCTTTATGCATATTAGGGAGGTTTTAGAAAATACTTTAAAAGATTGTACAGAGACCTGGCATAACGGAACAAGTGTCAGTGGTCACAGAACACCTAGTGAATGACATCGCTGTCAAATTTCCTAAAACATTTTTCAGGTAATCTGGGCATCATAAAAGGGTTCCAGCATAAAATTAAAGTCCAGCAAAACACTATCCCTCAAGCACAAGATGTGAATGTTCAGTTTTACATCAGGGAGGATCTGGAGAAAGAGCTGATAAAACTGTGTCACAGTGGGATAATCGAACCCATAGAGCAGTGGTTCCCAACCGGTGGTCCAGTAACCCCTGGGGGTCCGCGAAGCCTCTTCAGGGGGTCCGTGGCTGCTCAAAAAAGTAAAGAATATTAATTGGTTAGGGCCCCAGCTTTCAGTAATGGCTCAGTGGGGGGTCCCCGGACTCCAGTAATGATAAAGTGGTGGTCCACAGATGTCAAAAGGTTGGGAACCACTGCCATAGACTCATCATTCTAGTTATCTCCACTGGTACTGGCTTGGAAAAAAACTGATGAACTAACAGTTTATGTTGATTTGCACAGTTTGAACAACACAGTGGCAGAGGCAAATTGGTTTTCAAAGCTGGTGTTAGCTTTCACTTACCACCAAGTTGTTTTGGAACCTGAGTCAAGACATTTCACAGTGTTCGTGTTACTGATAGGTACATTTCAGTACATTTCAGTACTGCCGGATGCTCAAAGTTTTTCAGAGGATCATTTATCAGCTACTAAAAGATAAAAAGGGATGGTCGCCTTTCAGGGTGACCATTTATTATTTGCAAAATTAAGATAGGAGACTGACATCAAATTAGTCGAGGTATTGTCTATTTTACAGTAAAGTGGTGTGGTATTGACGTTAAAGAAATGTGAAATTTCCAAAGTCTGAGTGGTGAATCTGGGGCATGTAGTTTCAGATGATGACATTGAGCCAAGACCAGGATTGGTTAATGCCATCATCGATTTAACACCACCAAGTGACAAGTCTAGGTTGAAAAGTTTCTTGGGTATGTGTGAATCCTATTCTTGCTTTATCCCGGACTACGCTTCTCATATCAAACCATTGAATGTGTTGTTATAGAAAATGCAAGTTTTAAGTGGGATACTACAGCCAGTCATTTGAGTGGTTAAGGAAGGAACTAGCCAGCTCAAAGTTGTCAAAGTTGTTAGTCATTTGATCCAAGTTTGCAATGTTGTATCACGGTTGATGCATCAATATTGGATTAGGTGCCATTCTTACAAAATTCTGTGGTAAGGATGAAAACACAGTTTGCTAAGCATCCCAAGTTTTGAAGGAATCAGATACTGATTATCGCGTAATTAAAAAAGAGTTATTAGCTTGTTGGTGGCCTATTCAAAAATTCTAATCATATATGTGGAGAAGCAAGTTTACAATTGTGGCTATTCATTAACCATTAGTTGCCATTCTTTCAGGAGAGACAATAAAGGAATAGACACCTAGGATTGCCAGAATCACAGCCAAATTATTGCAATACCAATTTGACATAGAAAACATCAGGTGCCAAGAAAGTTCGGCCAGATTTGTTGTCAAGGTTTCCAGTGTGTGAGGGTGTTTATGGAGACTGTTTTATTGCTGCAATTGGTTTGAAAGAAGAGTCCGAGCCTGAGAGGAATCCAAGCTGGATCAATGTGAAGTCCTGAAAGTGATTATATCCTTTGTGAAAACTGAATAGCCATCAGAAAGGTCCCTGGTATTATCATGTCAGCCTGTTGAGAGGCGATAAGTTATGTCCCCGGAAAGGATCATATTTATTTTAATCAAAATGAGGCATGAGGGACATTTGTGAAAGACTTTACCAAACGCAAGGGTTGTCAGATGTTGTGGTAGCCATCAATGGATAGGGAAATTGACCAGTTTATAGAAATGTGTGTTGTGTATTCTAGAGCTGAAAAGGGTCAGAAAACCACCATTACAACCAATTGAGTGTCCCTCTAAAGCCTGGGAGAAAAATGGGGTGGATATGTTTGGCCCTTTCAACAGTTTACCAAGCCATCTGCTTTACACTTTTATAGTAATGGATCTCTATTCTATGTTGCCTGAAGTAAAACTCACATCTGAACCTAGTACTAAAGCAGTTACTGAAATTTTATATGAATTGTTTATCAAAGAAGGTTACTCAAGGCTTTTGTCATCAGACATTGGCATTCAGTTTGTGAGTGCGGAGATGGAGAATTTTATTAAAGGAGGTGACAGCAAGCATCTTAGGATGATTCCTCATCATCCCAAAACTATTGGCCAGGTCGAGCACATGAAAAAGGTGTGTTCTCAGTGTGTGCAATGGGCCATGGACAAAGGTTGTGTTGTTCTGATTGCAATACATTCCATGCTATTATTTTATCATATGAGTCCACATTCCATTACTCAGGTGTCACCATTCAAGATGCTGAGGGGAAGAAAGCCAGCCATACAAAATTGTCCTAGTTGGATGAGCCGATGGGTAAAAGTTGGGGTACATTTGGATAAGTTTGATAATAGAGTTAAATATAACATGGCCTATGCCAAAGGAAAACAAAAAGAAGCATTTGATTGCAATAATTGAGTACATGAAACGGAAAATGAGGTTGGAGATAAGTTCCATATTAAGAAGGGGAGGCTTATGTTAAAAAAGGAGATAAGAAATTTATCAAACCTTGGGTAGTGGACAAAGTACGTGGAAATGCCATCAGTGGTAATGTTACTGATTGGTGAAATATGAGTAGAGTCATTAATGATTCAAGTCTCTCAAATGTCTGAAGTTTAAAAAAATAGTGAATCCTTGAACTACAGAAAAAGACAGATTCTGCTACAATTTAGAATGTGAACTGTGGTTTATGATGAGAATTATTTCTGTATTCTATGGTTGTGAGGTTTCTCATTTTGTTCATGGATAAAGCTGGGTATCTGCATGATTTCTGTATTTTTCAACCAAATGTATTTTATGCATAGTCCAAGTTAGATTTTTTTTATTTTGTTTTGTTATTTTGTGTTGTTTTGATTGCTTTTGCATATTAGCTTATATTCCTGTTTCTGCATTAACTATCAACGGTTTCATATTGAAGTATTCAATTTAAGATGTTTTTGTATTCACTTTTATAGAATGTTAACTTTTCCATTTGTTTTTCCATTCGAAGAGGGAAACTAATCCAGTGTTCAGACAAGGGGGTGGAATTTTATATGGGTTCAGATGATGTAAAATGTAGAGAGGTTGGAATGTTGGTAATGCTTTGTGAATGTTCTATAACAGTTGGCAGGAACAGCCATACTAACACAGCATGTCTGGTGGCTCCTGTTAATAAACCTACCTCTAAAGTTATAGAGGTTTCTCCTTCATCACCACATAGCACTCTTCTTTAAATAAAAAGAGTTAAGAAAAAAAGCTCCCCTTGCCCATTACAAACACATGCTGCAAAGAATGATATTATAAGGCCAACAGAGGTACACTGTTTCACATCTACATCAAGTCCTATTGTGTAATGACAGAATCCCAGTTATTTATGTAAAAGGTACTAAAACAATGCATCTAGCTACAAGTGAATAGAGATGCAAAGAGTGATGAGAAAACACCCCACTTCACAATATCAAATTATTCAGTTAGGGCAGCAATCCATATTAATTTAATTTTATACAGACTTGAAAAAGAATTCAAGTTGCTTGATACTATAAGTTATTAAATACTGTTTATGTCTGCAAAATATACAATCTTAGTTATGTGGTTGATCATTCTGGAATTGCAGCTCGGGCAGCACACAGTTGTTTTCTTCCTTTAATGTGGGATGTTTTTAAATCCAGCAGAGACACTGGAAACTGTCAGTCATGATTGTAATAAGTGTATTATTGTTTCTATTTGGTATTTCAGTGCAGTAAAACCAAAGCAGCTTATCAGTGTGCCTGAACAGTAAGAAAATTGAACTGCATTTACCATAATGAATTGTAGGAGTAGTGGTAAACACATGAAATATTAACATATTATGACATGTAGTTGGTATTCTTCTAAGATTGTTGATGATGATGATTCATTGTTCATTATGAGCAACAAGTTATGATGCTATGAATGCATGACAGTTTTGCAGAACCATTTCAGAACTGTTTTAGTATGTAATCTAATGCTGTACAGGGAGATTGAAATGTATATTTCATGTTGAGGATATCATTTGGAGCTCTAAAAAGATCAGGCTTACTTCCACATATTGCAGCATATGAGGTAGATAACATGAATGTGCTTTGCTGCTGATGGAAAAGAAGAAACAATGAGAAGGAAAGTACTAACAAAACGTATCTGTGGAGAGTAATTCAATCATTTCCATCCATCAGTCTTTTGATCCTGAACTTTGCACAACATACTATTGAGATGAGATAAAGCAAGGGAAACTCATTCTTATTCAAAACTCTCACAATCCATTTATTTTTTAAATTGACTCACTTAATAGGTTGCAGAAAAATAAGTTGCAGAAATTGTCATTGCATGACAAGGAACTTTACAGAATTTTTGGGGACTTTAGGCCTTTGTTAATAAATACATTTTCCCATATAGAATTTTCATTTTTGTATTCTTGGTGAGATCTCTGCTAAATATGTTTTTGAGATAACTGTATTGTGAGCATTAGAAAAATATGTTACTGGTAGACTAAATTCAATTAAGATATTTTTATTTAATTTGTGCTATGTAGTATTGATAGACGTGACATCTTTGGGGTGGAATTCCCCATGACGTTTTGCCTCCACCCACTCTCCCTCCCCCCCTATTTTTGCTGAATTTGTTTGTTGGCTTTAGAACTCATTGATATACAAGTCCTCCTAAATGGTACTACTTAAACTAGGGGCCGGTAAAAAAGAAGCGCTACTAGTGGGCAAATGCATTCATTATGCCACCCACTTGGGCAGAACTGCAAACATGCATGGCAGTTTTTAAACTGCCCTTTCAAACTGGCAAAATAAATCTTTTGCCAGCCCTAAACCTTTTTAATACTTGTAAGTCACCTTATGGTAGGACCTATAGGGCTCATAGGTAGGGTGCATGGTATTTAAAAAGAAAGACATATGTACCTACGTTTTACATGCTCTGGCAGTAAAAATCTCCTAAAGATGTTTTTTTTTACTGTTGTTAGGCTATCTCTCATTGACTAACACTATGTTACTAAACTTAAGTAATACATTCAGTTTGGAAACTATTCTAATAATGCCACTTTCAGAAAGTTGGAATTTTTCTGCCTAAAACAAATGTGCTTTTCTGCCAGTGTCTAGTATCACAGGACTGTGAGTGGCTCTCCTGAGTGTGTTGTGTATTTCTTCTAGAAATGAGGAGAAAGGTGCTGGGGAGGAGTGGTCTCCTGCCCTGATTACACTTCAAAGGACTCTGCATGCAGCACACACAAAGGAAACTGTCACTTAGCCTGCTCTTCCCTTTGTCACCCTAGACAGTTTAGAGCCAAACCCAGGGAAGGGGAAGAACCTGATCAGAACCAGTTTGGAAGTAGGCCAAAGATTTTCCCCCACAAAAAGTCTGACACTATGTATAAATATGGTACCTTCGAGCTTCTCATTAGAACACTTCTGGACTCATGAAGGAATCCGAAGAAGGATTGCCTTGCTATCTGAAAAAGAAGGTTTGGACTGTTTGCCTTGAAACCAGGAGTCCTAGAAGTGACTCCAAGGGTCAGTTGGCTGACCTCCTGTTTGGGCTACAAGGACATGCTCCCAGAGGCCTTCCCTCCAACTACCTAGCTGACCAGTACCAATTTTACATACTTGAACTCTGCTCCTGGCCTCTGCTGGAGTGGGTCCTAATCTCCAAGCGGTACCCCCAGGTTCTGGATCCTTGCCCCGCATTAAAGTGTACTTATTCTGCTTCAAATCTGTAAATCTCTGCACTCCAGGTGTAAATCCAGAGTTTTAATGCTCTTTGGCACCAGGCTCTTCATACCAGCAACAGTTACTGCATTTCCCGTCAATGTGAATTTTTGACAGTGACCTGCTCTTCACATCAGACACCAACGGCCTGCATCTGCCACCAACGAGAAGCTTCAATAACCACCACACCTCACACCAGTGGTGTAACTAGAGACAAACCTGAGTGGGGGCTAACACTTCCAACATGTGGGTCAGGACAAGCATTTCTAGAAGTGTGCTCGGAGATATCCACATAGGCAATATGTGAAAAAGAAATTATAAAATGTGCAATTTAAACATATTTGACATACCTGAAATAATTACAAATATGTTTTCATAGGTTTGACACATTTCCTCGGCTACTCCCATTGACCTGTAAAAAGCAGACTAAGTGCATTGGTAACTAAAAAAGAGCATCTACAAATTTTAATCCAAAACACATTAGACAAGTTTTCACAAAGTTACCCTTTTTCTCAATTCACTGATCTCTTCTGTGAGGGGACAATTTGCTTGTGAAATATTTATAATTGTTTTTAATTGCAAGTCCAGAAAAATGTTCCTGTCCCATTAATGACTGAAGGTACATTTAAGTTTATCCTATTAGATGTTGCAAAACAGTCATGGACGAGGCTGCCCTTAGATACAATTGTTAAATATTAGGCTTAGTAGTAGTGCCTAATTTAAGCCGGTGGTTGCAGGTAGAACGCACTTGCACTAATTTTTGGGTTTCCTCATTAGACTTTGTTCCAGAGAGAATAACACAAAAGGAGGAAAGGAGGAAGAAAAAGATGGAACATTGTTACGAAGGTAGAAAGCAAAGATGAAAAAGAAACTGCAAGAGTGAGATAAATGGGTCAGGGAGTGCCTGGTGGAGGATGAAAGTCATACACAGTAGAATCACATCCAGGATGTCTTAGTATTCAGCTCTCCTGGCACTCAAAATTGCCAGGCGTAGGCTTCTGAGCAAAACTTTGGACTCAGCATTTATTATTTTACAAGTTAAGGACTGCTAGTGTGCTACCATACATTTAGTTGGGGTATTTGACTGCTAGGTAACAGGTTTAATTACAAAAAATCCCATTACTTCTTCCTGAGTTAATTGTGTGCCAATGAGTTGGTAATATTGTTGCCTATAAATACACTGCCTCACACCTGTACTATACTAAAATAAAAAAATAATAGTTATTGTTAGCACACCACAATGAGCAGTGCCCATATATGTAGCATATTGGTCCACATTCATGCAGGAAAGCACCCAGCTGGTATTGATGAGCTGGCAAAAAAAGTTGCCTTGCAGAGAGTATTAGGGGGAGAGGTGTCAGTCGCAATGTTAGAGGCCTGGCTAACTACAGATACAAAGTTATTTTTGAAGAAGATTTGTCCAATTACAAGACACTGTAGAAATGAACAGAATCAAAGGGAAGGCATTGGTCAAGTAAAACGCATGTCAATACTCTATTTGAATCAATAATAGTCTTTAAATAATCCCTTGAGAAAGCCAGTGTTGCTTTTGTGCCACAGTGATATCGGAATCTGTTTCGGTAATCTATGAGAAGGCTAATTTCTTCCATGAATGTAGCTATTTGCCTTGATGCTAACCTTTCAGTCTTTTTAACTAGAAACAGTTGGTTATTGGTATTAGAAGGCGCCCTTGTTTGAAGAACTCTTTGTTTTGGGGGAGTTATTTTGTGAAGAGACCTTTAGCCAAGGAGTTGTTGCTATCTCTGGCTGGAATAGCTGCAGAGCTATTAATGTGTATATTCTTTCATGTTTGAGTCTAACATGGGTCTGCCAGTGATAATGCGTGTCTACAAGATTTTGCAGCCTTGATAAAGTCCTGTGTGATCAGGAGATTAAAGGTAAGTAGTTGTTTTCATGATTTGTTTTCTAGTGAACTGTGCAGCTCTTCTGAAATTATACCTGAGCAATGATTGAGCAATAGGGAGGGAAGCGGAGGGTCTAAAATCATTTGGAGCATTGTAAGTAACTCTGGTGTGGCAGGCACACAGCACAAGCCATTGTGGTCCTTGGCTGTGCTCCCAAGGCACAGTCAAAGGCCTCAAAGGCATCAGGATGTTCTAAGGTACTTCCATTTCAAGTACTGTGGTTAGAGGGGCCTTTTTCATATGAACTCTTATAGACCATCTGTTCTTGTGCTCTTGAGGCCCATTGTCAGATCTCCTGCTTAGATCTCCTGTCTTATGTTCAGGTTTCTTGAGTACAGTCTGCTCTTCAGCTGTAGGTCATTTCTGCAAGGCAAGGGGCAGGTTCCTCTGAAGTGAGGCAGGCATCAGGAATCTTGGCTCCATTCAGCTTTCCTTGCTTCCTACCCGTGTGTTCTTCAGAAGAAAAAAAAAATTAAACGTCTATGCTGCTCACCATTTAATGGTTGAGCAGTGGATATTTGTGTAGGTGTGTTCCGTATACACAGTGACAAAAAAGAATATATATATTGAGTTTGATGATTATACATTAAAGAGTATACATTGAGACACATCTGCATCAGTTTAGTACTCATGCAATAATGCATTTAGCGGAGTCAACTAAAGATGTATGGAGCGAACAAACCACAAGAGAGCCTATATTAATTTAGAGAAAATATATTGTTGCATAATATGAGCTATACTAGAAAGGATACTTTATCAGGACAAATGTGCACTAGCTAGTTTCACTTATTCACTGTCATTCACTTACTAAGATTTCAAGGGGAGTCAAAGGCACAATGGGTGCAGATAGGAACTGTGCAAGATTATTGTCAATAAATGCATGAAATGAAAGAAATGGAAACAATGTGATTTTAAATAAAACAGAGTGTTATAAAACCTCTGGACGGCTTCTGAATAATGAGTTATGTCATGGCAACCTATAATGTAAATCCATGTGGTATTATGAAACAGTTAAGATACTTGTAGGGTGCTGGGAGGCCATTTATTTAAAACACAATAGTTAATGGATGTGTTTCAGAACTTCTGAGATTTTTTTTGGCTTCACATTTCAGCGATCACCAGACCTTATGTTCTCAAATGAAAAAGAGCTTTAAGAAGCACACCTGAGAGGGCTGTCTCCTCCCAAACATTGGTTACCTTGAGTACAGTATTTGATTAGGTAGAGAGTGTGTGATGCCATTGATAAACATTGCTTATCGTACTCCTGTTGGCTTCTGAAGGGAGTTTGGTCAGCTAAAACAAAGTAATGATTCCGCAGTTTGGAGTGGGAATACTCATCTACCATTCTATAGTATTGGCCAATAATATTGCTAAAGCACCGTGGCATGCTCACTGTGTGCATTTACTACAGTGTGGAACATGTTTTTATTGATAAGCTAATCCTGTTGGCAAATAGAGCTTCATAAAATTGATGTTCCCTCTTTAAAAATGGCAGTGGCAACTACAATAATGCTGCAAAGGCCTCTATGCGTGTTTTTTTCTATCATGTTTATGTTTCTGCTGTGAAGAATAAGCAGCTTGTTCTGCCCTCCCATCCCAGCACTCTGACAGGCATACTAGTTGTTGTAGCCTCAAAATTCTAATGCAGATTCTTCCTCCAGCACCAACACACTGTCTCCGTTCTCCCCCCATCTGCAGCAGCCTGCACATGGCCAGCTCTACTCACCCATGCAAGCCAGATTCACAGAGTTCTTGAGATAGCCTGGATCACATGGCCCAGCTTTGACTATAAAACAGGAAGAAATACTGGTAGGGAAAGAGAGCAACAAGCTTAGCCACTTTTGAAATGTATGTGATTATATCTATTTTATGATTAGACAATGCTGTTATTTCATTGAGAAATCTCTGCTCCTATCCTTTCTGCAGACATTGTATGCACTCTACTCTTAAACTGCCCCAGCTGCATCCTACTGATTCTGCTCACTAGTGCTGGCTAAAGATCTTTGTAAGTGGTGGGATGTGATACTTCCTCCAAATATCAGTAAGCAAAATGAGTAAACAGTCTTCTTGTTGGTGATTTTGGGGACAGTGGGCTCTGCCCTCCCCAGAACCTTTTAAAATATTTTGGGTCAAATTTGCTAAAACACCATATATTCTGAAATGGCATTTATGAAACATTTCATTACTTTCATGGGTGTGTGAGAGAAGGCTGCCCTTTCCTATGAGTAGATTCTATTTTTAGGTCACCACCTACCAGACAGCGCAGTTGTCTGATTTGCTAAAGAAATCCTGGGGACATTCAGAAATTTGACCTAGGAATGCATTCTTCATGTTGCTTGCCATTGTTCTTGTGGTTTGTAAGACATTTTCTTCCTTTCCATTTGCTGTCTTTTTCTGTTTTAGGCTGTCAAGCTTGAGTTTGTACCTTCACTTGCCCAAATCTTATTTACAGTATCCTTCAGAGTGCTCCCTTTCTGTAAATCGTGTTCTTATCTTGTTACATTTGCTGTACATTCAAAGACTGAGGTCAAATGTCAGGCACTGTTTGTTGAGAGCGCTTGTTTACTTTACACTGGTGTTCAACAAGGCCACAACACATTGCATTGGTGAGACATATTGGCTTTGCCAATGCTTGTTTCAAATGTCATAAGTCAGAAATTAATTTAACTATGCCAAGGTCATCATTTTTGCACGTTAGCCTCTTATGCCAAGGATTAAGTGCAATATGCCAGTTCCAGAATTTGGCCATGGATACTCACACCCAATAGCCATGGGTACCTTCACAATTACCTCTGTACACAAGGGTCAGAATTTTGCTATCGCACCCCATATAAAATGAGTACAAGGTCTCTGATGACAAGTATGATGTGAATGAAAAAGTGCATTTCCTTAAAATAGCTATACAGGGCTTATGTTTGGTTTAACATGTGAATCAAGAAGCAATACTATTGGAAATTAACATTTCCACTGTTTTAAAATGAATATCACAGTATCCAATTTATCTTACGAAATACTTGACCCCTTTGGCAAACGTTTTTTTATCAAGTAACACTTGTTACACACATGTTGGGATTTTCAGACCTAACTTATAATGTAAATAAACGTTCCAGAATGAAGCATTGTGGTGAATGAAAAGCCAGGACTGGCTGAAGGTGTCACACAATACAATGGGCAACTATGTAAAAAGTTTATAAAGTTTAAGTTTGTGATTTTCATTCTATATTTTTGTAAACAATCAAAAATTAATCAATGAAGAGTTAAATGGATGAAAATTGCATTCATGTGCAGATGTTACAATTCAAACCATAGCTGTCACACATTCAAACTCCTCCAAAACATTGGAGCTTACTAAAAAAATTACTGCCTACCACAATCACAGCCCAAGGCCTGTAGGGCCAATGTTACAGCATTACCTGCAACCCCCACCCCTCCTTTGGTCATGCTGACTATCAGAAGCAACTAAACATCTCAATTGAGAAGATAAACAGTAAACCTCAATGCTGGCATCTGTGTTCCAATGCAGGGCTCAAATTTTGGTGTGCTTTCACGAGTCCCAGGCTGTCAGGCAAAATATTGTTAGCGCATGAGTCCCAGTGTAATAAAGAATCCTGTGCATGTGCCCACAGCCTGAGATAGCTCTCCAATGTGGTACCTGCTTCCACAGAGCATGGCCATCATGCAGGCCAACAGTGCCCAAACACTGATCTATGTTGCGGCTTCAGCAGCAATGAAAACACCAAGCCCCTATGAAGGTCAAGGGGGCCCCAGTTGAAGGATTCAAAAGTACCTCTGGAGCCAGTGCTGCTTCCCCTACCCACAATGCACCATATGCCTGAAGTCCCTATTCAATTCCCTCAACAGCACACATCTGTCAAATTGCTTCCTCCTTAGTCTGTTGAGCCTGATTCCTCCTTCTGCAGCATCTTTCTTGTGAGACGTGTTGTATATAACGAGGTGCTTTGCTAACAATTGGTATGTTTGCAGGATAAGAGGTGTGCTTGGTGATGGTGAATATTGTGAGTGAATGCAGTGTGAGTAGTACAAATGTAGGTTGAATGGTGTGCCAATGAGAGTGCAGGATGAGCTGCATGAGTCCAAAGTGAATGGAGGGACCATGTGAGTGAAGTGTGTATAGATTGGGAGGAATGACTGAAGGGTGAGTGGCATTAACTGTGTAATTGCAGGGTGATTGGTGTGCCTGTGTGAGTGCTGAGTGACCTTTGTGCCAGCATTAGTGCGTAGTGAGATATAGGAGTGACTGGTGAGCCATGATGAGAAGTTAGTGGGCAATGAGTGTTGTGTCCCAGTGAGTTCTGGCAGACGACTGAGCCTGTGTGCAAGCAGGTTGAGCCATGTGAGTGATGGGTGAACAGAGTGTCTCTGTGAGTGCATGGTGAGAGGAGGAAGTGCAGATTGAGTGGTGTGCCTATGTGATTGAAGGCTGAACTGTGTGAGTGACCAGAGTGCCTTACTGATGTGCCTCTGTGATGTAAGGTGAGAGGAGTAAGTGAATGGTGAGTGATGTAAGTGCAGGGTGAGTGATGCACCAATTTAAGTTTGGGTGAGGATGAAAGTGCAGAGTGGGAAGATTGAATGTATGGTGTGCAATGTACTTGTTTGCGATTGAATGCAGGGTGAGAGGCGAGGCTGCAGGGTGAGCAATGAGAGTGACAGTGAGTGGAGTGTCAAGTGAATGCAGGATGAGTCATGCTTTCTTGTTACTGCAGAGTAAGAGGACTGTGAACAGCATGAGTCCAGGGTAAGCTGTGCAAATACAGTGTGATCACTGTGAGAGCAGGCTGAGCGTTGACAGTGACAGGTGAGAGGAGTGTCATGTGTGTGCAGGGTAAGCACTGTGCTCATGTGAGTAAAATATAAGAGGAGGGTGAACAGTGTGAGTGCATGGGGAGTGGAGTAAGTATAGTGTGATCTCTGGGAGTGTAGGGTGAGCAGTGAGTGACAGGTGAGTGGAGTGTCATTTGTATGCAGGGTGTGCAGTGTGCTCGTGTGAGTGCAGGGTGAACTGTGTGAGTGCATACTGAGAGGTGTAAGTACAGTGTGATCGCCATGAGTGTAGGGTGAACTTTAAACCCATGGGTGAATGGTGAGAATGATGGGTTAGTTGTCTGAAAGCAGGATGTATCCCCAGACACTCTGAATAACTCAATATCTTATCCACGGTTGGTAAGTGGGGTTTCAGATATAATTTAAACAACTGCTATTATAGTATCTAGCAGGCATGAGGGAGGACAAAAAACATTATTTGTGGATCCTGCAACAAACTTTCAGCCTCTTGATATGCCTTATAGACAGGGCCACTAGAATTGTGTGGTTGTGCGGCCGAGGCAATTTTTGCATAATTATAGATTTGCCACATAAAACGTAACCTGATGCATAATCTGCATATTTGAACATAAAATTGCTTCTAGCTCAAACAGTTCTAAAAAATGCAGCTACACGTGTTGCTGTGCAGTGGAAGACCCTTTGCAAAGGTTGATTGGTAGCTTTTCTGAAGACTATTGCTATATTTGTGTCTTAAACCAGTCCTAAAGAGGTGCAACTAATGCCAAGACAATGTTAACAAGTTTGAAATTTGCAAAATATTGAAATAGTTTTATTACAAAATGTGTTGCATAGTGCTGCATAATTTACTTTTTCGTGCCGCATATTTTACTCAACTTCGCCACATAATTTGGCCCTCCACCGCTGCATTTCTAGGAGCCCTGCTTATAGGGTTGCCACCGTTCCAAGAGAAAAACATTTGCAACAAGGACTGCACAATATCATATGTGTTAATTTGTAAAATTAGTTTTCTGCCTTTGTTAAATTATTAGTCCGGGCTCGTTAAAATAGCTCTAGAAAACATTTAAACACGCTTTCTGTTTAGATTTTCTGGTTAACATAGATACAAATATGAGCTAAAAGTATCTGGCATTTGGTCAATTTCCTTATTTTTAAAATACTGGTTTGTCTGTACAGTAGAAATGGCAGCCCCTCCCCTCAAATGTCAACTGTGGCAGCAAATGTAATTTACAAATGTAAGGAATAGGCAGAGTGGGGACACAGGGGGTCTGGTAACCAGTGTAAAAAAATAAAAAAGCATAGGTAACAAGTAAATGGCCCTTTAAAGACCTGTGAGACTCTTAGCTGAGTTTAAGATAAGGCAGTAGCCACTGCCCAGCCAGCCACCGCAGCAGTCCGTGTTTCTTTGCCCTGACTGGAAGCTGCATCAGCCTGGGCAAAGAAACACGGCTGGGAGGGCTAGAGCCCTTTTAGCCCTTTGGGCATTGCGCCCCTGCCTCACACCAACATTGACCTCCTTGGAGCCTCCACCAATGTGAAGCTTCAGCTGCGGCTCCTCACATGGACTTGAACTCTAAGAAAATAAACCCTCCACCAAAACAAACCTGGTTTCTGTACCCAACTTGCACTCCATCGCAGTGGGTCTGAAAATTTGACTTTGACCCGGTCAGGTGTCATATATCCACAAATGAAGTATTGCGTTTCTTTTGCTAGTTTCACCTAAAACCAAAAAAACTCAGAACTCTGGTTCTGCTTTTTGGATAGTTGTCATTTTGGTGCCATTTTATTTATTACATTTTGCAAATCTATTCCAAATTGGTTTGGAATTTTTCTTGTGTTTTGCTTTCACTTTATAACTGTTTGAGTGCTTTCTAAATACTCTACACATTGCAGCTAAGTGATGCCTGACTGCTTTTGTGTACAACACAGGTTTAATTAGTGACTTTGTGGGTCTCCCTGACAAGGATTGTGTTTGTATAATTAGGTCCCTGTTTTGCTTTCACTAATGATCGAGCTGACAAAAATCTATGGAATGCACTTCTTAGTTACAAAAAAAGACATTTATTATTACTTCATCACGAGGTTCTTAAAAAAATGAAGGAGATTAGTAGGTCGAAAGCGTACGTTTAAAAATAGTCACAGCAATGAAAGGAAAATATATCAAAATGATTCTCAACTGAAATATACACAGCAAATATATGTGATTACATTATAGCATAATTGCAAAGCAAAGGATAAAGTAAAACTTAATCACCGTAAGGCCTACCAAGCTCTTCATCTTTCTCATGCCAGCAAGAAGATGACCCCATTCAACTGTGAGAAAGAGATATCCACCCTCAGGGGACAAGTGTGTGTGTCAGGCATTCAACGTTTAATCCTGACCAAGGTCATGAAAATTCCCTTGTACTGAGCAGGGCCACCTCTTTTATACCTTTAAAAACACCGAAACGGCTTCCTGGAGAAAACCCCCCCTCTCAAATGGAAATATTCAAACATGCTGGCTACTGTAGGTCAGAGTTGGAAGAAAAATGTTGAAAACTGGCCAGCATTTCAAGGCTCTCCCTCCAAGGCCGCACCTTTCCCCGCACTGAAGAAAACAAAAAATATGTACTTTCTTATCATGAATTGTTCGTGTTTGGTGAGAGAAATATGAAGAAACAAGCTTAGTTTACCATGTGGACAAACACAGCTCAAGTGCAATGTCACATCTGCAATGTCTAATGTCATGATAAAGCCAATAGGCAGCTAAACTGAATGCAAAATGTAATCTGCAACTGATGAACACTGAACAACTAATATGCACAGTCGTGCAACACAAAGTCAGTGGTCAAAAACAACTGTTTTGTTTACAAGCCCTCACCGCTTTCAACTGATAACCCACTTTCTAACAGATGTGCAAGTTCATTGAAATCATATATGAATTATGAGAGTTCTAAATAAGGTATGAACGTTTTCCTCTAGTTATTGAAATACTGACCTGCCTATCGCCCTTTACTGATTCCAGTTTTTTTAAGAGGGATTTCAACCTTCGTTTTTGACTGTGAACAATACTGCAACGGGAGACCGCGAACGTCGGACTTCATATCAGGGTTAACATTCAGACCTCTTTAACGATTCTAGAAGTACTGTCTGATTCTACTCAAACTGCACCATTTGAGGCTGGCAAACTGTGGATGTGCTTGAAGCCAATTAAGATGACAAATAACAGCTTTGCATGCACCAAAAATAATTACCAAGAAGAAGAGATCAAATCAATAATTTCCTTCCATAACTTTTCCACTGTCTGAATGTGTGCTACTCCTTACAATGGAGATGTCAAGGTAAACCGATTCTTATTAAGAGCAAGGTTTTGGCAAAATAAATTGATAACAGATGGCACAGTTCAATCAGGGTGTGTGGACCTTATTTTTGCTATGCATAGAGACATTGTCACAGCAGCATGGGGGTAATTCCTATTGCCAGGCCCCTGACATGGGAACAGCAAATTTAAAGTGCAATGTGCATAGTCTAAAAAGTGTAAGATAGTGGCCCAGGTAGGATTCATTATCCAGCCTAAGTAGGGCTCTGTGCTCCTTGCTGGTGACACTAATAAATATTTGACTATCTATACTTATATTGAATATTATTGCGGATAGATAAAAAAAATACATAATAACCTCATGTCAGGGTGTATTTAGAGTAGGAATAGGGTCCACAGAACATTTCCGAGTGCTAAAGTTCACTAGAGGGGAAAATATAGCCACATATTTGTAGAATTGAGTAAGTTATTTGACTCTATACATGAAGGATTGCTTTGAGGAGTGAACATCTTAAAAGACCATTAATTGACATTTTGAGGTAACAGCTTAAGTCTATCAAAATTAGAATTTATTTTGAGGGTGCAGAGTGATGGAAATGGGATGTGTTATAGTAGAGTTCAGAGTGGGACAGAAAAGTTGATCCATCTTTTTACCGATAATCTAAACAACCATCAATTGACCATTTTGAAGTGACGTCTCTGTGGTGGGGGTGAGATGCATCACAATCAAACACATTTCTGATCTTGTGGTGCTGCTAGAGCCACTGAAACTTCTGTCCTAGGACTATTGAATTGCTTGTTAAACTCAGTGGTGGTCGCTGCAAATATCGAGGAGAGGAGCAGGGGTAGGGGACGGAGACAGAGGTGAAAAAAAATAATATTACAAATTAAATAAGCTCACCTTGATGCTGCGATCTCCTGCCATCCCCTGCCTCCTCACTCCTCTTCCCTCGATGTGGTGTCCCAGCCTTTACTGGGACACCAGCACAGGCTCCCCAGAAATCCTGGTGCTGCTTTCATGCTAAACTTAGCATGAAAGCAGTGCCAGCATTGGTCTAAGACGGCCAACCAAACACACACGCGCACTTAGGTGCACTTTCTCCTCCTCCTATGACCAGCCCCGCCCCTCCCCTCACTGCTGGCTGAGTCAGCCGATGAAAAATAAAATTATATTATACTATTGTTTTATTTTTCATCTCCTGGCTCTTGGCCAGTAGGGCGATGCTCCTTTGCCATTGTGTAGGAGCTGCCCCTGGTTAAACCTTTATACAAAGAAATAGCTAGTGTTAAGTCCAGTAAGACAAAACATATAGTTTATTGAGGGGGAGCCTCAACAGATAGAGAATGTAAATACTTGATCATTTGGATGAATGCCGGTCTGTCAACTGAGGACAGGTGGAACAGCTACGAAAGTTGAATCAAATACAAACTTGGTATCCTGTATTTAAACTCTTTGTGACTTTGGGGGAAACTTTACACTGGTATAGGCCCCTCAGGCTACTACGGTCTAGGAAATAGGGATGTGAAGAGGTGTACAAGCTCTCAAACTAGAAAAAGCTGAAAGGACATATCTAAGAAAGTCTGTGGGTGTTTTGGATGGGACCCCTAATATCATTCAGGATTTCACTAGGAATTAATTCAATTGAAAGTCATACAGTTCGATCCCCATTTGCTATTGTCTGAAACAGGACATAAAGAAGAATCTTGACTACTAAGAGTCCAGCTTATTGACCTATTCCAAACCGCAGATGTTTTGTTGACACATTAGATGCCTCACATTACACTCTTCAGCTCTAGAAGAGTAGGACAAAACCAGAACTCCAAATCCCATTAAACAGCTACTAATTGCAGCTCGAACTAGATGCTGTATTTACGCAAAGTATTTTACACTTAATAAAGCAGCACTTATTATTAAGATTACCAGATATTTTAATATAAAACTGTGCTGGGTTAACGAAATAATTGAGACCCTCTGTTCCCTTGGAAAGTGCTCTGAAGCAACCGCTGGATTAAGACAGCGCTATTCAGTATAATAAAATAAATAATATATTTTTCAGTGAAAACTAGCACCCAAATATCTTATAACTGCCGGACTGTAAATTCATGCTGTCAAAGAGAAACTGCTTGAATACGAAAAGGTGCCTCTCTAAGAATATGAGAATCGGGGAAAGCTGGTATGAACCAATTAATAGCACATAAAATGATTTCTATTAAATATTCCGAAAGAATATGTTTTAATAACGAGCTCTGAGAGTTTGGCAAACCAAAATACTTAATTAGGAGCTTTCTATTTGAGAGCAGGAATATAAATGCAGTCACTAAGATGCAAACCAATATCTGCAGTATATGAATATTTTCATTGGAATTACAACACGTTTTGGCTAGTTTGTGACTCTTGCTCGCCTAAAGCTCACAAGGTGCAGAAATCACTGATGTCATGTTAATTCTGTAATTTACCACAGTCCATCCTACCATCTTCACATCAACTAAATTCTTATGGGGTCTGCACCAGGGGTGGCCCCTCTATGACAGCGGAGCAGCCTTGCCCCGCTAAAAACAAATGCACCCACAACTGAAAAATAAAATGGCAATAAGCTTTATTTATTAACATTTTAGTTTTCAGCACCCGTCCTGAACCCAGAGTCAGGACAGGGAGGGGCAATTGCTGCTGAGTGGCAGCAGGGAGCTGTGGACTATGTTTAAAGTGTGCATGCCCCTTTGGCCAGCAGGATTAGAGTAAGCACAGGCTTACTTCCAATCCTGACGCTTCTTTCATGCTAGTTACCAACATGAAAGCAGTGCCAGGATTGGTTAGTGCAGTTTCCTGGGTCCCGAGTTAGAGCTTCAAGGAGAGATGACAAAAGGAGAGGATGACACCATAAGGTAAGCGCTGATTTTTATATTTTTATTATTGTACCCTCTCACCCCCTCCCATTGTAAATACAAGCCAGCAACCACTGTTCTGCACATCAACTAAATTCGTGTGTGTGTGTGTGTGTGTGTTGGGGGGGAGGGGGGGAAGGGTGAGACACTCTCTCCACAATCTTCCTGGGCTCACACAGTTTCCTGGGTAATGAGTTCCTGCTGTAGAGACTGCATTTTGCGAACAAAAATAGAACATTAGAAGTTCCAAAAGGCCTGCAAAATTCGTTTAAACACATTCCTGATGTCATGTCTCCAGCAAGGACGTCATTTAGGGGTTCACCACGGATAGCAGCTGCGACCCCTGTCATCAGAGGTGGCAAATTCAGAACCAAGAACGGCAGTTCGTCCTCATGGACGTCGATTGAGGTTCCGCTCTTTGTTTTCTGTCAATTTATTACACTAATAGTGAGAAATGAAATATGATTCACCATTAGTGTAATAAAAACGTGAATATGCCCTTCCATGGCAGCTGAGCTAAGATAAAATGTTTTTAAATGTTTGTCTTTTTACACTTTTAGGAATTAATCACACTCCCTCCATAATGGGACAGCTAAATCTTGAAAGACAACCGTGATTTTACATGTATATTGCATTGCCTTCAGAACGTACATAAAGTAGTTGCTTTGCTGATCAAATGTGTGTGTTTTTCCACATTTCAGAAACCTGATACCGCCTTACAATTCTGTCCTCCTCACCAAGGAAAGAAACTGAACTCAAACTTGGTTGAATTATCCGTAACACAATCAAACAAATGCAGCAGTTTATTTGGTTTGTAACACAACGGAACAATTGAAAGAAATCATTAAAATTAATTAGAGGAGTCGAGGCTATGGTAAGAAAGGCTGCTTCAAATAAACATCAATTAGTAAAGCTAGGTATAGCAGGGATAAACCACGTTCTTGGTTGTAAAATATTAGATGAAGGCTGAGGTTTTTAATCCCGATTGTCTAAAGAACAAAAAGGCAATGCCAGACACAATCAATAATCAAATTGATCAAAGAGTTCCTTCAGCTCCCAACTTCTTGCTGATGAACAATGTTTAGAATTGCACGATCGATTATTTAATGGTGTCTGCACCACCTGTGAACTTCTAAAGTAAATTAAAGAAAACCTGGTTAGTCCGAAACTAATTTAGGTAAGTGAATCACGACCTACAAAATAAGAGCCAGACATTACGTTGCACAACGATACTCGAGTCCTGTAAATTATTGTCCCGAAAAAAACTCGGAATTGCAACATTGAAGGCATAAAGATTCAGTATAGTGAACACTGGTATATCTTTCGTCTCTACAGACAACAACGTTATGTATCATTGCGAGATTTGCATAATCTCGTGGAAATTAGGCTTTCAAGAGCAAATGGTACAGCGTGCAATTCTCAGGCTAGTGGCCTTAGGTGCATAAGTGCCTGATGTATTTCGCATTTGTATAATTCAACATATGGTCTTATGTTTATTGCCATTTAAAAAAAAAATGTTATTCTCTGAATACCGTATTATGGTATTTTCCTAAATAAATCATGATTGATTGAATGTTTATCCAGCAAATGGCAAAAATTGCTGCTTGTAACTAATCATCAAGCTTTTTTCAAGAAATGATATCTTTTTATGATAATCCATGGTTTCAGCAAGGTATGGAGTAGATTCAGTCAAGCAAGCAGCTGTGGGCTTTAGAGCACTGCCTGATTTTTAGGATTTTCAACAATGCTTGCTAGCTCACCACCTTGCCCAATGTTCATTTGCTAACATAGTTAGGAAACATCAAGATCAGCGGTTCCCAACCTTTTTACTTCTGTGGACCCCACTTTATCTTTACTGGAACCCAGGGACCCCCACTGAATCATTATTGGAATCTGGGGACTCCCCACTTAGTCATTACTGGAAGCCTAGACACCCTCCTCTCCTCCCCTCAACTGAGTCATTACTGGAAGAAGAGGACCCCGGCCTAAACATTGTTGATGATTTGAACCACAAAACTACACACAAAAAATAAGGAAACAAACATTCTACCACACATATACAAATAACATTTTATTTAATTTGCAAACAAACAAAATACAAAATGAAAATGTACATTTTAATAGGGAGGATTGGAGCTTTTCTAAATTCAATTGAAGCTACACATCGTCCATACTATATTCTATTTGACCCACCTGCACTGCTCCCACATATCAATCTGAGGATACTGATTTGATTCTTAGCCGGCAATTTAAAATTCCTTGACATATGCAGTACATTTTAAAATTGTCAACTCTACGTTTAGCCACTTTATTTATAATGTTAATATTAGTTAATCTTCTAAGCAGTCACAGTCCCCCTGAGGAGGATTTGCAGACCCCCAGGGGTCTCCGGACCACAGGTTGGGAACCACTGATCTAGATATACAATTAGTGACCCTAATATTTTTCGGCTAGTTGAGTTTATGGAAGGCTGACATGGTAGACTCTCCTTTAAGGCTTACAACCTTTCCTACTCAACTATATGAGCATGACGTAAATAAGTAGTTTTAGATTTAAACCATGGTATAGGGATTTGCTTTCAAAACGTTGTTGGATGGTGGCAGGGAGGTGAGGCACTAAAATCATCTATTGACTTTACAATAAATGTATGATTTTGAGTGCCTATGTGTGAGTGCCAAATCATACATAACCACTACAACAAATCTATTCAGGTTACCAGTACACTAGCATTTACTTAGCATTACCAGACAACAACAGTTCCCGATCTGTTTCAAAAGAAAAAATGCTTTTCATAGTTGACATTGTTTTTGAAATATGTCAGATGAGAACTGTTAACTTTGGATTACATTTTGATCACAAACATAAAATGATTGGGGTCAGGGGGCTGCTTAGAAAGCAAAATGTTGGGCATTTATCTTAAACATACATATTTAAAATTGTATTTAGAACACAGCATCCCGTAGTTCTCTCAATTCAAATTTCAACACATGTCCCTTAAACATACATACGATCACTGCTATTTTGATCCTTGTAGCTTTAATCTCAGTGTAATTTACAACATGAACCTTTTCTTGCTCTATTGCCTTACCTGTATGCCCTCGTAAAGTGGGCTGTTTTGCCAAGTGGTGTACATTCATGGCCCTATGAAGAAAAGGGTTGACTAGCCTGATGGTGTAGTGTCTGTTCCTTTTTGTACTGTTCATTGATACTCGTATCTATAGATCAGCATTTTTTTAAACAAAATTTGAAGGAAGAAAAGTAGAAATGGCAGTAGGAAGAAAAGGAAACAGACAGCATACTGTTACAAAAGGAGAAATCAAGGATGAAAAAGATCCTGCCAACAGTGGGATGAGAGACAGAAAGTGTAATATGATTGGACAAAGAGCATAAGGTAAATGATTTACTTTACAATTTATAGGTTTGAAAGGTAAAATTAAATTAAGTCTCTTCCCTGCAAATATTTTAGGTACTTAAGTAATGAAAAACACTGGACTTTAAATAAACAACAATCAAAATGCCCATGAATAATAATTAAATTGGGGCTATCCTTAAGAGACTCCTGTGGTGTCAGTTTCACAACACACAACCACAAAAAGGAACAGTTTCAGGTTATGTGGGTGCAAAAGGTTTGATCTTCCAATCTAATAAAATCGAAAGAAAGTTAGAGTCTAGGGATATACTAATACATCAAGTTCTCCAAAACCTCTACTTATTGACATTAAACATAATCCTTCCTTGTGGTACTTATCTTGATAAAAATAAATGTGTAATTGTGGTATGCGTATGTGTTGTATGAATTCCTCGCTTTCGTATCACATTTAAACACATAGTTTTCTTGATTTTGACTACCTTCACTCTGGTTTCCATCTCTCTTATGGCAACTAATCATTTGTGGTAACAGTACTCAATTATATTCCTGGATTCTGAAGGCAAAGCAGCATCAATCTTCATAGATCTCTCTGCTGCCTTTGACACAGTAACCCACCATATTTTGAGTTCTCATCTGGCTAAATAATTTTGACCTTCTCCACTGACAATATGTAGACCGTTACTCTTCCTCCTTATCAATCAAAGTTTAAATTCTTAACATGTTGTATTCCCAGAGAGCTCATTTATTACTTCTATGTTAATTCAGCCTTTAAGTAGCACCACTTTCTGCAATGATTACTGTTCTGGATTCAATGGCTAAATGGAGACATTTAGGGGGTCATTCCGACCCTGGCGGCCGGCGGTAAGCTGGCGGTAACAACGCCAACAGGCTGGCGGTGTTCCGACAGCTATTATGACCGTGGCGCAATAGCCACGGCCATACCGCCGGCCCCTCCACTATACCGCCTGGCGGTCATAATCCACAGGGCAGCGGTGCAAGCACCGCTGCCCTGGGGATTATGAGTCCCCGACCGCCAACCTGTCCGTGGCAGTAAACACCGCCATAGAAAGGCTGGCGGTAAGGGGACTTGGGGGGCCCCCAGGCATAGCCCCGTAGCGCATTTCACTGCCCGAATTTCGGGCAGTGAAATGCGCGAAGGGTGCTACTGCACCTGCTGCACATCAGCATTGCCGCCGGCAATGGCGGTATTCTGGCTCCTGCAGCCTCGCGGTCTTTTTCCAAGACCACCGAGGTTGTAATGACCTCCTTAGTTCCTTCAATCACAATTCATAGACTATCTACTGGCTACCGAAGTCTTGATTAACATAAAGTAAAACCTTTGTTCCTTAACTCCTCTATGGCAGAATGTTTTTTAAATCTACTATTAGTTTAGAATTGTAACTGAAATTCTAACTCGTGGCCAACTGAGTATGTCCTATCCCTCCTCCAGTTCTGACTGCTTTTAATTTTGAGTGAGGTGGAGTATTTTATTTCAATCTTTTTTTTCACAATTGCACCTCTATGGTGATTTCCATCTGTTTCTCTATTCTGAAAGTTCTAAAAAAGTTCTGAAAAATACCTTCAGCATTTGTCGCTACAATTTTTCAAGACAGTTGTAGAAGTGTGTATTCTATTCACTATTGAAACTCTGTTTTTCTAGGTCTTCCCAAAAGCCTTCAGACAATTCAAAACACACCAGCCCTTTCGATTTTATGCATTTAATAAATTGTCATACTTAGACCTACCCACGATGGTTGCACTGGCTTACCATTGGAAAATGTGAACTGTATAATGCCATCTGTCTCGCTTTTTATCCAACTGGCCCTATTTTCATCCAAAATCTTTTCATCTACTACCAACCAAAACGTTGTCTTTGCTTTTCTATTTTTCTTACAAACTCCCACACTTAAACAGGTCACAACACATCATTTGTCCCTCCAGCCAAAGCTTGGAATTCTATCCCCTCCTCGCATATTTACACAATTATCAACCAATCAGTCAATTAATGTTAGATCTATTAGTCTTACAGTGCTCTTCCCCAAAATAATTGCCTACTTGTGAGGAGTTGGGCTGTCTGTTGAGAGGAGATGAGAGCCCTTCTCAAACAACAGCTACAGTCCCTGTCAGGATGAACAAGAAGCCACTAAACAAACCTGTGCTTAACCCTCTGGTACTTAGATACAAAGGCAGCCAGACTTAACTTAGAGGTAATGTGTAAACTATCTATGCTGCACCTAAACAGTATCAAAGTGACAACACAAGAAAAATACCATACTATTTTAGAAGACTAGAGTAAAATGTAATACATTATTTGACACCAGGTGATAAAAATTCAATCAGTAAGATGGAGATATGTAACTTTAGATAGATATACCACCTATAGGCACAAAGCACCACTTGCAGTTATCTGGTCATGGTAGACCAGGGAAAAGTCAGAAGTAGTTGTCTAGCAAATCTCTGTCCTTCCCTCCTTTGTGTAACTCAGTACTAGAATAACGCAGCAGCAAAATCTATTTCTGGTGCAACTCCTGAAACTCATCATAATAGGGTTTGTAGACAATACAGCTTTTAGCGGGCTCTATACCTCTAACCCTTTCAACTTCAAGCACTATGACATCAACCATGTTGATTTGGTCCACAAGGGAGCTGTTATCCCTGCAAAACCGTTCACCCCGAGTTTTGGAACATTCTATTTTGTCAGGGAATATCTCGGTCTCGTCTCGATAACGGGGAAACATCTGAGTGACTCAGGAGTCATTGTTTCAAGAGAGGGGTATGGAGCCGGTGACACGCTGGTTGCATTCGACCTGACTCCTGACATGGAAGACGGTGACAACTACAACTTGATCAAAAACAGAAATCTAAAAGCTGGAATACGCTTTACACAGGCCCTGGCTACCAATGTGAACATGGTTGTATTTTCACTGTTGGCCACATCCTGGGAATGCAACCTATTAGGCCAGACTCAAGAGTTCTCCCTTTGACTCTTTAGGAATTACTCACAAGTGTCTGTGGTGCCACAGCACTGTTAGAAGCAAGTCCCCTAAAGCCCCACAGGCCGAGTTCCAGTCTTACCCGCTCTGGCGGTATGGTAGTTTTCAACAGTGCATTCAGTGCCATCTTGTCAAGCGTTTACAAGTCTAGATCCTTTACAATTCAATTGGGCCACTCCTGGTGTATGCAGTCTCACTCTGTTAAGCAGTACTGTTTGTTCACTCCAGGGGTCTGAGCTGCTGCTGCTCAGCAGACACAAGGATAAGTTGATGTTCCATGAAGTGGGGGTGAGAGTGGTTGCTGGTGTGATCCTTCATATCCCAACTGGAGCAGCAATGATGGTACAACATCCTTGGCGGGATCTTCATGATCCTCAGGGAATCTGTCAGATGCAGATCACAGCATGCGGGCTCGACCTGCTGGTCACAGCAATATTCCTTTGGTCTGGATGATTACCCAAACCCTTGACCAAATGGGTACCGGTACCCTCTAGTAGCATACAGAGTTACCATGATACTCATGATCCAGGCGCAGTCTCTCCTTTTGCAATCCCCCTCACTACAGTGGCCCCACCTGGCACACGGAGTCACAATTACGGCAGTCACAAGTCCCATGCTCCTAGCTCAAAATCAGATCACTAGTGTCCCCCTCTGGCATGTGTGGTCACTGCTGCTGACCTCTCATGAAATCGCAGAGCTAATACTGCACAGGCAACAGCCCAAGCGGTGCACAGGTTCCATCCTCAGGGAATTTTCATGTAAGGCTCCGCACTAGACCTCGCTCACCCCAGCACTCTCCCTCAAAGGGCACGTTGGCCTTAGCAAGCAGGTAGGCGATGGTGCTCTAGGCTCCAGGGCAGGTGATCTTGGCATCCTGGGTGATGTCCCTTCACCCAGCAGCGCGACTAGCAGGCCTTCACTCCCAGTCTCAGTCACAGACGGAAGTCTTGCAGAGCTTCCCCTTCTCATGCAGCCTGTCTGGATTCTTGTTAGATGACACATTTTTAAGGACTCCATCTCCTCTTATTTTAGGCCTTTTCTAGACATCAAAATTGACATAGGGTCTGAGTCTTTGAGGTTTTATGTTGAGGATCTGCTTCTTTTAAAGTGGACCACTCTCTTCCTTCTTTATTCATGAAAAATGTCTGTCACAGCAGGTGAGACTCTGAAGATGATTATCTCACAACACTACTCAAATGAGTGACCAGAGTTCACCTCTCAAAAGGTTAATTCCAGACCCGAGTCCTAATCACTATGATTCCCCACATACCATATCTTTTCCTAAGATATGCCCAGGACCCTTCCTTTTTATCTATCGCTGAATCAAGGTGCAGTCTTTCGAATTGTAAAATAAATCTTTCCCTTTTCCCTCGTGTGTGGCCCAACCAGCTCAGAAGAATGTAGCAATATTAGCAACAATTCTGTATAGTGGGATTCTTCTCCTACTCAGGCCTGGGCTTCCCAAAATGTAACCCAGGGTTCTCCATATGATTTACCATTGCAGGCACACTTATTCAGTGTACATTCACAGCACACTTACTGTCTAGCACTAGTACCTCCATGCATTGTCCGTTTACATGTACACATGCATTCACTACACATACTCAGTCTGTGTGCACTATTCAACACTGAAGCTTTTGTATCTTTAACCAGGGTGCTAGACGCACACTGTCAGCACACACATTCACCATAAGTGCACTGCACAGCACTTCATACTTCATGTATTGTACTTCATGCAAGCACACATATACACAGCACATGCTTTCATTGCACACACCGCACACCCCTGCACTGCATCTTTAATGTCATGTATTCGTCATAGGCATAAATACTCTAAGCACATGCACTAGTCTCATATGTACTATACAGTACTGCACTATTCCCAGGCACACATACAACCAGTGCAAAGCCACTACTCCTGTGCTATGCAGCACTCTACTTCTACCTGTTGTAGGTCAAGGGTGAGTTAAGCAAACAGACAGAATTTTTAAAACGTTGAGTGAGCCTGTAGGCCTCACTCCAGCAGCCCAGCGTAAAACAGTCCTGTTCACTACTACTGATCACTACAGGGAATGCTGACACCTCCACGCCTGTGCTGCTTAACTCCTGGTGAACTTTAGCAACACAAAAGGATGATGGGTGGAGTGCTGAATAATACAAACACTCACCCCAGTTAAGGATCTGGGTTTATTCAATTGTTATTTTGCTCACCATGCCACCCCAGTTTGGACCCAGCCATATGCAAATCAGTCTTGACCCTGTTCCTCATGGGAACAGTCCAGCCCGATCTGCCAAGCCAGGCCCTCCCTGGACCGAAAACAAGCATTCTGGGACCGGTTTCAGGGTATCATCCTTCATCAGCCAGGCTAGCTTGAATCCAGTGGCACAGTGAGCACAGGACCCAAGTCTGGGCATACCCTTCCCACTTAGGGCAACTTTAGCAACACAAAAGGATGATTGACGGTGAAGGCAATAGTATTCCACCACTATGAGGGTAGCAGTTTGGGTGCCCTCCCGGTTCAACAAGACTGCAATCCTTGAAACACACACCTTGTAAGGCCACACACTCATGATCCCTATTCACCCACGACAACAGTACTTAAAACAAATTTGTGAGTTTTTCACTTTCAAGAAATAAGAAAACTTAAAAGTGCATGTCCAACTTTTTAAATGTACTTGCCTCTGCCTTCTGGGCTGTTCAGGGCCTGCCCTAGGAGTGACTCAAGTGGTTTATTTTGGCAGGCGAAATGGCAGTTTAGAATTTCACACATGCTACAATTGCATGCCTGAGACATGATTAAAGGGCTACTTAAGTGGGTGGCACAATAAGTGATGCAGGCCCACTTGTAGCATTTCTTTTACTGGCCATGGATACATGCAGTGCCACCTTACCAGAGATATATACATAAATTAAATATGGCAATTAGGGATAGGCCAATGTTACTCTGTTTTAAGAAACGAGCAATGATAAAGTGCACAGAGTACTAAAAGCCAACAAAAAAGGGTTCTGAATATAGGAAGAGTGAAAACAAAGTTTCTAGGGTTACCTTGCGAAAGGCGATGCTCAACACTACTTCCCTCCTGCTTGCTGAAATTCATTTTTGTTAGCCGTACGACTCTGTGCACTAGGACTCACTACTTGAGACTATGGGTTTATGTCATGAGATTGTCCTGCTAAAATACATGAAAGAGCAAAATGACCTAAACCATATACGACGATATGTGGAGAGTAAGATAGGGTTTAATATTATTTTTGAGGGACGGGCAGGATGACCCATTCCAGGCTCTGCTTCTCGCTGTTAAGGCTGCTCTCCACAAACAAAAAATTGTAATAAATAACACATTTCATTCCGGCCATCTGTATATACAATATGTAACGTTTAACATACGCGTATACATTTTGCAAACCATATACAGTCTCGTTTAGCACTATTAATTTATCATTTCTGTTTCTGAAGTGTAAATATGATGTTTAATTCCTCGCAAAAATACATTAGCGTAAACTTTCGCCAGCCCTGCCATGACAACGGTACAAGTGTTTTGCGCTTTCCAATGCAAGAATAAAAACAACTCTTGTTTGCTTTCGCCTTCTGGACAGCTGCTATGTAGGAGTAACATGTGCTAATTCAATTATTGTTTTTCACTACAAATTCCAAAACCAGTACCTTCAAAATGACATTCTGTTACTACTGACTGTGATAAAAAATGCTCAGGCTTAGTCAAAGTATCACTTACTCATTCATGTTTTCTTTCATAATTGCTTTCTCCACAATGACAAAAATGATTAATAAAAGTGAAACTGTATAAGTTAATACTGATGCATTCTCACGATATTGTAACAGACCCAATGGTTTAAATATACCCTTATTAGCAAAACATTGTAGAAGTTTAAACATTTTAAATGTTCAGAAATGATGAAGCACATCACAGAATCATGTGGGGCATCACTATATTCTAATTAAAGCAACATGCACTGCGTGATAAGTGTCAATGAAAGCTTTTAGAAGACCATTGGTTTCCTGAAAAAGCGGATGACCACTACTTTAACAGCTGTGCATAAACTACATCCTAAATGGAATCAGGAAAATTGCCATAATTTCTGGAGAAGTGTTTTGAAAATGGATAATTTAATGTTCTGCTATAGAGCCAATGCATTTTTACGCATTTAACACACTACTCCATACTCTGTCCAATAGTTTTCAACATTTAACTTAAAATTGTGTTGTAAGAAAGTGTGTTATTGGTTGACTGGGTGTGAGTTGTCAATCAACAGCCACAATCTCCTGCAGGGTGAGCCACAAAAAGTCACTAAATTAACTTGTGCTTACACCAGGGTAGCTTGGCACAAAACAAAATCAGGCTTAACTTAGAGGCAAGTTGTGAAGTATTTATGCAGCACACAAACAGCAATAAAGTAAAAACACAACACAATAAAATGGCAAACGAATTGGGAAAAATTGAGAAAATTGGAATAAACTATTTAACACCAAAACCATAAATATCCAATTAAGAGAACCAGAGTTATGAACTTTGAAGTTTAAGGTTCAAAATAACACATAAAAGCAAATATCACCAACCAGTCATTCCAGGTAGAGGAGAAGAGTGCACAGCACGTCACAGCAGCAGGCAGTCCTCAGAGTTCTTCAGCAGGTCCAGTAGTGAACTGAAGAGTGGATATGAGAGTCCTAGTTTTATCATTACAAGTTCATAAGTAGCAAACATTCCATATTGGGGGAAGACCACCATAAGGCTGACAGGTCTAACATGTGTAATACAAAGAAAGCTGGAAGGAACAGGTAAAAAGATGCGTATTCAACACACTGATGCAACGTTTGCACTCAGTGTAATTCAGACTAATGATCCAGCCGAGGTCAACAAAAGAAGTGCTTCCAGTCCTACAATAACTACATGGAGACATAGGCGCCGAAAGTAGGGGTGCTGGGGGTTCTGCAGCACCCCCACAATTACTATGCTGGAGTTCAGAGGGTGAATAAGCAATAACAATGTCTTTAAATTTTGTTTTTTTCTTGTCACATTTTGTTGTTTGTTCTAAGGCAGAGGTCAAATGTCAGACTAAGGGTCCGATTACGAGTTACCGACTGCTGAGGGTCTGACCAGGAGGTTGCAGTCTTATTGGCGACCTCCCCGCTGGCCCCATTATGACTTTCCTGCTGGGCTGACAGGCGTCAGCACAGCAGGAAAGTGGCTGCAGCATTGTCCGCAGGGTGCACTAGCACGCTTATAATGCACACTATCTGCATTACGAGGGTGCTGGGCAGGGGGACCCCCTGCACTGCTATGCCATGGGCAGTGCATGGGCCCCCCGTGGCCCCCTGCAACTGTTCTCCGCCAGCCTTTTCATGTCTGTGATATCAATATGAAAAGGCTGGCAGAGAACAAGATTGTAACCAGCAGGATGCTGCTGAGTTCAGCGCCACTCTGGGTGATTCCAACCAGCACAGCTGTCATCCCATCAGGACCATAGTTCCAGGTGGATACAGCGGTCGTTTGGCAGTCCGATTGCCAAACACTTAATTTGGCAGTCAGACCACCAAACCGGCTGCAGTCATGTTGTCTACCAGACTCGTAATAGGCTGTATATCTTTTGATAAATTATTTATTTTTCTTTCAGTATGGGGATTGGTGTTCACATTTCTTTCTCTTAGTGCAAAATTAGAGGATTTTGCAAAGTAACTATCTGGCAATTGTGCTGCACTACAGGGATGATGAAAGGAAAGGCTGTAAAATGTCTAATACACAACACAATTTAAATACCTGTAAACGAACTTTACAAATATTTTGAAATAACTCATTAGTTGAGAAAGCAGAAATGTAGCACATTTTCTTGCAATTCTGAAGTGTGACATTAATAAAGATTTTAAAAGGATCAAAGCAAATCAAGACACATTACTTGGTGTTGTGGAAATGATAAATATTTACATAACCTAATTTTCACACACTATTGTTTGTGCGCTATATAGTTGTATCAGTAAAACCAAATATTAATACAACTCTTGTGGCTCTGTCAATGGAAAATGTGTTATCTGTAAATGAGAGTGTACCACACCAAGTTTTAGTAATGACGTTGCAACAGTGCACACTGAGTACATACCACACTTTTGCCACTCATCTGCTGAATGGGTGTGGCTCATTAGCTAAATTTGTGCACTATGAAACCCTTGGATTTTTCACATTCCCTGTGATGTCAGTGATGTAACTCTGGTGGCAGCACCCAGCACCCCCATTCTGAAAATTGTTCCAGCATCAAAATTGGCATTCAGCAAAGAAAATCCAAGTGTCTATATATTTGCATGCTTGGACCTACAGACTGAACAAGAATTTCCTTCACCATCTTTAAGACTGTATCATCTTCTTTTAGATTAGGTTTTATTTCTCTCAGTAATTAAACAGTAAATCGCAAATGTGGTGTTGGTCTGAAACATAAGGGCCAAAAGCAGGGATTTTGCATCCAATATTATGGATGCCCTGACTACTGTTAATTTTGGATTTCATAATTAACTAAGAATTCCAAGATAACCCATTTGGAATTAGGATTTACTGGTGTGAGAAACTGGGGCTGATTGCAGAGGCCCCCTAACTTTTTGCCCCCATTTTCCACTTTATGCTGGTGTTTTCCTGACTCTGCTGGTGCCCTGGGTACTGCTAACCAGTCCCAGGGCCTGTGCTCTGTGTAAAATGGATATGCAAATTAGGCTAATTATAATTGGCTAAGTTAACCTACCTATAAGTCCCTAGTATATGGTAGGGCATGTAGGTTTAGGGACCACAGCATAGGTGGTGCACACCTAGGTGCATTGCTGAGGTGCCCAGTGTCATTTTAAAAGCAAGCCTGCCTTGCTGGCTGCTTTTAAATTAAAGTTATATGCAAATTCGACTTTGGAATTAAAGGTACTTCCAAAGTCTTAAACTACCTTATTTTTACATATAAGTCACCCCTAAGGTGTGCCCTATGTGCCCCTAGGGCTGGGTGCCATGTAACTATAAGCAGGGACTTTATAAAAATAGATTTATAAGCCCTGGTGAGGTAAAAACAGCCAAATTCGCTTTTCCCTCATTGAAGTAAATGGCCTTCATAGGCTAGAATGGGCAGACTTTATTTAAAATTTTAAAGTCTCCTTAAGTGTTACATACCAAGAATTTGGTATCAAATTGATTGTTATAATAAATCCCACAACTTCCAGTTGTTGGATTTAATATAACTAGTGCAGGTAAAAAGTTTAGACTTTACCTAAAAAGTTGCCAATTTCAGCTCTGCATTGTTTTTGCTGCTGTGCTCTGATTGGCCAGCCTGCAGCAGCTTCTGCCAGGCTACTTTAATGAGGTGTGAAGTGGCCTGACTTCACACAAAGGAATGTGCTTGGGGGAGAGAATCTCCCCTCAGCAGATGGTGAGGCAGGAAGGGGGAGGGCTGCCAAACTGGTCTTCAAAGGCAGAGAAGGACATCTGGAGCACCCAGCAACACCCCCACATCCTGCAACCCCAGACAGCTAGGTGCCCCCTTGATTAGATTAGGAGAGGGCAGGAGAGGGGTGTGTTTATGATTTTTAGCCACACCAGTGGGTGGGCTCAGCCAGATCTCTCCTCCAAAAATCAGATTCATCCATTTTGGATTTTTAGAGACTGTTGCCTTCTGGGATGGATTTTTGCCACACTTCCCAGGAAGTGGTCATCACAGGGGGACGACCCTGTCCCTGATTGGAGGACCAGGGCCCCCTGCTTTTCACCCAGGAGCAAGGATAAAACTGGCAGACCTGCACCCACGCCTCAGATCCCCACCAAATTTCAAGAAGAAGGAACTACAAGAAGAAGAAGGACTGCCCTGCTGGACCCCTGGCCTGCACCTGGACCCTGCACTCAGAAAGACTGCACCAGCTGCACACTTGGGCTTCACCACAAGAAGGACTTTGCCTGGCTTCCACTGGTTCAAGGAGGGACTCCCTGTTTGCTACAGGTGAAAAATTGCTAACCAGAGTCCCCTGCACCAACTCCTGAAAAAGTGACCAGCTGACCACTGTCCAGTGGCCAAAAAGGAGTTTGCGCCAGGTGCATTCTGGGAGTTGAAGTCCGCACTTCCCAAGGACCATCACAGAACTTCTGGACCCTTGGGGTGAGCTGTGGACCCCAAAAGAACCTTAAAAGAACATCTGGGTGAAGCCCCAGAAGTTTGGAAAAGATTGGAGAAATTTTGGAAAAAAGCTCCATAAAGTGACCAACCCGACGCGGAAATTCTAGCCGGCTTGCCTCAACCGCGACCCGGCCTGACTTCGTGGTTCGTCCCGGTAAAGAAAAACATCCAAAAAAGAGACTAAATCCGAACGTAAAAAGTTGACCGGGACCTTCCAGCCATCGTATCCGAGAAGGGCTCCACGGACGTCGGATGAAGATCCAGGTTTACCCCGGTCGAAGGATTTTCATCTCGAAAAAACGACTAAGTCCGAAGGTAAAAATCACCACCGAGGAAACCGACTTCGCGTATCCGGACAAGGGCTCCAGGAGGTCGGATCCAACTGGCAGGTTCGTCCCGGTGAAGAAAAACTTCAAAATAAAGACTAAGTCAGAAGGTAACTTTTTAACCGAGGCTTCCCGCGACCTGTAGCCGAGCAGGGCTCCATCGCGGTCGGCCTGAAAGTTTGACTTTGTCCCGGTCCTGGTGCAACCAGATGACCCGATTGGCGCTTTTTGTTTCTATGCGCTAGAAAATAATAATACTTTAAAAATTCATATCTCCGGTTCCCCTGAACCGATTTTAATCGTTTTTGTGTCATTTTAAAGATAAAAATATAAGCTATTTTTATAAATTGGTTTTGGATTTTTAAACTGTTTCCTGTGTTTTATTTAATTACTGTTGTGTGATATTTGAATGCTTTACACTTTGTCTCCTAAGTTAAGCCTTGACGCTCGATGCCAAGCTACCAAGGGTAGAGCTGGGATTAATTTACTGAGACCTAACTGTACTTTTGTGGAGGTTTGTGGCTTGTTGCTAGGTGTAGGTACCTACCTGCCCTACCAATAACCCATTTTCCAACAACTGGTGAATTCGATGTTATTGCACCAAATTACTAAGATAATGAACGGGCAAATGTTCATGTTTCATGTGAAATCGCTACATTCTTTGGAAGACCAATTTTGGCAGGAACATTGGCTGTTGCGCAAGTTGGGAATTCCCAGTAATGCGAAATGAGGGCCAAGGTGTAATAGTGCAATAAAACGTTAGATTGCAGGGAAACTACATAGTTAAATTCAGAGTCACCAAAATCTCTACCAAATGCCCTCAAAAACGTCATCAGTAATAAGTGTTCTTTAGCCCTCTGGTGTTGCACAACCGATTCCCTTTCAACACATATTTTTAAATTGAAACCAGTGGCGGCTACAGCCAGGAATGGTTGGAGGGGCCGCAGGCAGAGTGGGAGGGGAAGTGTGAGTATCAGGGGTGGGGTGGGAATAATAGTAAACATTTTTAAGAAATACTTACTTGCTGCTGCTGGCCCTACGTTTTCCTCTGCTCCTGCCGCAGGTTCTTCTCTTGTTGTTCCCTTCCCCCTGAGTAACAGCATGACAGAAGTGCTGGGATTGGACTGAGTGGGCTATAATGCCACTCAGTGAGGATGTGGGAGCCAGCACTTGGTCTCCACCCGGGTCTGAAACACAGCTCAGGTGGAGAGTTCTAAGTGCACATCGGTTTGGCCAGCCTAAGACAGACGGCCAAATCGACATGTGCTTAGAGTGCACCTAGTACTCCTCCTGCCCTGCTGACATGGTGGAAGGCCCTGCAGCGCCATACACTACACTAGTCGACAGACTGGCTAAGCGGAATAATAAATGACAATAAAAAATAAAATACTTTTATTATCATTTTATATTTTGCTTTCTTCTGTCTTTCTGCAGTAGTGTGACACTCCTCCACCATAGCGGAGGGGCCACCCCTGATTAAAACATTCTAAATTAAAAAAAATCAGTGTGCAGGCCTTTTACATGAGATGCCTCACAGAGACAAACTTAATAGCTGCAGCAATCAAAGCACAGAATTAGGGATTCTTGCTTTGATTAATGTATCAGCCTGTACCAATGAGTGTTTAGATGTGGATGGCATTAGCAGTGACATTTCATTTTCACGTGGCATTCAAATTGTAGCAACAATGGAATGCCTTAACCAGAAGAATTATGGATCTGACACGTCAAATAACTTAAATATAGTTTAAAATGTCTCTGCTAATTAAAGCTAGAAAAAGGGAAAACAGCTCCCAAATTATCTACGAGTAACACCACTTCCTTTCAGCACTTTTGTCAAGAGTCTTCATTTCAGCCTCAAGGCATAGAGAGTGTGGGGAAGCACATTTTAGTCAAGAATGCTAATCTGTTTGTTTCATGCATTAAGCAAAATATTACAGTACTACTTTCCTTACCAGGTGTACATTAAGCAAGGCAGAGTCAGCGACAGAAAATTATCTCAAACATATTCAAGAAGGGCAAGCACAGTTGATTTGTCTGCCAATCCTCACCATTGTGCATCAGCCATACAATGAGAGTTACGCAGCTCTATAGGTCACGTATTCTAAAAATCCTGCAAATTGTACGAACATTGTTTGATAGAAATGCCTAAGAAGGTCTGTTTTAGCATTTATTCCAAGAGGTAAAGTAAATTCATCACATCTATCAAGGCTGTTGCAAGAATTCCACAAACAAACCAATTCAGATCTTGATCCAATTGCTCCATTTGGTCACTGAAATCCCCATAATATAATTATTAATATTAAATACGTTTTCGATATTGCAAATGAGTGAAAACTGAAAGTTCTAAACAGCTCAGGCTACAAGACAATTAATGTATTAAATGTGTTAAGTGTCCTGGATCATGACAATCTTACAATAAATGTAATGCATTTAACTTGTGCATTTGTTTATAGCAGTATTTCACGTATTTGATACTAAACTGCACATCACATTTTAGAGCATACAGCTAACAAACAGATTTATGGGCTGTGCAGTTCTATTCTAGAATTTGCTGTAAGCTATTAGTACAGTCTGCTCTAAGACAAGCGTATACTACCTTGACTAAAGAATTCTGTCTACAGCATTTAGGAAAGGATGTGGGCTAAGTGGGTTACCATGTCTAATACAGTGTTCTGGTGTTAAACCATGGTCTGGAGCATCAGTGGCTAATGGTCCTCAACTGTGGAAGTTTATGTTTTTGTAATTGGCTCATTCTACTTTGGCTCAGCAAACAGAGGGATACAACCCATTCCACTCTTGACTCTCAGGGTAGCTTACATCCACTCCACATCCTTATTCATTTGACATATAAATGGGATGCAAGTGCAAGGTATGCCCAAATGTGGGTCCTGTGCTTACTGCACCACTGGTTTAAATCAAGCCTGGCTGATGAGAGGTGATATCCTCAAACCAGTCCCTGGATGCTTGTTTCCGATCCAGGGAGGACCTGGATTGGCAGTTTGGGCTGGACAGTTCCCATGAGGAGCAGGGTCAAGACTGATTTGCATATGGCTGGGTCCAAACTGGGGTGGCACGGAAGGCAAAAAAAAATGTGGATTAAACCCAGATCTTAGTGAGCAGGGCTGAATGTTTGCACTGTTCAGCATTACATTTGTCATCTGCTCTTTTTACTTTTATAGTCCTGAGTGGAAAGGATATGCCCAGACATGGGTCCCGTGTTCACCACTCAGCCAGATTTAAGCTAGCCTGGCTGATGAGGGGTGATACCCTGAAAATGGGCCCAAGATGCTTGTTTCGGTTCCAGGGAGGGCCTGGCTTGGCAGTCTGAGCTGGACTGTTCCCATGGAGAGTAGGATCAAAACTGATTTGCACATGGCTGGGTCCGAACTGGGGAGGTGTGGTGGCAAACAAACAATGGATTAAACGCAAATGTTTACACTGTTCAGCATTCTGTCCATCATCTGTTCTTAGTACAATGTTTTCGTCATACACATAATGTTGGAAATTAGGCTTCTTCCCAATGAGACTGATCAAAACAATCTGTCACACTACTGATCTTTCTGAAGTACAGTGTAGTTCCATTGACATTCTAGGTGCTATATCCAGGACAGGACAGGGAGTAGTCCTTTACCAATAATAAGGGCGTGCTTGTCGCACCACTCCACTTCATGGTTCCTCAATCATTTAGGTGGCATACCCAGGACATCAGAGGGGGTAGTCTTCTTCCTTTAATAAGGGTATCGTTGTTGCACCCCTTTTGTTAATAAAACAAGTCCAGGAGCCCACATTGCCAGGGACAGGCCTTGGCTTCTGTGCACACACTTAGATTATTGTAATTATCAAGAGCCAAGATACAAGTCAGGATGTCAGGAATACAAGTAGCCAGGCTCTTAGGGCTATGGAACATGCCAGTATACCATTAAGGGCTCATTCCTTCCCCCAAGAGATGACTCTCCCAGATCTGACTACCCAGATTCTTACTCTAGTGTTGGAGAAGTGCGGACATCTGATCAGCAAAACCGGTGAGAAAGTACATCTACATTCCCATGATTCATTCTGGCTTTTTGCTCACGTGTGAAATCTAGACCACATTAGCTACTTGAGATTCTCACCTGTGAATACTATTAACCACTTGAGTGGTTCATGATCTGTCTGGACCACAATCTTGGTTCCAAACAGGTAAGGCTGGAACTTTTTTACAGCCCACAATAAGACAAAGCATTCCTTTTCAATGGCTGCCTAGTTTTGCTTTCTAGGGAGTTTAATCCTGACCGCCTGATAAACCTTCGTAAAAAAACTGTTGTCCAGAGATTTTTATTTTTAATTTGTGTTTCTGGATCATTAGATAAGTATTTTAGCTTTGGTAGACATTGATGATCCAGGCCTAATTTTTCTGGATGGCATTTAAAAAATGGCAGATGTGTTACAGTGATGATGTAATATTTCAGGAACCATGAGACCTATATACTTCATTTTCATGTCAACACAGGTTTTGGAGATCTAGTAGTCTTTTAGAAACAGAAAATCACTCCTCAGAGCAACCCTTCCGCCATTTTCCAAAATGGAGGCTATAATAGAGGAAGAAGAGACATATATATAAAGGAAACAAATAATAATGGCTTTTAATCATTTTATGTAAACACCATACAATGTTTATGAGCTTAAAATGAAAACAATAATGTTTATCACTCCTGTTTTAGTCACATTTTCATAGTTTACTTTATTTTTCGCAAATCGCTTGTGGTACATTTGCAGAATGTGGAACATTTGAGAAGAGAATATCGACAGGGACATCTTTTTGTAGCACAGGTTTTGCAAGTACATGTACGTGTAAGTTCTGTGGGTAGAGGCTTTAGAAATTTCAGTTTTAGCATCCCATCAATATTTTCCCAGTCAAATTCACATGGGTCTTTCTCTATATATGCATGATCCAAAATATTTACACATCTTCTGATCAAGAAGAATGCTTTTTTAATGTGTCCACACACAGAATAGGACGTCGGTGGAAGGTCACTTAGCGGAACTGATCTCTTGAACTCATTGTATCGAAGATCTTCAAATTTGTGACAGTCAGAACTCATTTCCACACCCGCACGTGGTATTTTTCTATGTCTTTAAAGTCACAGTCTTCTGTTTCAGCAAATCCCTTTAGAAACGTCACAGGTTCAGCAGTTAAAGCTCCAAACGTTTTTCCAATTTTGCTCATAGTGTCATAACCATAAGAATATGTGCCTTAATAGGAACACTGGGCATCTATGGATCAAGTTTCTTGTATAGAATATGAAGCAGAATTAAGAGTGTTTTCTCTCCTGTTCCCTACTGAATCCATAACTCTGACAATCCTTGGCTCATGAACATTGCAACATATCTGAGTAGGACAATATTAACATCGGTTTCATTTGACAGTACAATGACTCGATTGGAACCATTTTGAATTTTGAACAGCCCACTCAACATGTGGCACAACACAATGGTCAGCTTCCTACAATTTAATGTTAAGTTCTTGAACAATATGGCCCGTACTCTTTGAATATATCTCTGCAGGCACCAACTTCTCATTGACAATCATTCCACTTGCAATACCTGGAAATTCAGTGTTCATATGCAAAGGTTTGGTGTGTTAACATCTCCAAGTTCATTTTGTTCGATGTTGATGACCAGAATTTATCAAGTCGCACAGGTATAGGTGTCAAATTTTTAATGCAGGCAAGGTCAGTTGTTCCACTTGTAGACATTAATTTGATTCTCTCACATTCTTTGACAGGTAATTCAAGATAACTGCCAATGACAATGTGCAGTTCTTCCACGGTGCACATTGACTTTGATATCTGTAGAGCAGTCTGAACAAACTCTTTAAAGTTTTGCAGTGATGAAAGCAGATATGTTTTCAAATTTAAATTCTTCAGGTGAAAGGTTTTATTCAAGCTCTCGTTTGAGTTTGTGCTTTACTGGTTTGGTTGCAGCAGCTCCATCAAATAATGTGTTTTTTGGAAGAAGATCAAGCAACAGAATGTCCTTGATAAAATCACCCTTTTTTGTTACATCCATCTCTCCATGTGCTCGTGAGTGTTGTTTTTTTGTAACCTGTTCTGTAGTGGTTGGTTGGACAAAACTCTTATTATGGCAACTAAAGTGTGGCAGTTAAGCTTTAATGATTGTGTCAAACAGCTTTTTCTTATTCAATCTCTCCTGCTTCAGTTCTGCCTATAGTTGTGATCCATGTTCCAGGACATCTAGTAGATGTGTCTTTATATCACTATCCACATATTGTTTGGGCATGAAGTTGTGAAGTTGCTCAGGCTCAGTCATTTCAAAGGGGTTTCCTTGCTGCTGCATGAAATGAAGAAGGCTGTCATGTTTATTAAAATTATCTCCTCTCTTTCCCTCAAGTTCGTGGTGAGGAACAGTTCACGATGGTCCATTCATTTTGAATTTGTCATCTATCTAAAAACATTGCAAATAGAAAGGAATTCATGGTAAACTAGCTGCCATAGAACAACATATTTACTTTCACTTGTCTGACCAACAATTCCAATGGAGCTTTATTGTGATCTCTGGATAGTCTTTTCTAGTTTCATATCTAGAGCCACAACATTGAACCTTCCCTCTCTGTCTTTCACCACAAAATGTCTTTGGATTAATTTTCTGTAGAGGTATGGTTTTTCACCTCTAGTTTCTTCACTCTTTCCAAATACCAGGACCCATATCTCAGGTAGTTTATGCAATCAAATTGGCAAAACACAGTAATCAGTGACTCCACAGTCTTCACATGTAGCTCCCAATCACCTCCCTGAGCAGCATGCATCAAGTTTTTGACTGGAGCTATCATGTGTAAAATATTTCCCAGTACTTGCAAAGATCTGATGTTTCTTCACATTCTTTGACAAAACTCTACAAACTTGGTCTTCAGGTTTTCTGATTTTGAACTGAGTGTATTGAAACTTGCCTGGCACTGTATTATGTCTTTGGAATACAGTGCACCATATGTCTTGTTCACTTTTGAGAATAGATATGCAAAACTTAATTTGTCATTCTTATTCAACAAAGCATTCCAACGCAATGTTTCTATAGCCTCAGATATGATGAGCATATCTTGAAACAAACTAACAGTGATTTCAGCTCAATACTGACTGGACATTACTGCTTCCAAAGATTTCACTCTCAATAAATGTATCATTTATGCCACATGCACTGAGATAACGTCCTGCAAATCAAAACACAACTATTGTCATGTGGAAAATGCCCATCATTGGATAAAGATCATCACATTCTACTGGACTGCTCACAGAAAATGTCAGTTACAGTACAGAAAACACCTTAATAGCAGAAAATTGTCAGGATAGGCTGGGTTTCAAGCTGAACATGCACATTTTGCAAATGTTTTTAGAGCTGTGCATACTGTTGCACAGTTTGAGACTAGAGATGGCATTACTTGTAAAAATCCAACTTTCTTCAGTGGAACGGTGTTCTGGGAGATCACAGCATGAATTCCAGCCCATGGAGGTGCTGGCTTTTCTTCAGCCTTCAGTCCACACTAAATAGTTGATATGATAAATTCAGTTAAATCAGGTTTGTGAACCTCAGCATCAGGTAGAAGATCCAATTCCTCATCCACTTTGAAACTTTCTGGTAGTCGGGGACGTATTTATGACTTGCAGTGATTTTGCACATGTTAGCAAGGTTGTTGGGTAATATGTTTGCAGCTTTGTATGTTTATGCCTAAAGCGAACACAGCTTATTTTCCAGCAGCTGCATCATTTGTACAGTTTTGAAAAAGCACCATGGCAGTATTATGTGTGCTGAATAGTCCAGACAAAGAAGAGCTGTCTTCAAAATCTAAATTATCAAGAGCAGCAATTGCAAATCCTTTCTTGGTAAAGTGACTTGGAAGTGGTGTGCTGTCAGATTCACAAGATTTTACAGCATGAGATGCTAAGAAGTTCCTGCTCCATACTATGGCCCTCATTACAACTCTGGTGTTCGGTGTTACAGTGGCGGTAATACCACCTACATGCTGGCAGTAAAATAAATGGGATCACGACCATGGAGGAAACCGCCAACACAGACAGCCACTTTAGCACTCCGACTTCCACTGTGGTAGCAACACACACCGCAGCGATAACCGCAAACAGACAGGCGGAAGACAATATACCGGCCACACTATTACAAGACACCAATCCGCCAGCTTTTCCGGGGCAGTACCAACATCATCAAAATCACAGTGGAAACAGTACACAGAAGGGAAACCTCTCACCTTTCGACACCCAAGGAAGAACTAGGACGCCATGGAGCCCAAATTGCAGATCCTACCCATGTTGCTGTATCTATTAATACACCACCAAGTGGAAAGGAGGCGGCGGCAGTGGCAACGACGATGGTGAGTACTGCACCTAGCACACAGGGGAGGGGAGGAGGGAAAAGAGATTGACACACACACGCAACACCCCCACTCCCAACACACACATTTGCAATAACATCACAGATACACCCCGTCACCCCCTGGAAGAATGCAAGGACAAAACAAAATAAGTTTAACTAGTGTTATATTGGAATAATCTGAGATATCAAGAGAACAGCAAAAAAATCAGTATACACAAATATCTACATCAAGTACACAAGTCCGTACATTGTCCGATGAAATGTCCGTGGCCCAGTGGTCCCAAAAAGCATGGGCGAAGCCCACACATGTAACCTGCCTCAAAACGGAGAGAACACTGCAGGGGCATCAGGTAAAAAGAAAACCAGGCCCCTCAGGGGGAAGGGGAGGGGGGCACCTCAGCCGGATGATGGTATGACGCCACTGCTCCTCGAGGGGGCTCCATGCCCACTGCTTGGTCCTGGGAGTGCAAAGCCACAGTCTCTCAAGTGGGTTCACTGCCCACTGCATGGTCCTGGGGAGTGCAAAGCCACAGTCTCTCAAGTCTCTCAAGTGGGATCACTGCCCACTGCTTGGTACTGGGGAGTGCAAAGCCACAGTCTCTCAAGTGGGTGGTTTGCCCACATGCTCTGGAGGGGGCTTTGTGCCCAGAGTGTTTCATCCTGCCAAGGACTGGGTGAGCGGATGTATCTCTCCACTGGTTCTGGAACAGGGCTTTGTGCCCAGTGTTGCTGCACTGGGGGTGTGGCAGTTGACATCCTCTCACCTGGGTGTCATAGCCACGCGATGTACCTGGAACGGGTAGCATGATACTCCATGGAGACAGAGCCACACTCCATCCTGCGGCAACTTAGGCTGCCAATTGCTGGTTCGTGTCAGTGCTGGAGGTGGTGTCTCAAGTGGTGTGTCCAGGGTCCAGAACATCACCTGCAGACTGACGGCTGCCCACTGGGGATGGGGCTGATGTCCGATAGAGTGGCATCGGCTGTGCAGGTGGCGGTGCTGATGGTGGTGCAGGTGGCGGTGGCTGCGGCGGAGATGCTGCCAGTGCTGGCTGTGGTGCAAGTGACTGTTGTGGTGGAGGGAGCCACCTTACTGTCTCCGGCAGCCTCGGATGGCTGATCCTTGGGGAGGATGCTGCAGCCTGATGTTGTGGCAGCGGCGGTGCAGGTGGTGGTGCAGGTGGCGGTGGTGCATGTGGCTGCCATCCCTGATGATATGGTGTTCACAAGCCCCTCACCAGGAGACATTGTGCCATGAGGTGACGTGCCCTTTGTCTTGTGGCCATTCACCATCTTGACTGTCGCTGCAGGGACCTTGGCACTGTCCACTTGGTGTTTGGGCGAGGCCTTGCTGGGTGGGTGGTGTGACTGTCCCCTGCTGGAAGCCAGCCAGTTTTTTTTTTACCTTTGCAGGTGGTGGAATAGGGTGGTCCTTCTTTTCTGTTGGTGGCACACTGGCAGCTCTGACGGGTGCCCCCTTAGATTGCACTGGACTAGCAGGGACCACAGAAGATGCAGATTTGGTGGCTGAGGTGCTAGGCTGGGATCTAGACATTCTGGCCCTAGGGGAAGAACAGTGGGGAGGTGTAGGGAAGAGGTTATTGTTAGCTAGGAAATGTTTTTTAGACACACTGAGACAGGAAGATGGAGTGGGTGTGGGAGTGGAGGAAGAGGTAGTGGTTGTAGGAGGTGTACGTCTGCTGAGTTTGGGTGAAGGTGCATGGGCTGGAGGCTGTTGTGAGGTGGATGGCTGTTGAGTGGGTGTGTGCCTGCCTTCGTGTACTTTGGTAGGAGGGCTCACAGACACACTGGGAGAGGACACAGGGGATGTGTGAATGGTAGTGTGGGTGGTGATTGCACGTGAGTGGTGTGTAGTGATGGGCATGCTGGTGATGGAGGCAGTGGCTGAAGATGTAGTGCATGCAGGTGTAGTGGAGATGAGACAGGGAGGGAGGTGGAGGACGTGGAGGAGAGGACCACAGTGGAGGAAGTGGATGTTGGTATGTGTGCATGTGTATGGTGCTTGTGTGAGTGCCTGTGGTATGTGTGGGGCTTATGTTTTCCTGAGCTGCTTTTGTGTGTACATGCTGGTCTGATGGTGTGCTTGGGATAGGCTGAGGGAGAGGGGATTGGGTCTGGGTAGTGGAAGTTGGAGGGGGGAGGCTGGACACATGGACATTGGCTGCCATCAGTGCTAAGGCCAGAGCCTAAAATTCTCTCTGTTGGGCCGCCACACCACAATGAATGCCCTCCAGGTATGCATTTGTCTGCTGCAAATGCCTCTCTACACCCTGGATGGCATTCAGAATGGTTGACTGCTCAACAGTGGGGGATCTCAGGAGCTCAATAGCCTCCTCACTGAGGGCAGCAGGGCTGAGTGGGGCAGGGCCTGAGATGCCTGGGGCGAAGGAGGTGCCCGCCTTCCTGGGCGAGCGGACACGGGAAACCCGCTGAGGGGCTGCTGGGAGGGCGGTGCTGGTGGGGGGGTGGTGGCTGTATCTGTTGTTGGGGTGGGCACAGAGGTGTCCGCCACCGCCAGGGAGCTTCCATCAGAGGAGGAGTCACCGTCGCTGGTATCCCCTCCTGTCCCCGTCGTGTAGCTCACCTCACCCTCCGTCCCACTGGTGCCTTCACCCTCCTGAGCCACGTGGGATGCAGCTCCCTCCGTCGCTGGTGTCTCTGCTCCTCTGCCAGATGATGCCAATGCACACAAAAACAGGGTGACAAAACAAGAAGGGGGGGGGGGAGACAGAGAACACATATGGTAAATGCCAGCAACACTGCTACTGTTGGCGGACACAACACACAGGGAGCAGCCCTATGCAGTAGGCCATGCACTACCGGTTAGTAGGAAAGTCGCCAGGCCATGGGTTACAATGCCTAACGCCATTTGCTGCACACCCAGAGCCTAGTAGTAGATGCCCACTAAAAATATTGGGGTTGGGGTGCTCCAGAGCCTGCCCAACAAGGGACCAACCCTGCCATGTTCGCCCTGGCCTAGGGGAACCCACTGCACCCACTGCCTACATCCCCCAACCAGACACTTCGTAAAGCATGCAGAGTCAGCTTTTTGACACTGTACTCACACCCTTGTGGCTGCTGTGATGGCCTCAAGCACCCATCCAACTCTGGATAGGCCACCACCAGGATGCGGAACATCAGGGGGGTCATGCTGCAATGGGTACCCCTTCCACATTGGGAGGCCAGCCCCAGCTGGGCCTCCGCCATCTTCTTGCTCCAACGGCGCAGTTCCTCCCATCTCTTGCGGCAGTGGGTGCTCCGTCAATGATAGACCCCCAGGGTCCGCACTTCTTTGGCTATGACATGCCAAATACCCTTCTTCTGGTGGGCGCTGACCTAGAGGAAAGGACATAACTCACCCGTCCGAACCATCAGACTCACATGCAGCCCTCAGCCCCCACACATGCAACTTCCATCCACACCAATCCGAACAGGCATTGCCCACGCATCATGCTCACAGTGTACTCACCTGTTTGTCTGGAGGACCGTAGAGTAGCGTGTACTGGGGGAGGACCCCATCCACCAGTTTGCCCAACTTCTCCACAATGAAGGCAGGCGCCCTTTCCCCAGACAGTCAAGCAAGCCATTGTTGCTTCCAGACTGAGGTCACAGCAGTGTAGGTCCTCTCCTGTTGAAGGTCAGGTATCAAGTGAGTGAACTGATAGAAAATGGCAGTCACATCCATGGCGGTGCGTACCATCACCACCAGCGTACATCGCCATTGGCTCCAGGAACCCATAGGGCCATTGATAACCAATGCTAAATTATGCGGCGGTCTTCTACCGCCTAACGTGACGCAGCACAAAGCCAGCGCAGCTACCTCATTTCCCCTTGTCCCGCCTCACAAGTCAGGCAGCCTCCATTTCAGGGGGGCATGTGGCATGGCACTTAACTGTGTCACAGCACATTTTGCCACATATACGGACTAACTATGCCACACACGGATTTACTCACATTACTGCAGACACACTTGTGCAACCTATGTGGTACATGACCCTCTGCTCACTGTTCTCCTCCATAGGCCACAACCGCTGGGGCAGATGATAAGATGGCGGCATCCTCCGGTGTACAGACCCCTGGTGGACCTGTCGACAATGGAAGACAGACACGTCATAATCACCTACAGACTTGATCATGCCACAATCCTGTGTGCCCAATTGGAGCCAGACCTGATGTCATCTATCCGCCATCCCACAGGAATCCCCCCTCTAGTGCAGGTCCTGTCAGTGCTCCTGGCAAGTGGCTCCTTTTAAACAACAGTGGCCATGGCATCAGGGATGTCTTAGCCAATGTTTCCTAACGTGTTGACCAGAGTGTTGTCTGCCCTGCTGAAACACATGCGCAGCTACATCGTGTTCCCCCAGGTGGAGGATTTGCCCACAGTGAAGGCTGACTTTTATGCCCTGGGACATATCCCCAACATCATTTGTGCCACTGATGGTACACATGTGGCATTTGTCCCCCCACCCCACAGAAATGAACAAGTGTACAGAAATAGAAAAAGCTACCATTGTATGAATGTGCAGATGGTGTGCTTGGCGGACCAGTACATCTTCCAAGTCAATGCCAAGTATCCTGGCTCTGTGCATGACGCCTACATTTTGAGGAATAGCAGTATCCCTTATGCGATGGGCCAACTCCAGAGGCACCGGGTGTGGCTAATAGGTGAGGCCAAGGTCCCCACACAGTATGAGTAGGTGTCTGGGTATGGGCTAGTCCCTAAGGGTTAGTGTGTGTCTAACAGTTATCCCTCGACATTTGCAGGTGATTCTGGTTACCCCAACCTCTCATGGCTACTGACCCCAGTGAGGAATGCCAGGACAAAGGCAGAGGACCGTTAGAATGAGGCACATGGGCGAACTAGGCGTATCATTGAGAGGACGTTCGGCCTCCTAAAGGACAGATTCCAGTGCCTCCATCTAACAGGTGGCTCCCTATACTACTCACCGAAGGTGTGCCAGATAATCGTGGCATGCTGCATGTTGCACAACCTGGCATTGTGACGCCGGGTGCATTTTCTGCAGGAGGATGAGCATGGTGATGGTCTTGTGGCTGCTGTGGAGCCTGTGGACAGTACTCACAGGAGGAAGAGGAGGCAGAGGAAGAAGATATTGACAACCGAACGAACATCATCATGCAGTACTTCCAGTAACACACAGGTAAGAGACTGTAACTGCTCCTCACATTTCTGAATACTGTAGGACATTGTATAAGTCTGCCTCTTAACCTCTTTCTATGGACATTGACAGTTCACTTTGGATTTAAATTTTTCAGATCTGGGTACCTCATTCTGCCTTCTTCTATATGTGCTGCTGCCCAACTACTGTCATACATTGGTATGAGCAAATGAACATTTACAATGCTATTTTTGCTGATGTTGTAATAATACATTTGTGAAAGATCAGACTTACTCCAGATTGGTTTGTGATTAAAGGGTGTTTATTTAGGGGCTAATGAGTATAGGGGTATGTGCAAGGGGCTGGGGTGATGGTGGAGGAAGGTCCATAGTAGAGTCCAGTCTCTTGGTATCACAGGTGCATTGTCCAATGGGGAATAGGAAGGGGAGTAATGGCAGTTCAAGGTGGACAGAATAACTGAGTGGGACAGAAGGGTGACAATCAGGATGGTTCTATTTCTTGGCGGGGGTCTTGGCAATGTTCTCTGTCTTCTGTCTGGATTGCAGGGACCGTTTGCAGGGTGGTTCTCCTTCTGCAGGGGGTGGGGTGCTGGTGGCCTGTTGTTCCTGTGGTGGGGCCTCCTGTCCACTAGCGCCGGCAGAGGTGGAGGGCTGTTCCTCGATTTGGCTAGCGTCAGGGGGCCTTTGTTGTGCCACTGCCTCCCTCATGGTCTTGCCTACGTCAGCCAGCACCCCTGCAATGGTGACCAGGATGGTGTAGATGTTGGTGAGAGCCTCCCTGATCTCCATGCATTGTCCCTCCTGCAGTCGCTGGGTCTCCTGAAACTTGGCCAGTACCGTGCCCATGGTCTCCTGGGAATGGTGGTATGCTCCCATGATGTTTGATAGTGCCTTGTGGAGGGTCGGTTCCCTGGGCCTGTCCTCCCCCTGTCGCAAAGCAGTCCTCCCAGCTTCCCTGTTGTCCTGTGCCTCTTTCCCCTGAACCGTGTGCCTACTGCCACTGACCCCAGGTCCCTGATCGTCCTGGGTTAGTGGGTTTGCCTGGGGTCCCTGTAGTGGTGGACACACTGCTGATTGACGTGTCCTGGGGACAGTGGCATGGGCCTGCTGGGTGGGTGGGTGCTGTGGTGGTGTTTCCTGAGGGGGGAGGTTCTGTGGTGGCTTGGGACTGTGGCAGGGGAAACGACTGTCCAGAGTTCCCTGATGGGCCAGGCTGGTCATCTTGATCCAGGCGCGCAGAGATGCTGTCATCATCAATGTATGCATGCATGCAGTTCAGGTGAGCATACAAGTCCACTGCAAATACATTCAACTCACTATTTAGATCAGCTACTCGACTGAAAACTTCAACTTGGAAGAAATTAGCTGCAGATAAAAACATGTTTGCCCTTTGAGACTCACATACTCTGTACTTTAGTTTTTTCGGCAATCCCTTTGGTCCTTGTTCTGGCTAAACCACAGATAACACATTGAAGATCCTCTGCTTTCTAGTCATTTGTTGGAGGTGTACAAGGGATAGCCATCAATCTTCTAAGTGGATGTGCAGGTTGTTTGGTTATTATTGCTTTCTCAGAAGAATCAGATTCTTGTTGCGATTCACTGGTTTCTGCTATTTTTGACAATTTTTTCCAGGCTTTTTTTCTTTTGTATATGACTAGTAGCACTTTCAGTTACAATGATAAAATATTTGCTCCTCTTCACCCATCGGTTTCAATCTTTTGTGAACTTCTTCTTGCTGTATTTCTGCAGCATCTCAAACTCTCTTCTGTCCAGACACAGTTGATGTTAGCTTTCCTTTCAGAGTAGTTTGGCATATGACCCATTTTTCTTTTTTGAAGGAGTCCTCAGATTGTGTTGTAAGCAACACTCTGTCAGGTGGTAAATATCCTCTGCTACCACCTAGAGGAGCTCTGCATTTAACAATCCACCACAGATACAGTAACTTCAACGTCCATCCCAGTGTTTGTCTTTCAATTAAAAGAAAACATTCTTAACTAAACAGCATTACTTATTACACAATCCAATTGGTTATACAAAAAAGTGCATACCGGTATAAGGTGTGATCCTTCTTTGTAACGCTACACCCCTGATTCCACTTTACTAATCTCTCCTAGTTGGATCCTCTCTGGGTGAATCACCTATACTGGAAACCGGGTGAAGCATGAATCAAACTCAGATGAATTCTTTATGTTTCCCACAGTAAAATGTGCACTTAGTTCAAGATGGTTTTAGATTATTTTCACTTTTGTTGCATTGGGTAGGTAATTGTCCTATCTCCCCCAGAGCAGTCCACAAGCTTTTAGGTGTGTATAAGATGGGGGTTTGTAGGGGGCAAGGGTCTCCTAAGGCCACCGAGTGGGTCAGACACAGGCTGCATCAATCTATGCACCCATCTGGCTCAGTCTTAACATGCCATGGCTCTGGCACAGGTGCAAGGCCAGTCACAGCCTTGGTTCACAGTGATGTGTCCCTGCCTGGGCCAATGGCAGTAGCAGCCTTGATCGGGTCAATGGTGATCACAGAAGTTGCAGGCCCCAAGCGAACCAAACAATAGATACAGCCCTTAATGAGCCCACACTGATCGCATAGATGCAGTCCTGAACTGAGCCACAGGAATTTGCGAGGGACTGGGCTTAAAAGACAAGGAAGGCTCTGTGCTACACAGTTCACTCCCACCTCACGCTCAATCGACTCTCTCTGGACATATCTCAGCCCTGAAGAACACATTGGAACTCTCCCCCGCTGAACAGTTTTTCCTCCTGCTCACTAAGTTAAGTGGTGAGTAAAGTAACTGGTCACTGTCCATTTGAGTATAATATGCAACTTAATTTTCTAACTGGTGATACTTTTGTTGGTTTGTAAAGGCTATTTTGTGAGCAAGAAATATATCTGAGATAAGTTCATAAATAATGGACATATGGTCAATTAAAAAAAAAATCAAATTTCCCGTCATTGTGCTGTGCAAGCAGTGACTAAACACCAATGGCTTCTTCATGGCACTTCAAGTATACAGTGAGGAAAATGTGGGTATTTTCTAAAATGCTGTGCCCACAATATTTATGAGTATTTAGGTTACAGCAAACAAAGTGTCAGAAATTGTGTTTCTGTTTTGTCAGAGTATGCACCCTGTAAAAGCAAGAACCATAACCCTAGTCAGGGTAAGTCAGATACACACTTACCATCTGGTAGTTTGCCACAGAGCAATCAGGCTTATCTAAAAAGGCAATGTGTAAAGGATTTGTGCAACACACAGTAACACAATGAAAACACCACAAAATGATGGCACACTAGCTTAGAAAAATAGACAATTTATAAATAAATCAAGATCAAAACAACGAGTTATGAATTTCCAAATAATAAAAAAGGGTTTTAGCACTTATTCAACAGTTCAAGCCAACTGCAATTTGGCGCAGTCTGGAGCCAACAGCCAGGAAGGCCCAGTGAACAGAGTAACTTGATGCTAGTTGCAATAGCGAGATGTGGGGTACAGACGAGCGATGTGTTGGTGTCGGGCCCACATTCAAGGTGATGTGTTGATTTTCTTCACACAGTAGTGATGATGCATCAGTTTTGAAGACGAAGCGGTGAGACAAGATGTCTTGGTTCCGAAGTGCGATGTGCCGGCTTTCTCCACATAGTCAAGGGTATACATTCAATCTCTTTAAACTGCTGTGAAGGTCATGCGCAGTTCCAAGCTTGGGCTCTCAAGCCGATGTGTTGGTTCTGAGAGCGATGCACTGGCTCCACTCCCACAACAAGATTGATGCGTCGGTTCTGCTCCAAGCAGACTGGAGATGCATACATTTTCCTGATGCAAGTATCTGAGTCCATTTCCAGTGACCAACGCACAGGAGCAGGGTGGAGACTTTGATATCCCAGAGTCTCAAGAAACAGGAGGCAAGCCAGCAAGCCCTTGGACATCACTTAAGTTGCAAGGCAGAGTCCAGTTTTCCTTCAGTAGGGTCAGAGAACAGCAGGCAGTAGGGCAACATCACAGAATATAAGTCTTTCCAGATCAGCAGTCCAAGAGAGTAACAGTCCTTGATGCAGCACAGCAGTTATTTTGATAGAGTCCAGTTGTAGGTCCAGAAGTATCTCATTTGGTGAGGTCAGAGACCCAGTACATATACTCAGTTGTGCCTCTGAAGAGGGGTTGACTTCAAAGAAGAGTCTTTGAAGTGCACAGAGGTCTTTTCTTCCTCATCCTGGTTCCAGACTATCAGTAGGTAGTAATCAGCCCTTAGTGTGGCAACAGCCACTGACTATTAAGGTGTGTCAGCGCCTCCTGCCCTTCCTGCTCAGGAAGAGCTATAAGAATGCGGATAAGAGCTCAGACACACCCAATCTTCCTGTGTTTGCTGATTTCTAGAGGGAACGCACAAAGTTTAGCTGTCACCCACTCAAAGCATGTACTGGAGACAGGCTGCAGGCTCACAGAGCTGCAAGAGCAGAGGAATGTTCACTTTATAAAAGAGACATTTTTAAAATTGTAATAATAAAAACCAACTTAATCAGTAAAGACGATTTATCATTCCCATTCCAATGATATGAAACATGACATAGTTATTCCTTCTCAGTCAGGAATTACAGCTTAAAAGTGTAATAAGGAATCCCCAATATTAAACTATGAGAAAAGAAGGCCTCACAGTAGCGAAAAACACATTTTGGTGTTTTTCACTACTAGGACATGCAAAACTTAAAAGTACATGCCATACCTTTTACTTACATAGCACCCTGCCCCATGGGCTCCCTAGTGCCTATCTTAGGTGTGGCTTATGTGTAATAAAAAGGGGAGCTTTGGCTTGGGAAAAGGTTTTAAATGCCAAGTCGATGGGGCAGGCCTGAGACACATTTAAAGGGCTACCTGTGTGGGTGGCTCATACAGTGCTGCAGGCCCAATAGTAGCAATTAATTTACAGGTACAGAGCATACCACTTTAAAAGGGACTTGCAAGTAAATTAAATATGCCAGATATGTATACACCAGTGTTGCCATGTTTAAGGGAAAAGCACATGCACTTTAGCACTGGTAAGCGGCTCATAGTCCAAAAGTCTATACAAAGAATCAGCAACAACATGAGGCAAATCGGCAAAATGTTTAGCTACAGGCTGACTGGTTTAACACAAGGCATTAGTTAGTAATCAATCCTGTTTTATGTGCATATTCCAATTGCACAACGTCTTCGTCCCTCTCCTTGCTAGTCTTTTCTCTTTTATGATTAGTTACTCTAAGGTTCTAAACATGGGTATTATGGTTGTAACATGGCTGGTTTTACTCAATTGTATACTAATGCATGCTTAGACAGAACCTGTAATGTAACGGGATATCATAAAAAATAATTTTGAATTAAAAAAATGTTTCACCACACACTGCCTCCAGAGAGTGTGCAATAGCTCGAGGTTCCCACATTCATTACAGCAAAAATAAAATAAATAAATGTACTTCTCCTGTGTCATAACTAGGCAGACTGCTGGTGCTTATACATCAGAACCACAGCGCTTGGAGTAGGATGCTTAGGAATTTAACAAGGCATGTCAAACCTTTTGCTGGGCCTGGGTGAAATATGTAATGGGTGCTCCACGTAACTTAATTACGTGTTTGTAAGTTAAAAAAAAAAAAAACCTTTAAGGAAAGATGAAACATAGTAGTGCCAGCACCTCACTCTGTCTAGCGTTTTAGAGGTTAGCTGCTTGTGTCATATCAAAAAGATGTTCATGTATTTCAAAGGCCCATGTTTCATTTATATATTCAAAGAAAAAGTGGCAAGGGCAACAGTAAATGTTGATGAAGTGTTTAGGCACTGAGTATTTCCTGTGGGAAAGGGAGACTAGAAAAAAAGCATATTATCTAAACCAACATGTTCTTTGTTGTAATCTCTTTACATTTTTTCATATAACAGCCCACAGTGATACAGGTTCCCATAGATAAACAGTCAATGCACAGAGAAGCAAATATATACACACTAACAAAATGCATAAGCTCACCTGTAGTTAGTCATAAAATGCAGACAACCAAGTACACACAGGTGAGTGCTGCATCTAGGAAAACAGTTTAAGACTTTAGAGATCCAACTATCTCCAAAGAGACACAGATCAACAGCCAGACAGCAGATCCAACCGTCACTGGATGATCTAACTTGCTGATATGCTGAGTTCCTAAATGGTAAAGCAATCATCAGTTTAAAGAGTCCACACAGAGCTGTCAACTCATGCTTAGCTGTGCTACAATGTAGATCCACAAAACTTAACACTATAGGACCCACTCAGCAAAGCTAATAACTCCGTGGCATAGGAGACACATATGACAAGTGTATGAATCTGCTGACTTAGTTATGGTGTGGAGCGATGAACAATGTGGCACATGGCCTAGTAGGTAAATATGTAAATATGTTTAAAGTATGGGACTGGTTTTCAAATGAGATCGTCATAAAAGACTAAGAGTGATTGAATGGTATGAGCAATTAAAATGATGAGTCAGTGCTGATATGAGTGACTGGCATTAATAGGATGTTTTGGGAATACACCTGGGTGGGAAACTCTGCTCCACTTGCGGAGTTTTGGGAATTTGGGCACTCGGCACTACACGGAATAGTGTGGAGTACCAGAATTCTGGCATCTGGTGCAAAGTGGAGTTTATTATTTGTGTTTGTGCATGGAAGATTTGTTTTTGGCACTTGCACCATGACATTCTCAGGCTACGAGCACACGTAAGACTTCACGCTCACTGCACTTTGAGTAGATTTTGTACTTGAGAAGCTGCTAAATCTACTCAAAAAGAGGTTTTTTCTGTGGATTTTCTTCTCCAATGAACTGTTCAAGTTGCTTTTTAGTGTGTGAAGCCTTTTTTTTTTTTTAAACTTTTTTCCAACAGGAAGGAAGTGCCTCAGAGACTTCAACTTCCTGTTTCTGTCCAGCAGGCTCCTTTCAGTGCTTTGCCCATCTCCTGGTCACCTTTCCATTGGATTATGAGATGCAAGGATCACTCTCTTTGTCTGCTAGATATATACTTTTGGATTTAAGGACTTTCATTTTACACAAGTAAGTTAAAAAAACATTGTATAAGGATATTGTTTGTCTGCTAGATCATGCACCAGTACTTTTTTGACTTTAAATTGACTTCTAAACGTCATTGTGGTGGGTGGTCTGTAGTTTAAGAAGAATTGTTTTTTTTGCATTTTTGTAAATGAAAAATGTTGCATGGTTCAGTACCCTTTCTCCATGTTTGTTACATTTGCAATATTCACTTATTTTACTACGTGGCCTAGACTTCCAATGGTCCATCTAGCCAGTAGGCCAAATACTAGTTATCAGTGCATGAAAGGCACGTTTCTGTAGTATATGCTTTAAAAACTCCTTTAAGTGCAGCGATGGCCCTGGATTAACGTAAAAATGTTGGCTATTATTTCCATTTTTATTTTTGTTTATGCAAAACTGTATATGTGGGATAATATCTAATGCCATAGGAGGGTATGTGTGGTGTGAAAATTATTATAGCTCAGTTTATTTTCATGTTTTGCAACACTGATTTAATTGGGGTGCTTTCTTTAATGTTACCACCCTGTCTCCTTTTTCTGGCCAGCATATGTGTTTGTCATCGGCCCAAATTTGTCTATGTTCCCCATGCCATGTGGCCAGGAGCCATTTTGTTTACTCTGTATTCATAGGCCTGAATGTGTTCTTTATTTCCCATGCCTCCTTGCTCGCTGTTGTTTAATCATGTGGCTGGCAGCCATTTTGGGCATTCAGCCAGTGTGCTTTTGCCAAAGGTTTGCATGTATTCTTTGTTCCCTATGCCTCTTTGCTCAATGTTGTTTTTTGGCAATGAAGCTGGTAGCCATTTTGTGCACCCAGCCAGTGTTCTTTTACCATAAGGCTTGCATATGTTCTTTGTTCCCCCATTCCTCCCTACTTGCTGTTTTTTTACCATGTAGCTAGCAGCAATTGTGTGCATCCGGACTTTGCCATAGGTTTGCATGTGTTCTTTGTTCCCCATGCCTACTAGCTTGCTGTTGTTGTATGACCATGTGGCTGGCAGCCATTTTATGCATCCAGGCTGTGTGCCTTTGCCATATGCTTGCATAGATAGATGTGATATCAGTGTAATATTATGCTTGAGGATCATTACAATATATATATATTATTAATATGATTTTGATAATTAGTGATTATATTGCATGCATTTTTTGCATTTTTATTTTGTGCCTCCTTGCCTCACAATAGACCTCTCATCCTCCCATACAAACATCAGCGATTATTTTATATTTTATTTTTTTGTTTTAATTTTTGTATTTTTATATATTAATTTGACTTTTCTAATTTTAGATTCTTGAAATGATTTAAATTTATATATATATATTTTTTTTTTGCATTTTGCCTCGATCCATCCATCCACCATAGACCCGCAGCTGTGCAACAGTATTCAGTTTGTTTAGGTATAAGTCCAATTCCTCCTATACACCCTGGCTGCAGTGCACTACAGACTATAGGTGGTACGTCCTTCTCCGTCCAAGCAGCCAAACTATGGAATTCATTACCCCCAACTATAAGAGCCACAGATAACTTTCTTGTCTTCATAAAACTACTCAAGAGTTGGCTCTTTCCTTCATAACCACCATATTCAAACAACTATGAACTGCATATGCCTATGTTGATAAATATTTGTTTCAGAATATGTGTATATTTCTATTTATTTATAGTTTCTTTAGGAAATATGTATCGCTACTATGTCATAACAATAAAATACTTCAATAAAAAAAGGGGGAGGGGGGAAAGGGAGGATTGGGCGGTCCAGTGTACGTTCTCCCAATACTATGCTAATATAAAGTAGTACACAGTTCCGAAATAAGGTAAAGAAAAAAGGGAGCAGAGAAAAGGAGACCTGATAATCAGGAGCAATGGTCCTCACACACCATAATTGGTGTCATGCTTCATCATCGGACAGCTCCTCGTCAGACCGGCGCTGCAATGTCTGAAGGGCACCCCCCGAAGGAGGGCTCTTTGCCGGAGATCTTTTATATACTCGATGATGCCGGGGAACCTAATATGGATCCGAGAGAGGACAAATCCACAAGAAAGAGAAGTAAAATTGGCTCAGATCCCTCACTCAATGATTTATTGCTTGCTATTGGGAAATGGTCAAGATTAAAAGAATGAAGGGAGTGAAATCAGAGGTAATGCTCGGACACTCGCGCAAAACACTCAAAAATAGAGGAGGGTGGAAATAATCCAGTCCTCCTTAGTATGCGGTCGACATGTTTCGCGTCTCTAATGGTCCAACAGGATCCCGTGACGCTTCTTCAGGACCTACTAAATCATAAAATTACTCTCAAAAAATCAATATACCTATACTCCTGCTGACTAACGCTCACAGTCAAGGCATCATCAGTCACTTACTAGGATTAAACCGGACTGGCTTTTCTTTCCTATTAGTCGCCCTAAACAAGGGAAAAAGGCTCAAATTAGCACTGTACATAATCACTCCATCAGTATTAGAGAGTGATAGGTTCATGGTAAAGTAAAAATAGTGACAAACTGTGCAACACTCAGTGGTCAGGTGGGTGAAGGCAAGCCATGCTAATAAAACATAGGAAGGCTTACCATCTTCACTTAAAGAACAGGCTCCATGGGATCACGCTGGCCTCTCGCCCGGTTCACCGAGAATCTGGTTATTAGAAAAAACATATACCGAGAAGAGGACTGCATGTTGTAGTTCAACAGTAGTCTGTGGAATACTCAGCAGAGTAGCTGGGTATGAGTAAACCACGACGTGGAAATGAAGACCAAATAGTTATAACTCAAAAGTGTATCCAGGCTACGCAGTCATACCGTAGAAACACACCAATGACAAAAAAAAAAAAAAGAGATTTAAGCAAAAAATATAATACTACACGTCACCCTCAGTATCAAGTGTGGAGTCGGGTGACCAGTACAACCACATTCAGGCAGATCAAATAGATAGTTCGTTCAAATAAGTCACAAGGAGTAACACAAGTCAAAAGTAAATAGCAAATGCGAAGAGAAAAAGAGACAACGGGAATGAAATGTCACTGATATGTGTCTCTTCTCTAAATAATGCGTCTCACTCGGCCAAAACTGAAAACATGTTAGGCACGAGTGCGAAGGAAAATAAGTCACTCCTTCAATCGCTCGGCTTGACAAAGTGTCCCATAGAGTGGAAGATACGAGCCCCATCTATCAAGACAGAGTGCTTCTTGAAACAGTCGAAGAAATCGGCATTATAGGTCAAAGAGGCTAAGCCAGGGCACTTACTTCTCAGGTAGCCGGTGTCCTCGGTAGCACCTACCCAGGGGTCGCGTTCCCGGATGTGGTCGAGGCCCGGGGCCCGGCGGGTATAAATATAGCGCGTACTAGGCGCGAATGGATCAATTAGGTGATCTGTGTCTTAGCAACCCCATCATGAGTTGCGGACAGGTATAGAAATGAACGATGGACTATAGAAACGAGATGGTGAGAACCACTCGTCTATGGCGGCCATCTTAGAATGGTGTGTGACCACAGAGGATCGGTAAGGAACCGAGTCTGCAGTGGTTGACAAGACCTGAATTAGATAATTAATTATGCTAGTGAAATGAATATCCGTAATCCATGATAACTAAGTCGAATCACTTTGTAAATTATGCAGCGAAAAAAGACGGGGATAACAGTGTTTAGAGACTAACATAGATGGTGTCGTCATAAGGAATCACTCCTACAGGGGTCTACAAAGGGGGGGGCCTGAGGTGGTCAGAAAACCCCCCCGCGGCTGCCTACTTAGACAGATGGAACCAGGGAATGTCATCATTAAGTCCCTGACGATGGGTGTTCAAACGGTATACCCAGCGTTGTTCAAGTTCAAAAAGTGAATGAGTACCTGTCAGGTCACAAGTCTGTAACACCACCCACCACATGTCATCTGGTGTATGCTTGAGTTCAGTGAAATGGATGCTGAGTTTAGTAGTGGCACGTCCACACCGGATATTACTCTGGTGTTCATTTATCCTGATTTTAACAGGTCGTGTAGTCATCCCTACGTATCGTAGATCACAAGGGCAAGTAATCAAATACACACAATTCCGAGTGTTGAAATTAGTGTGTTTCTTCAATTGCCAAGAAAGGAAGGGTTCAAGATGTAGAGTGTCTGTACGTTTGGTGAGTGAACAGACATTGCAATTTCCGCATGGAAAATGGCCCATCACTGGGGGAAGATCCCATAGAGTCCTTTGTCTAGAGGGGATGATGGTAGGTTTAGGTCGGGTGTGTACCAACATGTCTTTTATGTTGGAGGTCCTCTTAAACGCAAACACGGGTTTGGGAATATTTTCACCGCCACTGCAGAGGACCGACCATCTCTTATTGATTATCTTCTTAACCGTGTTAGAGAATGGAGTGAATGTTGATACACAGGTGAGTTTGTTGTCTGTGGATTTGGGAGTTAGTTGTAATAGTGACTCTCTATCACTATACTTGGCCCGTTTGTAAGCTGTATTAATAACTCTCTCTGGGTAATGACGGTCATGTAGTTTAATCTGTGGATCAGCAGCTTGAGTATTAAATAGTCGTAAATTGCTACAATTCTGTCGAAGGCGTAAGAACTGCCCAAAAGGTAAGTTTTGTCTAAGTGCCTTAGGATGATGACTATCATATAATAATAAGCTGTTCCGATCTGTAGCTTTTTGAAAAGTGCGGGTCTGCAGTCGACCTTCCTCAATGCTGATTAGCAAATCTAAGAAAGGGGCCTCAGTGGTAGAGACAGAGGAAGTAAATTTAAGAAAAGGATCCAGACTATTTATCCATGTAGAAAAAGAATCTACTACAGCTATAGGCCCGTGCCAGATGACGAGGATGTCGTCTATATAGCGACGCCATAGCTTGATATTTGCAAAGAAAGGATTAGAATCTGGTAAGATAAAACGTTTCTCAAAGTCGTACATGTACAAACAAGCTAGGCTAGGGGCAAATGTACTGCCACACACTCTTTAAACCGGTTTGACTAAGTATATTTTACCCATGGTTCTAATTATGTATTGTATGTGCATATGTGTGTGTATTCATGTGTGTGTGTGTGTGTGTGTGTGTGTATATATGTATATATGTGTATATGTTGTTTCTGTGCTATCTATGAATTCCTGCTCCCATCTGATCACACTTATATACTCATCATCATATGTCATGTCTCTATCAAACTATCCTCCATTCTAACTCTGACTCACCCCAAATCCCTTCTACTACTTTCATCTCCTAAATAACTCTACCTAAGCTCTTCCCTCCGCTTCCACATCTAACTCACCAAACCTCACTCTACTACTGTGACCTCCCACACAACCCGACTAAATTCTCCTGCATTTATCTCACCCTGCTACTATGCTCTCCCTAACCCTTCCACATACTCTTCCCTCCTCCACCCCCCTTTACTCATCCCAAGCCTTTGGGTTGAGTAAATGAAGGATATACTCCCAATTAACACTTCTGGATTTCTTTCCTCCTCCACCCCTCCATTACTCCAGTCAATCTAACTAACAAACTCTCATATCCACAGCTCAAAATAACTCATAATAATACAAAAACTGTACTCATTATTTCCCGATACTAATATATCACTAATTCTTGTTGGGTTCCAGAGTAGCGTGCTACTCATCGAAAATCGCTTCGACGCCTAGTCAGGGGTAGTAAGCGCTATATAAATACGATTACAATACAATTCAGAAACATCAGCATCACTCTTTTTTTGATGATTATTTATTGCATTTTCCCTGAACCACATTGCCTGCCATAGGCGCACACTAACCTTCATTAAAAAAAAAAAAATGATGTTTGCATTTATGCATGCACTTCCCTGAGTTCCACAGGTGTTCCCTTTAGAATAGATGGACATAAAGTAAAGAGCTATAGCTGTATGTTGTGTTGTCCTGACTAGAATTAAAATTTTATGGTATGGTGCTTTGGTTTGACTTTAAAGTGGTTGCTTTATGATTAGCTAAGTAACCAACCACACTAATATTGCCTTTGTCCGTACTAATTCAAACTGCAACAATGCCACCTTTCACTAAATGTTTTTCTTGCTTGTTTGCCTTTAGGAGTACAACACACGAGACATTAACTGCAGTACTTCTGTACAGCTGGCCTGTACAGTGATGTCAGTCCTCCAATGTCTTCCGCTTGTGCAGCTTAGTGCCACTGTCAACTGAAAACTGTAAGATGGCCCTAAAAAAAAATATTCCTAAGAAAATGGTCAGTAAGAAGAACCAACTTTCCACCAGTGGTGTGCCATCTACAACCTTCTTTGGGAGACATGTGCTTGCTGCACCAGCCTCCGGGTAGGAACTTGGGAGTAGCACTCCTGCATCAACAACACCACCCCAACTTAAGCCCAAGACCATGTCTGTCAGTGAGACAGCCACTGCCATCATGACATGCCAACGAGCAGTGACACTGAATTGTATTTATACCTTTTGCAAAGTAGTACCCAGTGATCTCAGGAAAGAGAGCAAAGTGTACAGCACCCACAGCCAGCAATAGTAGATCTTCCTGAAGATGGAGCAGAACAGGCGGTTGATCTTCCAACCAAGCAAGAAACTCTTTTTTTATAAACATTGGCTCCCAGATCTCCAGATGGAAAAAGGAAGAATACTACTCCATCATCTTCTCTAAGTATCACTTCTGATGATGATGATGATGATGATGATGATGATAGGGACATGGAGTGGTACCCGAGAGATGCCAGAAGCGGCAAGGGAAAAGTGAAGTTCCTGAAAGCTTTAGAGTTATGAAAGGGGATTATGAGGAGGATGACAATGACAAGCCAGTCACTGTGGAAGCAGGCACAGAGGAGTCTGACATTACTATTCGACCTGCTCCGAGGGGGATGTGGCACAGGTAGCACTTAGCTCCCATATTTGTAAAGCCCCTGCTGAGACCTGCACCAACCCCTACATCAGTAGAAGTATGCACTGCAGAGAGGCAATAAATGACACACCCACCTACCTTCAATTTTTCTTCACACATTGGCAGTGGCCCACTAAGAAAGAAGTACTTCTCCCCAGTTTGGTAGTAATCAGGAGGAGAGTTTTACAATATGCTCCATTTGCCAGGGGAGTTTTCATTGAGGTAAGCCTGGTTCACATTATGGTACTGGACGACAAATAACTAATAGCCAGGAAATATCAGCTACAAGTTGAATCACGGTAGGAGGTGATGATGAGGAAGGCAAGGGTGACATTCTCACACTAAGCAGCGCTGCCTCCAGCAGTGCACCTGAATCATCCGCCTCAGTGACCTTAAAATGGCACAAGAATGCTCAGAGTTAGATGGAGACACCATGGCACACAGTGATTGCCCCACAATGCAAATTGAGACTACAACCACATACTTCTTGAAAGTCGACCTGCGCCTGCGAATCCAGAAAAGAAGAAAATCCAGGCTATTATTATGGGCCTATTTAGGCAGGAGGGACCCTATGACTGCATCCACCCAACTGCATGTTTGTACAATGGGAAGGTTGCTAAATTGTTAGCACTGGACCCTTCCTTATTCTTTTGTGGAAGGAGTGAGATTCTTGGGGTTTGTGGCCATCTGTCCAGCTTGGCTCATAATGCAAGGCTGTAAAATGACATCATCTTGTGCAAAGAGTATATCTGTGCCACACTATTTGATCCATGGTACAAAAAAAGTCTGCCCACTTTCATTTCGGAGACATGGAAGAAGAATGGCTGGAACTTAGGGTCCCACTTCTGGGGTGCAACCTTCAACTTCCAGAGAGGGAAGTCTTGTCTGAAAGCAGCCAACACCAGCAATAAGAACACCAGCAAAAATAGCAACAGAAAAATCAGACCCAACCTCTGCATTTGCTTGTTTTCAAGTGGCAGGTCTTAACTCCAGTGAAAAGGCAAAGGCAAAAGAGGTAAAGCAAGTGGCAGAATCAATGACTATTCAGAGGATGTTCCAGGAGTATCTGGCTGATCGAAAAGAGGTCCATGTGGAGCAAAAACCCATTGATGTATTGGTATAGGAAGATCCACTAATGGCTGAAGCTCAGCAGGCTGGCAATAAAGTATCTGGCTTGTCCTATAACCAAGGTGCCTGCTGAGCATGTGTTCAATGCAGCTGACACAGTTGTTACCGTGAGAAGAACCAGTCTCTTGCCTCAAAATGTGCAGAGATTTACCATGATCAAAATGAACCAACATTTCATACAACACGATTACACCATTCCTGAAACAGCACATGAGGAGGAAGAGAAGATTGTTCAGAATCAAGTATGTTAGCTGACCAACTTCTGGGAAAACCACCTGAGTTTTAGGACAAACTACTTCCTGGGCTGAGTATGCCAGTGCCACCATAGAACATTTTAATTATTCCTCAAACTTCTTTCTTTGCAAAGAAAACCAAAAGTAGCTAGTGGAACATTATGTTTGTGTCAGATTTATGCTGCCCCACCATTTTTAGTCACAGATATATCCGGATTGGCGTTGGACCAGTGTGCAGTGTAGAAGCCACCTCTACACTTTCTTCATGACATTGGCGACAATGCCTGCCTCCCTCGCATGCCAAACCTTTTGCATCACTTAACAGGGCTGCCCCAGAAGGTCACTGATTTACAGGAGTGCCAATACCAAATTCTAATGTGTTACCTGCAATAAAGATACAATTGTGTACCTAGCCTACCCGTGCTTGGACTAAAAGAGGTAACTAACTACAACTATTGATTGTGAGTGATGATTGACAATTTATGTGGTGGCAAAAAGTAAGAGAGGGTGTTCAATTAATAGTAAACTTGATTTTGATGAATTGCGATTTTTGGTGCCTGATGGTTGATAATTTTTTCCTGACGGTGATTGGCCTTTACAAACTTACTTAGTGAAAATGTAACTGTACGGTAAACCCTCTCTTTCGGGTTCTTTAGAGACCAGACCAGTTACTTTAGTTAACAACAGCAGTGCACTACACATCTATCTTGCTCTGGTCGGGACTGGCATGTGTGGGATGATGGAAGGACTCTGAGCGGGACCATCTCATTAACAGCTACAAGAAAGAAATTATCAACTTCAAAGGGAAACCATGACTCTAATGCCAGCTATGTGGAAAGGAGAGAGGTGTGTTGATTTGGAAAATGCTGATGCATGTGTTGCATTGGTGGCAAAAGTGGAACTGTGAACCCTCTTGTCTTTTACTTTGCCTCTGAGTCTTCTTGGTACACTCCTCATGAAGCTTACCTTCATTCTGTCCTTCTCAACACTCCTGTTTACCTACTGGACCGGTTCAGACAGACACCCAAGAGTGACAGATATTCCAGAGGAGAATGCAGATGCACCACACAATTTGGCAGTGCAGTATCATTTTTGTTTTAACTGGGTTGGTTCAATTGATTCTTCCATAATTTGAGTTTTTTTTAAACCTAGAAGACAGAGCATTTACATATCTAATAACTTGGGTCTCTGGCGCAGAAAGACTGTTTGCTATGCATTTAACTGAACTGTGTCATACTCATTCCTTTGCTTCCTTCTACACCAGATTGATGATGATGTGCTGCTCATCGTACTGATGAATATTGTTCTTGTGTTGAGCTTTTCTTTGTCACACCTTTCCTCAAATACCCTTTCCCATTCATTCATCAAAGCCCTAACCCTCTAAGGGGTGTGATGGTCCCTCTTAGTGTATGTAAATTTGGAACACCACTCTAATGTTATGCAAAGAGGGGACAACGAGACAGCATTAAAGCGTGCATAAACATTTTCACACAGCATATAATCCGGTCTGGCCTGCTGATCAAAACAGAAAGCATGGTTTATGAGTTCTTAATAGAATAAGAGATACTGTGTGATTGAAATGATCTATATTGCTCCGAGGGGCATCTATGAAAATATATTTTATATATGCTTAAAGGCTCAGAGATATGAGACTCTGGACATGTAAGAGATTGGCTTTTATGTACTATGTTATTTCAGCATGACACTAGCTGCCAAGGTTTCAAATTGCTTATGTATGACATTTTCATAATTTCAGTGTTATTATGAGTGACATTCAACAATTATGAGTGATACTTTCTTGCGAGAAAAACTCAAGCAGTGAAGACAAGAGAAACATAAATATCAGAAATTACACTCATTTGAGTAATGAGAAACTCTAAGAAGATCTTAAAAATGCTGCAAAGCTCCAGTAATGAAAGGGCACATCAGTGCCTGCTCTGTCGGGCCATGATATACCACAGGACACAGTTGGGCAAGCATTTTGCCTGAAAATGGACCAACCATAAATAAATGTAAAAATTGTTTCATCAAGGGAAAACAATATACTCAGAGCCCAACGAGATTCAATAATTAATTCAAAGAAGGTGAGTTAGAAATAACTTTGTAACAAAATAAAATCTTGATAGCCAATAGACCTAAAAAAAAAACACACCCTTTTGGGTAGATTGGTGATTCAGGCATATATTCTCAATTTATTACCTCTTATCTACAAAAAGAGATGGGATTTTGTATAAATTAAAAACAGAGAGATAATTAGAAAACAGGGAAATTGTACATTAAAGCCAAATAACCCTGCCCCAGTCAACTAGGAAGAAAGAACAAAATTAAAACAGACTTATACTTTGCTCAGGAGACGCAAATTAAGTTTATGCCAATTTTGGAGGAAGCTCAGTGAAGCAGGGCTTGAAAAGCAATTTAAAATGACACAGACTGTCAATGTACACTTTAGAAAACTCTGGGTTCTTTTCCAGATATAAATTTAACTTACAACGGAATTTAATTTGAAATGACAAATAGAAAATGATGGTTCAAGAACATCACAAAGCAGATGGCAGCAACGTATTGAGGTGAAAGCACAATATTCTTGCTTAGTTCACCCAAGCTTATCATGTGGTCAAGGTGTTAAAAATGTGTGACAATGCATTTTAATGAGGTGATGTGAACCACCACATTAAAATGCGTTAGCCTAACACCTGGTGCATGATACTTGGCAGGGCTGCATGACTGTTGGAAAAGCTAAGTCATTCAAGCTATTTTTAATAGGAAGGAAATAAACCAAAGAAATGTTGTCTGTTTAAAACAAAACAAACAACAACATCTTCAAACAAATACTACTACAATGTTTGTGTTTAGGCCAAGTCATGGGTTGATATGGTGCAACACACTGAGAGGGGTGTTTTGTGATGGACCCTGCTGCTATCGTAGTTATTGTTAGAGATCAGTGATGTAGCAGAGGAGGGGATAAAAGGTAGCTGGGCTGTCTCCTGCGTTAAATGTTATGACCAGCACAGCGAGTTGTGAGAGTTTGTGTTACGCACGCTGGACCTAAGGTGGGTTGTGACAGTGTGATGGTCCTGCTGATACAGCCCTGCAGGCCTGTATGTGCATGCAACATCTAGCGATGAGGGCCGCTACCTCTGTGTGTGCCCCTTGCCCTACGGACATCCCCCTGTGGCCTTGCATGCCATCCATCGCTGCTCCTCGCCTTACTGGAGGGCGGTCAGCCCAAGGTGGTGCCCTCATGCTTCATCAGCCTCCAGAGGGTCCCTTCTGCACTCGCCTCAGCCTCCTCAGAACCATCCGGAGTTTGCAGCCAGCTGTGGGGGTGTCAGGGTCCATAAGCCTGAGTGTTTATCACGGTGCCTCAGCAGCAAGGGGGTTGTCCCAGCATTTTGATGCCTCAGTCACTGAGGGCTGGACATATTTTCTGCTACATTGTCACCGGTGTTTTAAGCAGTTCCGCAACATGGCATGACCCCTGGTAAGCTTTTAGCACCTCAACAGCTGTGTTCCTTGATTCTGCTGTGTATCTCTCACCCTCAGCCACTGCCTATTGTCAGTGCCGCATTCACTCAGCCACTGTTCCAGCTCCTGCCTCACCAGCCTCAAGGCTCACCTCCTCTAGTGCTCTTGCTTCCTGCCTGCGGTGACCGCCTCACATACCCAGGAACCTCTGCTGCGTTTTCTCTTCTTTAAGACTGTCTGTGTTAATCCTTCTGGTGGAGAGTCACCTCACAGCTACAAATGGCCTCCAATCCAGCACTTGAACCTTCCAGGTGTGACTGTACCCCTTCATCTCATGCCGCCATGTGGAAAGAGGGGGTAAGCCATCTTGAAACATACTTTGCGGCGATGGCATTAGAGAACGACAGAAGACATCCAATGCTTTTGCACCTGGGTGGCCCGGCAATACACCTGATTTTCAAATCAGTTGTGGAGGAAGGGCCCCCTTCTCATATATCACCTTAAAGAACGCCCTGACAGCTCATTTTGAACCACTTGCCAACCCAGACTATGAGTGGTTCCTACTGCGGCAAGCGAGACAACAACCAGAGGAGTCTGTCAAAACTTTTTACACTCGCCTCAAGGAACTGGCCAGTACCTGAACCCTACCAGATACTCAGGATGAAATATGTCCCCAATATATTCCAGGATGCTCATCAGCAAAGCTCAGAGAAAACATCCTTCAGGTTCCCAGAATGTCCATGGTGAACATATTGACTCTCGGCTGCTCCAAAGAACTCTCTAAGGCAAGAGCTGCACATATGGAGATGGCCTGTCAATGCGGTCACCACCCCAAACACAGACAAAAGGAAACAGTGTGTCAAGGTATCAACCACACCAAAGTTCAGTCACTGGTGCGGAGGGCAATAACCCCACCAAGGCACCTGTCCGGTACAAGGGAAGAAGTGCAGGTGATGTGGCAAACTAAACAATTTTTCTAAAGTATGCCATTCCAAATCAAACAAAAGGCCACCCAAACCCATGCTGGTGAACTTCATGGAACGACTGGGTACCCCGGATGTGGAGGAAGAAATGGACGGCAATGACACTGAAGGGACCGTCCATGTCATACATGCCATGCAGCCTAACAGACGGGTCGGATGTCGCACTCCCAAGTGCACCATCGCAGTCACTAAGCACACTCAGCATAGATGGACACTGGAGCATTAATAAATATCATGGTGCACACTGTATTCCAGAACCTCCCAAACAAGCCAATGCTATGCACCACAGCAATGCAGGTATATGCACTCTGTGCCAACTCCCCGCTGCCACAGGTGGGTTTGAGCACAATCAACATCGCCCATGACGGTCATTCAACCAGAGTCAAAGTGTATGTTACCCGAGGAGGCACGGGTATGCTGCTGAGCTGCAAAACAGCTGAACAACTCCAACTAGTCACCTTTGCATTCAGCATCCACATGTCAGCCATCGACCCCTTGGTACAGGATTTTGCAAAATTATTTGAAGAAATAAGGTGCCTCAAGGACCGTATGGTTTGCCTTCACATTGACAATTCAGTTCTGCCAGTTGCACTTCATCATCGCCGTGTGGTGTTTCACCTTCACCCAAAAGAAGAGGAGGAACTCCGGAAGTTGGAGGAAGCTGATAATTGAGAAAGTGGAGGGCCCCACTGCTTGGGTGTCACCAATAGTCGTCGGAAGAAAACACAAACAACCCAGAGATGTTCTGGTCTGCGTGGATATGCACCTCCGTAACATGGCAATAAAGCAAGAATGGCACATCACCCTCGCAGTTGATGACTTAGTGGCAGAAGTGAGCGGGTGGAAGTGGTTCTCGAAGGTAGACCTCCGAGCAGGATAACACCAACTAATGCTGGCACCGGAGTCGAGAGCAATGACCATGTTCTCCACTCACATGGGTTTAAGGAGGTACAAGCGCCTCAGTTTTGGAGTGTCCAGCACTGATAAGGTGTTTCAGGACATCATCCAAAGAGTCCTGGCCAGGCTTCCCGGTGTCATCAATGTTAGTGATGATATTTTGGTACATGCTTCGTCCCTTAATGAGCACCTTGAATGACTACGATCAGTGTTCCAGCATCTCCTGGACAATGGGCTCACTCTTCACCAAGAGTGTTTTCCTAAAAAAGGAGATCAATTTTCTTGGATATAGGTTTTTGGAAAATGGGGCCTTGCCTGATCTGGACAGAGTTAGAGACATCCAGGCAGCCACAGCTCCAGTCAACATGACAGGAGTCAGACGTTTTCTGGGTATGGTAACCTACTGAAGCCAATTCTTTCGAAACCTCATGGCCCTTACGAGACCCTCCGTGGACTTACCAAAGCTAACGCCATGTGGGAGTGTGGCATATGTCAAGAGGAAGACTCCCAAGTCACCAAACAAGCCTTATCCGAGCACACCACACTTGTATACTTTGACTCTCGTCGGGGTTCAAAGTTGTCTGTCGATGCCAGCCCCACTGTTCTAGGTGCGGTACTCTCTCAAAAACAAGACAATGGCGAGTGGGCTCCCATAGCCTATGCCAGTAGAGCAATCACTGACATGGAGCAACAGTCCTCTCATAAAGAAAAGGAAGCGATAACCAGCCATTCATTGTTACCATTTTCACCTGTATCTATATGGGCACCACTTCACAATCCACACCGCCCACAAGCCATTGCTTCCCTTATTCACCAGTTTGGCCTCAAAACCACTGCCACAGATTGAAAAATGTATCCTTCAGTTACAAGAGCATGATTTCACCCTATTCTATCAGCCAGGTGCACAGAACCCGGCAGATTATCTGTTGCAACATGACTTACCAGCCTTGATCGGTGAGGCGTCAGATGCTGAAGAAGTGGAAGAGTATGTATGGCTCGAAGTTGAGAGATCGCGGCTCCTGCCCATATCCTTGTCAGAGATACTCAAGGTGACACGAGAGGACGAATGCCTTCAATCAGCACTACATGCTGAACCTCAGGAAATTGGAGAAAATTGAACCAGGCCATATCTCTTCGCACCAGTGAAGTCAAGCACACCATCCTATCTCTGCAACATGCTAGGCATGAACCTGGCAGTCTCTCCAGAAGGGTGCCTCCTTAAAGGACCTCACCTCGTGATCACTCGGCAGCTCCAACAACAAGTAGTCAATCTAGCCTACTCATCCCGTCAAGAGTGGTTTATCAGCCTCAATGACATGGTAGAGATGACTGTCAGCCTGTGTGCCCTCTGCCAGGTGGCAGGTTCTTCTGATCCAGTAGCACCCATCATCATGACTCTGATTCCTTGGCATTCAGCCAGCACTGATTTCGGAAGTCTACCGGATGGCAGACACATGCTTGTTGTGATCGATGATTTCTCCGAGTATCCAGAGATAGAAATCGTACAGTCACTCAAGCGATGGTCATGCCATCATTTGTTTAAAGTAGGCAATGGTGTGCTAGTAAAAGATCGACATCGTCAAGGCAAGTTCCAGTTACCTTTTGAACCAGGCCCTGGACAGTCTTGAGCATGAAGAGCACAATGACCACCGCTGTCAGGGGTGAAAAGATGATCACATGAAACATCACATTTTTTAATACTACCAGCCCTCCCTCTGCAACCTTGGTGACAATTGTTCCACATCCGGTGAGGGGAACTCTGAGCTAGACACCGATGGTTTAGAAGTGATAGCTCCGGATGCAACTCCTGAACCTCGGAAGCTACCAAGAAATTCAGAAGGCCTTGTGATGTCGAGTCCAGGTGTGCCCAGCCCCTACTCTGGACCCTCAGACACCCGTTCTCAGAATGAGGCTCTCAACCACCAACATGGAAGTTCCAGATATCACCTAAGACCACGTCCGGCTGTCTCTACAAGGTTGAAAGACTTTATTCTATGATAAGCCTTCGCTGCTGATGATGGCAAGAGAGGATCTGCTGTGAGATTCAATGGCATGACTTAGTCTCTCTTCTCTTACTGTCAGTTCTCTCTCTCTTCTCTCTCTCTGTATTTGTATCCCAAAATGGGAATTGAAGTTCCTGATTTCCTGTTTCATTTATGGTTATTGTTTTAACATTGTTGGGGAGGGGTGTTATGTCACAAGACTGCGGCCCACATCATGGGTTGATGGGAAACACTCCGAGAAGGGTGTTTTGTGATAGACCCCCCCTGCTATCATGTGTACTGGTAGAGCCCAGTGACATAGCAGGGGAGGCGATAAAAGGCAGTGGTCAGTCTCCCACGTTATTGAAAATATTTTACGATCAACATAGCCAGTGGTGTGAGTTTGTGTTACGCACGCTGGACCTAAGGTGCGCTGTGACAGTGTGGCGGCCCTGTGGATACAACCCCGCAAGGCTGTATGCACACACAATTGCACTCTTATTTGAATAGCTCCTGTCTAACCGAGTATCAGCTTTAAAGAAAATATTTGCAAACATTCACATCAGTATCTGCAGCTCAAACAGGGTTTTAGGCACAACGTATTTCATTATTTTTAAGTTGGGAATCGCGAAGGTTGGATGCTGCGAATTGAAGGAGGAGAATCAGATCACCACTGTACATCTCTTCCAACTTAGTCTAAGCTGGTAAGGAAGTTTTTCATAATTTGTTCTCAAAACAGTTTATTTACATTTATTCAATTTATGTTAGCAACCACCCGACTGGAATACAAACAGCAACTCTATAGTAACGGAGAGTAACACGGTTATTAAATTGTAAATTCTGAAATTAATGGCAACTACATATTTCACCAGCGACTGAACCATTTCTACCAGTGAGTCCAATTTATCATAATATGCATTTAAAGCCCTTTCTGTTTCCTATAGCGGCCAACATAAATCCATCAAAACATCTGTAATATTCTGTAGGGCCGGTTGGTCGGTATTCTCAGAGGAACCCATTTTGGTTCTTTCCATGGGTTACCAGTCTGCATGAGAGATGCAGATGACCTTGTTGAGAGTCCACGTGAAAAACTCAATCTCCCTGTTTGACTAGGGCCATCTTAGTGTTATATTCATGTGACAGATGCCCCATGACTGGAGATACTCAGCAAACTCTTTGCCCTGTTGTCAGCCCTGAATTCTTTCATCACTCTGTGGATTACAATCACCTCCTCCTGTAGTGTAGCCATTTTTAATATAGCTTCATGCATGTTAGTTTAACATACTAGGCCGCTGTGCACTTTGCCCTAGATATATTTTATTCAGCTTCGCACTGTTATTTTACAATAACCAGTTTTTACGGTCTTGTTTTAATTTCTTCTATCACACTATTTAGCTTAGTCCAGCACTGTGTTCTCAAATAATGTATTCTTGATCTACCTGTGCTTCAGTCAAGGCTATAGTCTGGTACATTGCTGGTAAACGTGGTAGAAGTTTAGTCTCCAGCATTCGTAGAAAATACACATCCTTACGTAGGAAAATGTTCTTAGAACATCTGCGTGTTCGTTATAAAAACACTTTCTAGTCCTCGTACACGTCAAGAGGGAGATTCCAGCCAGGGACCCACAACTGTATGCTGAATGTCCAGTTGCAGATGCTGACGCAGATTACAGGCCTTTGCTCAGGTATGAGGGTCGATGTCCTCCCAGGCAAACCTGAAAGGCAGGCTTAGAGTTTAAGATGCTGTGCTCAAAATATATATCTTAGACAGAGAATAAACTAGCGGCACTATGATAGCTTTATTCTTGTGCTTCACTCTCGTTGTCACTATTTTAATATGACTGTGTTGTGTAGTTCTGGTTATTGCAGCTTACGCTTTGCTATCTAAAATGCAGTCGTTTAATAAACCAATCTTTAAAACTTATACTGCTTCTATTGTCATTTATATATGAGACGGCACTGTGTGTGTGAGAACCAGTTGTGACCTGAGTGACCACGACAGCTCTGAGAAGTATTAGAATGTCATGCGCTTGGCTACCCAGTTGTCTCTACCATTTGGGAGAGATGAGGCACTGCTAGTTAGCCGGAGCAAAACCCAGATTTGGAGTGACAAGTGTCATCTAGTGTGGGTTAGACTCAGTCCCCCACATTGTGGACAATCTTGTTGCTCAAAATCCAGTAGTCTCATTAGGATAATGAGAGCCTACGCGACAGCATGGCGAGGGCATCAGGGGCAGCTAGAGACCCATCCAGCTCGACCTTAGGGTATTTAGTATAGTCATCCATTAGGACACGGGTAAACCATCCATCCGGTAGGTGGCCAAAGTCAAGACTGAGTCATTCCCATGGTTGTTGGGGTCCTGGTTCGGTGAGCACAGAGGCCAGTGCTTCTGGTGCGCTTGACACTTGGCACTACTGTCACAACTTCCCTGCGGTCTCTATCATAGCATCAATTTACGGGAACCAGACTTTTGTTCTGAGTCTATTCTTAGTTTTAACAGTGCACTGGTGACCATGATGGGATAATTGCACCGATTGGTCTGTTAAACTTTGAGGAATCACCAATTGCGGCCCTCTTAGAAGACCCCTTTGGAGTCTGTTGATAGTTATTGTTGGACATTAAAAAGTGCTTCTAGAGTTTTCTTGGTTTTGTAAGTCCTCTGCAATAAGTAGTCTTTGAGGGTGTGCCAGCAATCTGACTGAACTGCAGTAATAGATAGTTGTAAGCATTCGTCGACCTGGGTGTCTGAGACAATAGTGTTCAGTGACAATGGGAGTGTCAAGAGCGCTCTGCCACATAACAGACATATTTCGCTGTTTCCTTGGCTTCATCAGCCTCCTTCTGCGTTGTGGCCCTGGGGTAATGGAAAAGGTAATCAGCTGGATTGGTTGCACCAGGCCTCTATTCTACGATGCAGTCATACTCTTGTAACTAAAGCATCTAATTCTATATCTGTGGTGGCAGTTTGGATGCAGATCCCTGGAAAAGGTGCACCATGGGTTTGTTGTCAGGGAAGAAGGGTGTCCCTAGGCATACAGGTGAAAGTGTCTACAGGCCAGTTTATAACAATTGCTTCTTTTTTTATCTGTGGCATCTCTGCTCTGTTGCTGTGAGGTAATAGCTGGCACAAGCTACTGGGGTCACGTTAGGGTAAGATGGCATCTAGGCCTGTTGGACTGGTATCAACTGACATGGTGGCTGGCTTTAGGGGGTCAAAGTAGGACAGAGTTGCATTGGTTGAAAGGTCTTTTATGGTCTTTCGGAACCCCTCATCTTGGGTAGCTTCCCAGGAGTGGTGGTTTGGGTATGTTCACAGGGTGGCAGGGTAAGGTTACAGAGGTCAGGTATGAAACACCCACAAAAGTTTACCATTCTGAGAAAACTTCACACTTTAGAGATGTTTGTGGGTGGGGATTGTTCCAGCATGTTGTGCACCTTCTCGAGGTCCGGCGCTACTCCTTTGGCAGAAAACGTGTAGCCAAAGAAGCCGATGGATAGCTTCCTGAACTCACACTTTTCTTTGTGGAGGCTCAACCCTGAAACTCGGATCCTATTGAGGACTCCTCTTAGGTACTTGGGGTGTTCTCTCTGATCAGGATGTCATCGCTGATGTTAATGACACCTGGTAGGGTGGCAAGCATTTCTTGAATCATGTTTCAGAATACCTCGGTCGCTCTAGATATTCCAAAGTTGAGGCAGCAATACCTCCTTGGGCCTATGTGGGTAGAGAATGTTGTAATATACCTTGAGTCAGTTGTGGAGAGGCAGCTGGTGATAGCCCAAGCGGAGGTCAACTTTACAGAACCATTTGGTACATGTACATTCTCCTTGGATGTCATCAATCTAAAGGGTTAGATAGCATTCTCTTTTGATTGCTGCATTCAGGATCCCCGTGTCAATGGAAATGCGTATTTCACCTGCTTGTTTCAGTTTCTTTGCCACCACGATTTGAGATACCCATGGTGTGAGGCCAATAACCTTTTTGATCATGCCTGCTTTCTCTAGTTTTGGTAGCTCTTCCTCCACCTTTGGCCTGGTATAGAATGTGAACCATTTGTGTTGGAAGATTTGTTTGAATTCCACTTGAATGTTTGCCAGTTCTTCCAGTTGTACTCCAAATGCAAAGGGTATGAGATTCAGGGCTTTGGCCATGTGGTCACTAACTACCATGTTGTGACCTATGTCTACTACATAAATGATATGAATTATGCTGGTACCTTTGTGGAACACTGGTGACTTGAAGCACCGCAGCATGGGCAGTGACTGTGACTGACCACACGCAAACACCTTTGAATGCATGGTAGGTATCAGCAAACATGATGTCGATAGATGCACCTGTACTCATGGTTGCAAGGGGTGTGTGTGGTTCCAAATTGATTGGAAGCTAAGGGACTGAATAACATGTAGATTGGGGGGGCCCGACAGTGAAGGCAGTGTTCACAACATATTCTGTGAAGTCTTCATCAGTTTTTACGGATTTGCTGGCCTCCTTGGTCACTGCGTGCACTCACTTTTGGGGTCTTTCTCCTGGATGACCTACAGAGCTTGACAAAATGATTAAACTTATCACACTCAGTGTACATCCACTCTCTGGTGGAACACTCATTGGGTTTGGGGGTAGCCATCCGCAGTAACCACAAGAATTTCTGGACTCTGCCAGCCACCTTGTTTGTGTTGGGCATTTAGGGGTGTCAGCGGTTGTGCGTGGTTATAAACTGTTCACAGATACTGACTTTTTCACCCTATGGAGGGTCACTTCTATGTGAGATGCCCTCGCTTTGGACAGTTCTTTGGACCTCCCCAGGGTCAGAATGCCTTGTAGCGATCTCCATGATTCTTGGAGTACAGTCTCTCGGAGTTTGACCAATGAGCACCCTCTGAATGACTTGTCGTCTGAGCTCTTCTTGTTCATGATTGAAACCAAAGGTGCTTCTGAGTTCCTTGGGGTGGCTGTGAAATGCGTCAGGTGACTCTTACAGTTCTTGACGGACTTGTCTGAACATGAACCTTTCCTAGTCCATGTTCACCATGAGTTCAAAATTTACATTTACTGCTGTGACTAAGGTCACGTATTGCATGGTCTTTGGGGTAGCTTCTACTAGAGTCTTGTAGTTTTTGTATATGCCCCTGCAGTCCAGATAGAGGAGAGGCCATTGTCTCTCTGCTGCAATACCAGCAATCCTGAAATAGAACTAGAAACGTTCCACCCAGTTCTTCCACGTTGGTACTTGCAAGGAGGGGAGTCTCTTCAACTATGAATGGTTAAGTGGCTGGTATTGTGGACATGATTTCACCTTTGCACAGTGGCCTATGATAGGCTTTCACACAGCTCAGTTGTGTGGGTGAGGCGAGTCCCCTTACCTCAGGCCACAAGCACTGTTACTCACACATGTGCGGTCCAGCCACCTCACCAAGCAGTGATGGGTGCAGTGTGTCACTTTATGGTGTCACTTTATGCTCTTCTAGCATTTTGAGGTAGAGCCTGTGGACTCTGCTGGGTCATAATGTCTTAGTGATCCAGCCTGTCTCCGTTCTTCATGCCCTGTAAATGGGCTTCATGGGGTGCTGGGCTGGTTTAGTTTCTGGCTACTTGAGTTATGCCCTCACCTAAAGCCATCCTGGATGTGGAGTGGCCCTGCAGTGCAACAATAGAGGGGGCCATGCATTGTATCTGGCTTGCAGGCTTTGCGAGGCTTGGAAAAGATAATCTGCCTCATTGCCAGTATGTTATTGTAAATAGTACCGACTACACAAGGTGCGGCCCTGGAGCAATAATGCGCGGAGACCAAGTGCTGTTTAATGATGGTGCATAACTGATGACACTCAGCACGCCCAGGCTATTTATTATGGGTGCGTAATGCTACGCACGGCTGAACAAAAACCCACACACAGGCAGGGAACATCATGAGACTACCCCCACGCTGTTGCAGGAGGTAGTACACTACACACATCATCACCCATTTGATCACTGCTACGAGTTGGTCATTGTGCTGATTCATGTTTTACTAGCAACAACCTGACCTTCAACACCGTCTAGTGAAAGCCTGCCTCCATGTAACCCACCTCCTACAAGTTTAAATTTTGGTTCAATATTTCATGCTTGTCAGCAGTAATAATGCTAGCAACACATCCTCTTCTATAGAGTATATAATTTGTGTTTATGTTATGCAGCATTTTATTACCAGCAGCTGATTCTTCCATGACAACACACTGCCATACTCTTTCAAGGCCTGGCATTTGTGAGGTTGAGTGCACTTAGAAAAACAATGTAATTGGGGAAGGCGTTAATTATAAAGGCATGTTCATAGATTGCCTATTAGAAGTTGCCAACAGGGTGTAGAATGGCAGATGAGTCAAAACCATAGACTCTTCTGTTACAAACTCAGCAACACGTTGAAATGAAGAATACACAATTTTAATAATATACATTCCCACAAACCTAGAAACAGTCTGGTCGATCCAGAAGGATTACTTATCAATGCAATATAAACAATACATGACATTAGATCAAGTGATGAACAAAACACAATGAGATACAGGTGCAGCGATAAATACAATGTAATGAATTACAGGTGCATACTACCTCATCCCCCTACCTTACAGACTTAAACTATGATAAGTCATAATAATTCTGTAACCTAGCTGGTAATGGCACATGACCTGTGAGACCTCATGAGCACACAGTCACCATCAAGCATGCATTGTTCCATACACCACTAAACACGTTCACACAAACCCCAGTATCGGCGCCAGTCTCCTGGACTTCTGAAGCATGTGTGTACTAAACTTCAGCAGCCTGTTTTGACATATCAGTATTGAGCATTGAACCAGACACATCATGGTAAGAACAGGTACAGAAATGCATTTCCACTTGGCTTTCAGTGATGGGTATCATGCTGCTCCTGTTCCACCATCTTTTCCCATCTTAAAGTACTGAAGATCCTTTTTTAACCTTAACCACTTTTATCAGTTTAGAAAATTTGGATTCACCTTTCAGTACAGTGAACAGTTTTTAATGAGCACCCATAAGCCTTCATTACAATCTTTTTCTTTCACACTATTCCTCTCATCAAAATATCTTTTCTGAAGTTTCTGTATATTTAACAGCCTTTCTCTCATGAAATGAAACCAGCTATGTCCCTCCTCTTCCTTACTGTCAGGAACAGCATTTTGCAACCAGAATAGGGCTAAATTGGATCTGGCTTTCCTACCGCTCAATAAAGTAAAAGGTCAGACTCCTGTTGTGCAATGTGGTGTGGCTAGATACACGCTTACCTTTTCCTTGAAGAACTCATACAACAAGACCTGAATAAAGCATCTTTGCACACCTTTTAGCATGCAAATGTCCCTTTCCACCAAACCATTCGATGAGGGACTGTACCAAGCAACTTGCACAATGTCATCCTGGAATGCCTAAACATTATGTATTTTTTCAAATAGTGCACCCATCATTTTTTGGAAGACACTTTCCATTGATGGCAGAAGAAAAGACAGCTACAAATACTTATATGCACAATGAGGTGTGACAAACGTGGTACGGTCTTGGGAGTTCAGACAAAGCATAATCTGATTGTAAACAGAGTGTAAACCTATTGTAGAAAAGTAATTTGATTCCCCAATATTGGGTCTTGTTTCCTGGATATGCAGTAGGGTAAGACAAACCACAAGAATATTCCGGTTCAGTAATATCAAATTGATTCATAATCTCAGATCTCAAGACCACTTTCTGGTTAAAATGATTGGTTTGGCCCTTTCTGAGTGTTGAAAAGTGGATTATTGGTAAGGGCAAGTATGGACCTACAGTTAGCAATAGGCCACTAACCCCCCCCACCAGGCCCAGTTCGGTCTCTTTAAATTAATTCCAGCTCAACCCTTGGAAGCTTGGCAATTAGCAGTTAGACTTGACTTAACTTAGGAGACAAGTGTATAAAGCATTTAAAAATCACAAAAAACAGTAAATAAGTAAAACACATAACATAATTAAAATCCAACTGTAGTTTATACAAATAGATTATATTTTTATCTTTAAAATGACACTAAAACGACGAAAATTCAATAAAGGGAAACAGAGATATGAATTTTTAAAGATTAAGGGGGTCATTATGAGTTTGGCAGATGGAAAAGGCGTTCTGCTGAACTCCCATGGTTAGGTTGCCGCCAGTGCAACCACCTTCCCATGGCCCCATTAGGAGTTTCACAGCCTACAACGTTGACGCCGGCTCATAATTGAGCCGGTGGCAATGCTGCAGTGCATAGGGTGCACCAGCAACCGTTGTGCTGTTTACTATCTGGAAAGCAGAGAGTGAACAGCATGACAGGGCCGGCCATGGGAGCCCCTCCACTGCCCATGCGAAGTGGATGGGTAGTGCAGGGGCCTCCCTGCACCCCGTCTCTGCCAGTCTTTACATTGCCGTGCTATCACCATGTAAAAGCTGACGGTGAGGGGGTTGTAATTCCCACAGAGGTGCTGCTTGCAGTGCTGCCGTGGCAGATTGGGCTGCCAGGCCCTCCTGTGGAGGAAAAATGGCGGTGCTGGCAGTCCGACTGTGGCACAACCGCATGGTTGTAATGTGGTGGTCAGCCACTGTCAAAGCAGTTGGACCACCGCTTTGGTGGCAGTCAGGTCGTAGTGACCCCCTAATGTTTTTTTTTTTTTTTTTTAGAGCACAGAATCTAAAAGCACCAATCTGAACATCTGGTCGCACTAGACTGGGGCAAAGTTTGAGGCCAACCATGATGGAGCCCTGCTCGACTACAGTGAGCGGGAGAACTCAGTCAAAGTTTTACCTTCGGACTATGAGTCGTCCGCCAAGTTATGACCACAGCCGGATTTACACCACAAGAAGGGCAGAAATCTGGCTGTGGCCAAACTGGTGGATGGCGGTAAGGTGGCGCAGCTACCAACAGCAGCACCACGCCAGATGATGCCCGCCAGCTGTATTATGACAAATAATATGGCCTGGTGGTGTTCTGCTGGTGGGTGATGCTGGCGGTAACAGCGCCCCGTTCCGTCTCCTGCCGGATGACCCCCTGGATCCAGGTAAGTTGGGACTCCGACAGGGAGTGGGGTGTGGGGTGTTGTGTGTGTGTGTGTGTGTGTATGTGTGGGGGTGTGTGGGGGTGTGTGCATGTATGTGTGTGCGTGAATGTGGGTGTGTGTTGAGTGTGGCTTGCGTGTGTCCATGTATGTAAGTGTGAGTGCCTGTATGTTTGAAATCATAATGCGTGTATGTTTGGAAGTGTGCGCAGATGTGTGCGTGATTGGATGTATGCATGCGTGCATGTATGTGTGAATGAGTGTATGTCTGCATATGTGTGTCTGTGAGTATGTGTGTGTATGTGTGTGTGAAGTGGGGTGTGGATGTAGGAGGGTGTCTATGGAAAGGTAGGTGGGTGGGGGGCACCTATCAGTGACAGGGAAGGAATTCCCTGTCACTGATAGGTCGTACTACCATGGTTTTCGTGGCGTTTCAATGCCACGAAAACCACAACGGTAGGTGGGGTCATAATCCTGCAGGTGGCACAATGGCAGCCGCCGGGCTGGAGATGGATATCTCCAGCCCTGCAGCTGCTACTGCCATGGCTGTCAGAGTGGTACATTCAGCCAACCCGCCAATGTCATAATGTGGCAGTAAGTACCGTCAGCCTGTTGGCGGTACTACCACCATATTATCGCCGACTGCCGGGGTCATAATGAACCCCTAAGTCTTTTTCTTGAAGATTTTTTTCACCTGAACGAAGTCACAAATCAGATCCGACCTCCCAAGAGCACTCTTCGGATACGTGTCGCAGGAGACCTCGGTGAAGAATTCGACTTTCAGGCTTAGACGATTTTTAGTGACGGAAATCTTTGTCCGGCCTGTAGGAGGCTGACCTGGCTTATAGTGGGTACCTTGTGGTACTTACACCTTGTGCCAGGTCCAGTTATCCCTTATTAGTAGAATAGAGGTGTTTCTAGCAGCTTAGGCTGATAGAAGGTAGCTATGGCAAAGCAGCTTAGACACAGTACTCAGAGTTACTAAAAATAAAGGTACTTTATTTTAGTGACAATATGCCAAAAGTATCTCAGAGAATACCATCACTTAGGAGGTAAGTAATATACATAAGTTATATGTACACAAACCTAAAACAGGTAAGTAACAGTAAGAAAAGTAGTGCAAACAATGTAAAATCACAATAGGATGCAATAGGTAGACATAGGTCTAGGGGCAACAAAAACCTTATACTCCAAAAGTGGAATGCGAATCACGAATGGACCCCAGACCTATGGGAGATTGTAGAGGGTCGCTGGGACTGTAAGAAAACAGCAAGGGAGTCCAAAATACCCCACCCCAAGTCCCTGAAAAGTAGGAGTAAAGTTACCCTACTTCCCCAGAAAGACACAATAGTCGTGATAGGGGATTCTGCAAGAACCACAAGTACCAGCAAAACACTGAATACGGATTCCTGGACCTGAGGACCTGTAAAGGAAGGGGACCAAGTCAAAGAGTCACAAAAGTGTCCAGGGGGGGCAGATGCCCACTAAACCCCGGATGAAGATGCAAAAGGGCTGCCTCTGGGTGGAAGAAGCCAAAGATTCTGCAACAACGAAAAGGGCTGGGAACTTCTCCTTTGGATGGAAGATGTCCCACGGCATGCTGGATGTTGCAGAAGTGTTTCCAGGCAGAAACACAGGCAAACAAGCCTTGCTAGCTGCAAGAGTCGCAGTTGAGGGTTTTGGGTGCTGCTGGGGACCAGGAAGGACCAGGATGTCGCCCCTTGGAGGAGGAGATGGAGGGGGTGCTCAGCAACTCAGAGAGCCCCTGCAGAACCAGGCAACACCCACAGAAGTACCGGAGCAGGCACTTAGAAGATCTGTGAACTAAGAGTCACAAAAGTCCTGTGTAAGAATTGTCTGAGCTCCCTATGGGTGGCAAAATAAATTCTGCAGCCCATACGGATCTCCTGGAACCCTAATACACTGGGTACCTAGGTACCATTTACAAGGGAATTATATGTGTGTTCCAGTGTGCCAATGAGAATTGGTAAAAATTAGTCACTAGCCTGCAGTGACAATTTTAGAAAGCAGAGAGAGCATAAACACTGAGGTTCTGGTTAGCAGAGCATCAGTGATACAGTTAGGCACCACACAGGGAACACATACAGGGCATATATTATGAGCACTGGGGTCCTGCCTAGGAGAATCCCAGTGACACAAGGGCAAAAACAAACATACATACAGTGAAAATGGGGGTAACATGCCAGGCAAGATGGTACTTTCCTACACAACCCCCCTCCAAACGAAGGACAATAAGGCTAACCTTGCCCAGATGAGTCTTCATTGTCTAATTGGAAATATCTGGAGAGTCCATCTGCATTGGAGTGGGTACTCCAAGGTCTATGTTCCACTGTATAGTCCATTCCCTGTAGGGATATAGACCACCTCAACAATTTAGGGTTTTCACCTTTCATTTGTTTTAGCCAAAGTAGAGGTTTGTGGTCTGCCTGAACAATAAAGTGAGTACCAAACAGGTATGGTCTAGCAGGATCCCAGTGACACAAGGGCAAAAACAAACATACATACAGTGAAAATGGGGGTAACACACCAGGCAAGATGATACTTTCCTACAGGGCCGAAACTGAAATTGAATCCAACCTCCCTGGAGGCCTCTTTGAATGCACTGTGCTGCAAGCCACGGTCAACTTTTTATGTTCAGATTTAGAAACTTTTTTGGAGTTTTTTTCTCTCTGAATTCAGACAACCCTCCACAGCAAGGCGATTTTGAGTCAGATTGCCTTTCCAGGAGCCCACGGTGAAATGCTGGAAGTCTGGGGTTATGGACCTTTTTAGCAGGATGAACCTGCACGTCAGAAGGGGTCACAGTCGACTGAAGCCGGCTTGACTCACAATGTTGGGTCAGTCCCTTTATGGAATTTCTTTTCCTAAAGTACTCCAATCTTTTCAAAACTCCTGGATCTTCTTCCAGAAGCTCTGAGTTGCTCATTGAGGGTTAGGTCTTCAACTCCCATAAAGCACCTGGTTCAAGTCCAAAAATGACCACTGGACAGTGGTCAGCTGGTCAGGTTCTTCAGGTTTTGATGCAGGGGACTCTGTTCAGCTATTTCCTACCTGTAGCAAACAGGGAGTCCCTTCTTGAACCAGTTGAAGACAAAGTCCTTTTTGTGGTGAAGCCCAAGTGTGCAGCTGGTACAGTCCTTCAGAGTGCAGTCTCCAGGTGCAGGTCAGGGGTCCAGCAAGGTAGTCCTTGTTGTTGACCCTTGTAGGGATCTGAGGTGTGTGTGCAGCTCTGACAATGTTATCCTTGCGTGTGGGGTGGAAAACGGAGGGGGCCTCTTGACCAATCACGTACAGGCCGCTACCCTCTTGAGCGACTACTTCCTGAGAAGTGTGGTGAAAATCAATCCTAGGGAGCAACTTTCCTCAAATATCTAAAATGGCAGAAATTCAATCTCAGAGGTTAGATCTGGCTGAGCCCACCCACTGGTGTGGCTAAGTTCCCTTAACACACCCCTTTTCCAGCCCTCATCACCCTAATCAGGGGGGCACCTGGATGTCTGGTTTTGAAAGAAATGGGGAGGTTCACTTGCTGGACCAAATGTCATGCCCTCCTTTGAAGTCCAATTTGGCTGCTCTCCCCCCAATCCTGTTTCACTATCTGCTTAGGGAGTTCTCCTTCCCCAGACACTTCCGTTGTGACCAGGCCACTTCACAACTCATCAATGCAGCCTGGTCAGCCTGCCAGAGGTTGGCTAATCAGAAAAGGGCACTACAGAGCTGAAACTGATAACATTTAGGAAGAGATCTAAAACTCTTTCTAGATGCAAGTTATATTAAATTCAACAAAGGCAAGTTATTGGAAGTATCTTAACAATACGTTTCATACCAAACTTGAAATATTTTGCTCCTTCTGAGACTTTATTAATTAAAACTGATGTCTCTCCATGTTAGCCTATGGAGCCCATTCACACTACAATGAAGGAAAACAAATTTGGCAATGTTCCTCCTCTGGTGCTTATAAAACATATTTTATAAGGTCCCTGCTTATAGTTACACTGCACCCATCCCAGAAGGCACCTAGGGCACACCTTAGGGGTAACTTCTATGTAAAAGTAAGGTAATTTAAGACTTTGCAAGTACTTTTAATTCCAAAGTCAAATTTGAAGATAAAGTTAAAAGCAGCCAGAAAGGCAGGTCTGCATTTAAAATGACACTGGGCACCTCAGCAGTGCACCTATGGGTCTACTACCCATTCTGGGATCCCTCATATACTAGAGACTTACATGTAGGTTGACAAAGCCAATTATAATTAGCCTAATTTGCATAATCATTTTAATCAGAGCACAGGCCATAGGACTGGTTAGCAGTACCCAGAGAGCTATCATAGTCAGGAAAAACACTAGCATAAATACAAAATGGGGGCAAAAAGTTAGGGGGATTCTGCAGTCAGCCCAGTTTTCCCACAATGATGAATAAATGGGTTGGTTTATGGTCTCAGAGCATAATTTGTCTAACAGAGTCTTCAAATCATTTCTCACACCAAGGGAAATAGAGAGAACTCTCAGCACAATAGGTGCAGCATTCTTTGTAAATTTGATCTTATGCTCAAACCCCTTGCCAGAACTCATTTCATTTTTAAATACATTAACGTATTTGGTAATAATGGTTTGTAGCATCTCATCATAATCTGTACTTAGGGACAATACTGCCACTTCACCTAAAGCTAGAGGGAAGTCATGTCCTAGGTATAATTGAATATTTAAGATGGCCAGATCCATCCAACCAGCAATGTCACAACCCTTTATTGTCACATACATTTTAGTTCTGGTTTGTCTTCCTAGACATTCTAATTCAGCTTATCAATATTGTAACAACTTGATATCCTGCTCCCCAAAAGCTTTAGGGTTGATGTCAGATTTGCCGAAACTCATGGGTAACTCATAGAAAGTGAAATCTACTGAAATTGCAACCAGTGCTCCTGAATCAGCCATCACAGTTACTAACTTGCCATCATAGGGTGCCTGGCGCAGAGATCCTTTGATTTTTTTTCCCCGACACTAAAGTGTCAGGTGTATCAATTGTCAACAAAACATAGTTGAATTTGCCTCAAACTCTTGCATGCCACTCTCATCATCCCACAGGCTCATGTTACTGATTTTGACTATGTCATTACTACTTAAATTCTCACTCACAGCTTGCAAAGGACCATCCCTAAGACACTGGCTGCATCTTTTGCCCAGTTCTAAACAGGAAGGAGTATTCTCTAAGTGACTTATTCTCTATGTGACTCCTTGAGCCACATCTAACGTGTGTATACTGATCCCTCCCAGGCTTAGCACTCTTAAAGTCCACAACACACACAGTACTCCATTGAGAGACATAATTAACAGGAGACAATCCTTCTTTGCATGCTATAAACTGTGATGATATGAAGGATCTCTCAATACAATGTTAGTAACAGTTTTTTATAGAGTTAGAGACGAGCTGTGCTCATATATATATATTTATATTGACTTTAAAAAAACAAAGGTTACAGAAATGTTATAGTTAGGCTCACATTTTAAATGCACCAAACCATAGAATTCTACCAGTTATAGTTATAGTTACCTCAAGTAACTATAACTCATGCCCTAAGATACTTATATCTTGTGTCTCCGCCATACACAGTTTTTTAGTCAAAACACTTACTGCAAATATTACATTGGTATTATCTATTATGTTATCAAAGATGTAATAAGTGGCATCATTTGTGGGGCAATTAGCAGTGGTGCCCTCCAATCATAAACCAGTCTACACCAGTTAAGGGACCTCCACTCCCTTCTCTGGTGCGAAACTGGATAATAGAAAGGGGAGTGACCACTCCCTTGTCCATCACTACCCCAGGGGTGGAGTCCAGCGTTCCTCTAGAGGGTTCCTGGGTTCTGCCATCTTGTATCCAAAGTTGGTAGGGACTTCTGGGAGCATCTGAGTGGCCAGGTAAGGCAGGTGACCTCATAGCCCGCTCCTGATAGGTGGTCTCCTGGGTAGGTGACCAACCCCCTTTCGGGGATATTCAGGGTCTCTTTCTTGGGTGGGTCCTCAGATTCGGCTTGCAGGATTCATCTGCAAACCTCTACTTCAACTTCTAGCCACTGGAACCGCGACTGGGCCCTCCAGGAACCGACAATCTGCATCCACAACAAAGCCTCTGCTTTCAACATTGTTACCACAGCTCCTTCCAACTTCTGTAACACTTCCCCAACTGTGCATCCTCTGAGGGCAGCAAGTCTTCAGTGTGCATGAGAAAGAAGAAGGAATCTCCCTTGGAGTGAAGGAGTCACTCCCCTGCATCCGCAGCCACCAGCCTCAATGATGACCGGCTGTGTTGATCTGCATCTTCTCTCATCCAGAGCTGCTTAGATCCTGCATCACGGGTGGTGGTCCGGAGTACTGTTCTAGGTCCTCTCTGCCAGCTGTCCACTTTGGTGGTGGTAAGCCCTTGCCTTCAGCCAGGACAGTACCCCTGTGCACTGCATCTCTTGCAACTACCAGGGCTTGTCTGCAGCTTCTCCAAGGGATCTTCAGGCTCTGTGTAGCTTCAGCCCCCAGCAATGCACAGCCATCTGCGTGCTTCTCCTGCAGCACGGAACCCTTCTCCAGTAGTGCTGCGTAGGCTCCTCTGTGACTCATGGTTCCTCATCCAGTGGCTCTCCTGTGGGGGCTGCCTCTTCTTCTGTAGACTCTCTGCCTTGCTAAGGGTCTGCCTAGGACTCCCCCTGTGGGTTGAGTCTTCCTGTACCTTGCTGGTCCCCGGCAGCTCCACTTTTGCTTCACCACAACTTCTGTCTTTGCCAAGGCTTGTTAGTGGCTTTCCACGCCACTGACTGACTGCAATCATTCATCTGGCGTGGGATGTCAACTGCATCCTCCAGAAACTCTTCACCTGTCCAGGGTTGCATTCCTGACAGTCTTCATTCTACCGTCGACCAACTCCTGCATCTATAGCTGGGTGGGTAGTAGCTCCTGCTCCCACTGCACTCTTCTATAACTTATGGACTTGCTCTTCTTCTTCCACAGGTCTACCTCTTCAGGAATCCACCACTGGTTTCTTGTAATCTTGTCTAGGTTTTGCATTTTCTTCATTTTTTTTCCTTTTGACCCCTTAGCACTGCTGGGGGGCCCAGAATAAAAAAACTAAAAAAAAATATCTTTTTTTTTTTGCCACAAGTTCACGATATTCGCAAATTCACTGTAAAAGAAAAAGAAAGTAAAAAAACAAGCGCAGGAGTTATACCAGAAGACACATTATTGTGAAACTCACTTGGAGACAGTTGTATCATAGCAGAAAATTGTCTTGCTACTGACTTAATCAACATATTTTGACATAAGGACAGTAACTGTTCTGTCATAACCATATGATATTATGATTTGTTATTATTTTTGAGAAAGGCCATAGTCACAGCATAGGACGTTCCTTGTGTAAACCAAATGCAACAAAGTAGTCAAACAAAAAGTAAGGATAAATGCACCCCAAGTGAAAAGAGACACCATATCAGAAACATAGTGAAAAAGTAGCTGGTATTTTGCTAATCGCTGGTGTATCTCATAAGGACAACTTCTTGTTACTATTAGAACATCTATTGTCAATACAATCTTTTAACTTCATTCAGAGAAAAAGAGGTGTGTCTCATGTAGTTGTGGACGCCATCGAAGGGTACCAAAGTCTCATCAGGACAAACAGTGACCTGGGGAGCTGATAAGGAAGTTTTATTAATATATATATATATATATATATATATATATATATATATATATATACACACACACACACACACACACACACACACACACACACACACACCAAGCATTAAGGAACCAGAAAGAAACTAAACAGGAAGGGATACATACTGGTTGTTGTTAACAAATGAGTTAAATCAGGGACCACGCCTTGACAAGGAATAGTAGTATCTACAATAAAAGTAGCTACAATCAGGATTATAAAAAGTCCCATTTAATAATTGTAGGAGAAACATTCTACCACCATGGCATAACTCACCATGGTAGTGTCAAAATGTCCAGCTTGTGGTGGTGCTCAAATCACCTATAATAACCAAAAGGCTCTCTAAGCCAATTGTTAGATTTAGAGTAGAAGGGTTAGGGTAATATAATTCACCTTAATGTATAAAATGCCACATCAGCTGTCTGGGAGCTATTCCTTCAATGACGAATGCTAAAGAATGCACAAGTCCTGATCAGAAGAAAAAGGAAAGAACAGCGCTGATTCCTTTTTATACTTTAGGTCTGAAAGCATGAGTGACACACTCGCCTGGGGGCTGATTAATTGAAAACAGCTGAGATGACAAGTTGCTCCCGCTCAAAGCAGCACGCTCGTTTTAAGAAAGCATGGAGCAAAATAATTGACATGAAAGCTGCACGTGAAACGCAGCCTTTTGAATGGTGAGCCATTGCTAGCAATAATACGATATTAAAAATCGTGATTCAAGTGTGAAGATTCAAACCTTGCTGCGTCGACATGTAAAAGTCAGGCTATTCACACAGCGTTGCCTCAAGATTATAGCAGGGTACCTGGTGGAGCGAAGAAATATTTGCCCCGGAGTTGGGGGTGGGGGGGGGTTTGGAAGAAGTAAGGGCCAGATGTAGCAAAGGTTTGCGACTCGCAAACGGGCAGAATCGCAATTTGCGACAGTGCAAAATCGGAAATGGGATGCAAAAAGCCCATTTCCGACTCGCAAAAAGCGATGTGCCCCGTTTGCGAGTCGCACCCGTTGCGACCCCCTTTTGCGACCCGCAATGTGCGTGTCGCAATTTGCGACTCGCAAAGCTTATGCAATTGCAACTCGCAAATTGCGACTAGTCGCAAAAAACCCAGTTTGCAAGTCGCATTTACCACTAACTCAGAGCAGGTGGTAACCATTACCAAAGTATAAAAGGAGACCCAGAAGGCATCTGGGTCACTCAAGATGGCGGACATATACCTGATAGCAGTGAGGAGGAGAGTCTACGCAGCCCAGCAGAGGAGGAGGAGGGGCCACAGACAGGAGAAGATATATAGAACAAGGCAGACCCTTTTCCAGCAAACTGAAGAGGAGATCTATGATAAATACCGCCTTAGCAGCGCTGCCATTCTAGAATTAATAGATTTACTAAAACCACAGCTAGAACACAAGACCCTGCGTGGCTGCGCCATCCCTACGCATGTGCAAGTACTATGCGCACTGCACCTCTTGGCATCAGGGAGCTATCAGGGGGTCATTGCCGTGGCAGGTGGGGTATCCCAAAGTGCAGTGTCAAGGTTCCTCAGGGCATTCCTAGATGCCTTAGTAGCGCACAGGTCTCAGTTCATATACTTACCAAGGAATGAGGCAGAAATTAACAGCACGAAGCTGGACTTTTACCGCATTGCCCACTTCCCCCAGGTCATTGGATGTGTAGATGGGACACACATTCAAATATGCCCCCCGCTAATCTGGAACATATTTTTCGCAACAGAAAGTGTACCCACTCACTCAACATACAGGTTGTTTGTGATGCCCATTACGTCATCACGGACATCGTAGCTAAGTTTCCAGGCAGTACCCATGACTCACACATTTTTAGACATAGTGGGATACATCAACGCCTGGAGCGTGGGGAGTTTGGAGACGGATACCTCCTAGGTAGAGCTGCATACACCTTGCAGACACACACACAGGTCAATGTGCACGACTATCTGGACTTACTAACAGTGTACTTTTGTGCCCAACAGGTGATAGTGCATATGCTCTAAGGCCATGGATCATGACTCCATTTTTAACACCCAGCAATGAATCAGAGCGGCAATACAACAGTGCGCATAAGAGGACCAGGAACCTGATCGAGCGCACCTTCGGACTCCTGAAGGCAAGATTCCAATGCCTCCACCGCTGCGGAGGCGCCCTCCAATACACCCCCATTACCGCCTTCAAAATTGTGGTTGCATGCGCCATCCTCCACAACATAGCCACCAGACGTGGGCTACCTCTCACCCCTGCAGACCCAGATCCTGATGAGGAAGAGCAAGAACAACCACACCGCCAACCTGGGGATAGGAGTCTAGCTAATCAAGGCAGACTGAGACGGGAACACATTGCAACGCAATATTTTGGACGGTACGTGTAAACTCCCACCATACTCACCCATTAACCAGACACTCCTTTTGTTAAGTGGAAGAGAAATAACTGTTTTAATAATGTAATGGATGAACTATATACATGATTCAATTGTCCATGGGCAGGGAAATGCCAACCACTCATGTGGCACATTAAAGCCATGTGCCACATTTGTTTGTCCGGGCTGTTGGCTAACTTCTCCTGCCCCTCCTGCCAGCCTGGCTGGTCCCAGCCGCATCTATGGTGCTCTGCCTCCCACTCCTTAGCACCCTACTGTCAGTGGCAGATACACTGCTCACTGTGGAGCCCTCTTCACTATCTTGGGGTGTTTCCCCGGTGGCCCTCGACATCTCATGTGTCTCCATTAGTTCAATGATATGTGTGAGACGTCCCAGGTTCCCTGGCAACATCTCCAGCAAAATGGCCCATCTCAATTTGCAGGCCAACTGTCCTCCTCGACAGGCCTGTTGTGTTGATGGCTAGACTGCCGATTGATGTGGCCATCCTGTCCAGTCTTAACATAATCTGCCGATCCCTGCGCCGCCCAGCCTCTGCCTGACCCAGCAGTCCGGCCGCCAGTTCCCTGATGGCAGAGGCAATGTCCCCAGTGTTCTGGCACATCAGGTCCATCCGCCTGTTGAGGTGCCGCATGCTTGCCTGGTGTTGTCTTTCAATGCGGTGCAGCACCCCACTGATCCTGCCCAATGTTGTGTTTTGCAGGCGCTGACCCCGCAGCAGATGCGCCTCACTGCTGGTTGGAGGATGATTCCGGATATCAGACGCTCTTGCCCTGCGACGCGTGCGCAGTGGTGGCTGCCCTGTCCTCGCACCTGTATCCTCCCTGGCTGTTGCTGGGGCAGCTCCTGGCGTTGCTGTTGCAGCAGGCGTTACAACTGCAGGAATGCTGCTGACTGTGCATGTGGGGGTGCTGGAGGGTCCTGGGGTGTCCTCCTGGGCCTGGGTGCTTGGGGTGTAGGGGGTGTCTTGCTGGAGACCTGTGGGACATGGGGAACACACTGTCAGTGTCTATTATCTGTTGCACAATTCCTAATAAACATTTGCCTATGCACTGCCTATTGGACTACATTTCCCATAATGCATCATTCTGGCTTTTTCTACCCTGAAATGGAGCTAATTTGGTTGTGCATGCACATGTGTACATGGTGGGTGGGGTATGACATTGATAGGGGTACAGGCTTATCACATGGTACTCACCGGTTGATGTGCTGGGCTCTGAAGTGTCCAGGTCCCCAAATCCACACACTGCCTCCGGCTCAAAGGTTTGCTCAATCCTGTCTTCAAGGGGTGTGGGTGGTGGCACAGATGATGGTCCCCCTCCAGTGCCTCTCATCTCCCGGAGCCTTTCTGCCACCCTCTCCTTGGTCCGGGAGCGGAGGTCATACCACCTCTTCCTTATGTCCTCAATTGTCCTGTGGCTCACCCCCAGGGCATTGATTTTCTCCTGCATTTCCTGCCAGATTTTTTTTTTGGTGGCCTCTGGAACAGTGAGGGCAGCTCTCCCAAAGAGCTCATCATGGTGCTGACAACATTCTTCGGTCAGCACCTCAAGCTCCCTCTCTGAGAATTTAATTTTCCTTTTTCGGGGGGTTCCCTCCATGGCTGCTGCAGCTAGCTCAGTGTGCAGACTGGCAGTTGTAAAAGGGTGTGGTCCAGCCTCCTCCCAGGTGTATTTGTTAACTTCCTGGCTGTGATGTCATCATCATGTGCCAGGAAGTGTTTCCAGAGTGTTTTGGTGTGCTTTCTGGAGTGTTCTGCTGCACCTGCAAGCAATTTTGAGGGAACTCGCAATTTGCGACACCAACTCGCTAATTGCGAGTTCGTTTTTTGCACACTCGCAAACAGCGACCTCGCAATCTGCAGACTCGCACACAGCGTTGCGAGTCCGGATGCGAGTCGCTAAATCGGACCGGTTTCTTTCCTGGCATACCAATTTGCGAGTCGCATTTTGCGAGTCGCATTGACTCGCAAAATGCGACTCGCAATTTTTTTGTTTCCTACATCTGGCCCTTAGAAATTTAATTAATATGCAAAAATGAAATCATAAAGAATAAAAATAAATGAGGAGTGCAGGGGATCGAACCTTAGCTGGGTACCAAACATGAGCGGTGGCATTGATCACGGAGTTAAACCGAAGCAATAAATGTAGGCTTTCACCAGAAAAAGAGGGGATGGTAAATATTACATGTAGTCTTTTACTGAGGTGAAAGGGACTTGGGGAAAGGGGAGCTGAGAGTCACACCATTTGATGAGGATGAAATATAAGGGAAAATTTTGAAAAAGGGATATCAAACATGCACAGCACAGACTTCAGAGTAAGCTATACAGATATGACTTCAAGGGATACTGTCTATATCTATGAGGAGCAATTTATTTTGTTTTATTTATTTTATTTATTTATTTTTATTTTATTTTGAGAGTTTTCTATAGCGCTGGCCAGACCGAGATGGTATCAGAGCGCTTTACAACAGAGTAGATAATAAACATAAGAAAGACACATGAAAAGTATAAGAGTCACAATTTCTGACCCATAGTTCAGAGGGGTTGTCATGAACAAAAGGGTAGCGATCCGGTAGTGGTGTGGTGCGGGATGAGAGATCCTTTTTGTTGAGGAGGTTGGTTTAGGAGGTATTCTTTAAGTAACTTCTTGAAGACCTGATGGGAAGGGTTAGATCTGATGTGAGTGGGTATGGAGTTCCATATTCTCTGAGCTTTGTTTGAGAAGGAGCATGACCGAGTTTTTTGCCTATTGGATTTAAGCAGGAGGAAGGAGTTTTGCTTCTAAGAGATCTGGTTTGACCAGCTTTCAAGAGTTTTTTTGCAAGATATTCTGGTTTCCCAGTGTGAAGGGCTTTGTGTGTTAGGCAGGCAGTACGGAACAAGCAACGGGCCTCTATCGGGAGCCATTTAAGACTCTTCAAGTCGGGGGAGATGTGGTCGTATTTTTTATTTCCCGTCACTAGTCTGGCAGTTGCATGAAGAGTGGACCTCGTGGGGCGAGTCGGGATTTGGCCGTGCCAGTAAGGATGTAGATCCCATAGTCTAGTCTGAAGAGCACCAGTGCTTGAGTGGCTTGTTTGAGGTCATCCTGGGGAATGAAGGATTTGATTTTGTGCAGAAGTTTAAGGCTGCGGAAAGCATTATTCGGGTTCTTGTTGATGTGGTCCTGCATAGTCAAGTTGGAGTCCAGAGGGATTCCCAGTGATTTGACCAAGTTAGATGGGGTGAAGGTACATTTAAGAGCGTCAATAGATTTTAGCCATTCTTGCAGTTGAGGAAGCTGGGTAGATTTTGAGAGGAGGAGTATTTCCGTCTTGTCTTGATTTAGTTTGAGATGGTTGTGAGAAAGCCAACAGAGGGCTTCTTTAAGGGTGTTGTTCAAACGGTGAATATCATCTAAAGAGGATAATTCAATATAGAGTTCCATGTCATCAGCATAGAGGTGGAAGGGAATATTGGCTCGAGCAAGGAAAGTGGTAAGAGGGTCCATGTAGATGTTGAAGAGGGTGGGAGAGAGGACAGATCCTTGGGGGACTCCTCTGGTGATTAATGAGGTGGGTGAGGTCGAGTTGAAAAGTTTTACTTGTTGCGTTTGGTTTTGTAAGAAGGAGGAAAACCAGTGGAGGACAGTACCTTCATGGCCGAGTCTCTTTTGGAGTGAGTCAAGAAGGAGTTTGTGGTCGACAGTGTCAAAGGCCGCTGTTAGATTAAGGAGAATCAATAAGCAGGGTTGGTCGGAGTCAAGGGAGTTGTGGAGGTCATCCACTATGTTGAGAATGGCTGATTCAGTACTACAGCCTTTGCGGAAGCCTGATTGAAGAGGGTTGAGGGGGTTGTTGTTATTGATATGATGGGTTAGTTGTTGGAGAACACATTTCTAAAGAGTTTTGACGAGGAAGGGAAGGTTGGAGACAGGTCTGTAGTTATGGAGGTTGTTGGGGTCAGCTTCTGGTTTCTTTAGAATCAGCGTGATTTGGCCTAGTTTCACACAGTCAGAAATCACACCGGTTTGAAGGGAGCTATTGATGTTCTTAGTCCATGTAGATGCGAGGGAGTGGTGGAGTTTTTTTGACAGGGAGGAAGGGAGGGGGTCAGCTAGGTGGGAGGATGTTTTGGAGGTGGAAATAAGTTTGGAGATGTCCGATACCCGGAAGGGTTTGAAGGATCTCCAGCTGGCGGGATCGACAGCTGCGTCCGGTTGGGGAGAGTGGTTTCAGTTTTGAGAGGCGGGTTGTCAGAGAGGTATGGAGTGGGGATCAAACTGTTAGTGGAAGCTAGGGGGGGGCACTTTGCTGGGGGGTATCCAGTACAAGGGAAAGTTCAATCTCAGTGATTTTATCGTTGAAGAAATTGGCAAAGTTGATACAAGTGTCTGTGCTAGTAGGTACGGGGTTGGAACACATTAACGAGGCATATTAAACAGAAACAGATATTGATAGCTTGGAGTGAGTCAGAAATGTGAAATGAAACACAATTTGAAAGACTAAAATCCACATTCCACATACTCAGAAGGAAAATTGGCAATGCTGTTCGAAAAAACAACAGGGAAAAAGAATAATGAACACATAATTTAATATACATAGTACAGCTGTTGTGCCAGATTAGTTCAGTAGTGAAGTGTATTCCTTCCACTGAGTTCAGACCGTTCTTTATGGAGTCACATTTGTCTATCCATTTGCATTCTAGTCTTTGTAAGTTCAATGCAGTGTCACCTCCTCTAGGTGAAGGAAGAACCATTTCAATGACTTGCCATCTGAAGTATGTTGCCATTCCTGATAGTTCTGGACTACTGGGGCAGTTTCCACCCAGCATTTGATGCGGCTCCTATGCTGACTTATTCTAGTTCGTACCTGTTGAGTTGTCTGTCCAATGTAAATGGGATCACAAGGACACCAGATGCAGTAAATTACATTGGTCAAAGCACAGTTTGTGTGATGTCTCAAAGTAAATTGGATGTCACCATAAACAAACAATTTTGTGTTAATCGTGTATTGGCAGGCAACACAGTTACCACATTTATAGTGTCCTTTCACTGGATCCAAACCAAAAAGGGAAGGCAATGTCAATTGTCTTTTGGAATGTATGTGTCTGCATGTACCAAGTGATCCCTAAGATTGTTTTCCTTTCTTGTAATAGAAAAGGGGGGTGTCCCGGAAGTGGTCCAAGGTCCTAAGAATGGACTAGTGTTTTTTAATGATTTTTACAATTCTGTTTGTCTGCGGGCAGAATGTTCTCACACATACAATTTTATCCATGGGAGGCCTTTGGCTGGTATGTAGAATAATATCCCTTGGGTTATGCCATGCCCTTTTAAAAGAGTTCTTGACTAGTCATTTGGGGTACCTTCTCTCTTGAAATTTTTGAGCACAGCTCCCTAAATAGTCATTTTTCAGGGTACAATTCTTATGTAGCCAAAGGAATTGACAGGTAAACTTCAAGTGGGGTTGGCAGCTGTTAAGATAATGGACAAAGCTTTTCAGCAGTTGAAGTGAGAGTTCTTTCAAGTAACTAAAACATGAGTCATAAGGTAACTATAACTTGCACCTTCGCCATGAACAGCTATATATTACCGTGTGGCAGTTGCCACTAGGTAGTTATAGTTAGAACCATGTTTCCATGGAAAAAAGTGTTTTTTGACTTGTCTATATTTTTGCCACTGTGACGAATCTTAGCAAAGTTTTCCAAACAAAGTGTAGTAATAATGCTTGTTCTGCACAGGAAGTTTCGGGATGATTTGTCAAGTGTGAGCCAAGAAAAGGAGGCTCAAAAAACATTGTGTTTCCAATGTTAATTCCCACAGGACCTGTCAACACGTCTACAGCCCTAACAACAGGGTGGTATTTCACCAACACTTCCACACATCTCCGACCCAACACAATGCCACATTATACATAACTTTTATCCTTCGAGACACCAACTCCCTGTTCATACAAAACACCAGCACTATCCTCTATTTGCTCCTACCGGACCCCTTTTTATCATGACAACACCTTTACTCAGCCTTCCATCACACCTCCACTAAAAATTCAACATTCCCAGACACATCTCTTGACACAGTTTCAAACCTTATAACGTTATACTCCAGCCTCTGCATTCTTGGGGACCTAAACATTTGGTTTGACAAACTCAATATGCCACATCCAAAAACTATAACCACTGGCCTAGTCACATTGAACCTACATACGACTTTACACAATCCCACACACATTGCTGGACACATTTTAGATGTAAATTCTGCAAACCCAGTTACCGTTCAAAGCATCACACCAGTCACATGGTCAGACTGCCATTTGGTAACTTTCCAACATAGAATACCACAAATCACCACACCCAAGGCCACCTAACATATATACATCTATGGACCATAGAACAAACTCAATTTTGAAGACTTAGAAACACAACTACCAGCCAACACAGATCTAGACACAATAATTTCTGCTCCAAAACTTTATCAATGCCTACAGGAAGCTTTCAATACTCTAATACCACTCACAAAAACCTAACAGGACCAAAGAAAACCTACACCTTGGAGAAATCCAGAACTAAAAAAGATAAAAACAAATCAGAAGGGTGCAACAAACCTGGTTCAAACCAAACAATATTCAAGACAAACTTCACCTACACAAACTTAACAGAATATACAAATCATCAATCAAAAAAGATAAAAAAGGTATTACTCCCAACAGAATTCCAAATGCTTAATCTGCAAATAAACAATTTTAGAAAATTCTCAATTAATTTTGAAAATCTACATACATGGAAGGAACTCATCCCATTACTCAAGAGTTCACAGACAAGCTGGCAACTCATCACACAACTAAGGCAGACACATTGGACTCCTATTTAAAACAAAGGAAAACTACCAGCACCAACCTGTTTCCTAACCCCCCCCCCCGAGTAAGCCAACCCAGCCTCTGTACTCCTTCAAACAAATATAACAAAGTGAATTGATGGATTTGGTCAAAGCAAGCAGGCCTTCCGGCAGCCCTTCCGACCCATGTCCAGCACGCATTTGTAAGAACATCATTGTACCTACTACTGCTACCACACCAGTAAGAAGAATCATCAATAATTCTTTAACTTCAGGAACCTTTCCTGAAGATCTTAAAAAGGCATACACATGCCTGTTATTAAAGAAAACAAACCTTGACTCACATGACCCCAACAACTACAGACCGATTACAAATAGACCCTCCCTGGGTAAACTGATACAAAGGGCAGCATTCTCCCACGTTACAATTAATTGAAGACAACTCCATACTTTCAGACTACCAAACTGGATTATCCCAGGAAGAGTCACTGAATCTCCACTCACTGCACTCTGGGATTATTGACCACAATTCACAAAATCCATTGGAAATTTAGGAATATAATGCAGTCAACCACAACTTGGAGCTATCTCAAACTAAATGCTTCCAAAACAGAAATACTCACATGTGGTGACTGGAAAAATTATGACCCACTGTGTGCCTGTCCTGATGATCTGGGACCACCTCCTCAAGTATCTAAGGAAGTTAAAACATTGGAATTACCATGCACTCCAAGTTAAGAATGAATGTCCAGGTGGACAAATTAGCACAATCAAGCTTCACCATCTTGAAAACTCTATGACACATCTTCCCCCACCTCTGATTTCCAAACAAGGTCCAGGGTACTATCTCTCTTGTACTATCTAAACTAGATTCCGCCAATGGCCTCTACCATGGATTATCGCCATCTACTATGAAAAAACTACAACGCATTCAAAACTCGGCTGCCAGACTACTGCTACATGTCAAGCCACAAGCCCACATCTCCCCTGCCTTGAGGGCTCTACATTGTTACAGGTTGCCAGAAGATCAACCTTTAAGCGGTTTTGTATCACCCACAAGGCAATACATGGAACAGGACTGTTTTTCATCAGGAATAAAAAGACGAAATACATTTAACAAAGAAACCTCCGCTCAAGATTGGCACCTTGCCTTAAAACACTGCTACATCAAAAAAAAATTATAGGTAGTACATCCTTCTCTGTTCAAGCAGCCAACTATGGATTAATTACTCCCAAATATAAGATCCACGGATAAATATCTTGTCTTGAGAAGACTACTCAAGAATTGACTTTTCCCTTCACAACCACCATATCGAAACAGCTATGGACTGCATTTGCCTATGTTGATAAACAATTATAATCTGATTATGTGTATATATCTAGAGATGTGTATTTCTTTAAGAAATATGTGTAATTACTATTTCATAATAATTAAATGTGTACATACTCTTAAAGTCTTTTTAACAAATGTATATTTACTCACGGTTAAATGTATTTATATATATATGTATATATATATGTGTGTGTGTATGTATATATGTGTGCAAATATGTATATACAAATATGTATACAATGTATGTATGTATGCATATACATACATTATTGTATATTTTTCTAAGCTTAACATGTGTATAGGTCATTGCATAGTCCTAGATAAGTTGTTAGATTAGATACTTATGAATCTCTGCTTTCATTTTATCTTTCACAATAAGTAAATGTTATCTTAACTATTTTATCAGCAAGCATTTTGCTATTGGAACAAAAGATAAATTAATGTTAGAAAAGTACTCAAATAAATTAACCTCAAAAATTGCAAGTTTTGAAAGTCTGTGTTTATACAACACAACGTTAAATCTCAAAATAGTATATCCATTATTATATTCCTACACATATATTCCCTTACTATCTATTTACATATCTATTTATTCCTTTAGTCCTACTGTACATGAGGAGGGGAAAATTACTCTCTCTTAAGCTTTACTCTGTTTCCCCATAACCCTATACATCTATCGCTCTATCCTCCATCCCCACCCTCTAACTCATCCCAAACCCATGCTACTACTATGACATCCAAAATAACCCTGCTTAAGCTCTTCCTTCCTCTACTGCTCCTGGCTCACCCTAAACCTCAGTTTACTCCTATGATCTCCTAAACAACCCTACTAAATTCTATCTCACTTATCTCATCTTTGACTCAGCCAAAACCCCTTCTACTATTATGATCTCCCTATCCCTTTTCTACAGACTCTTCCCTCCTCCATCTCTCCTTTACTCATACCAAGCCTCCCTCTATTACTATAAACTCCCAATTAACACTACTGAATTCTTCCCTCCTCTATTATTCTATTAAAACCTAATAACAAACTCACATATCCCCTGCTCAGATCAACTCCTACCGTACTCATATTTCCCTAAACAAATCCACCACTAATCCTTTTGGGTTCCAGGAGTAGCCTGCTACTTGCAGAAAAGCACTTTGAAGCCACGTCAGGGGTAGTAATTGCTATACAAATACAATTACAATTCTGAGCGGTTTGATATCAAATCAGGGTTCAGAGTGGCTGCTATGTAGCTGTGAAACTCGTACTGACTAGTGCCCACCACATGCATTTAAAATAGCTACTTTCTTCACTTTCTATGTCCTAGGTGTGGCAAGTTACCGGCATATTGCTCATGTGACAATACCCTCACATACAGTATAGTGGACCCTGACTTAGGGCTAGAAGGCCTGCCAGAGGGGTGACTTACCTCTATTGCATGCAGTGTGTAGTAGACAGGGCACACAGGCTGTGTGCCACATCGAGTTTGCATTTTAGGATTGCACCAGGACACACAGTCTGCAATGGCAGTGCTGAGTGCATCTCAATGCATGGCCCTTGAGGGTGGCAAAATCTGTGCTGCTGCTCTGAGGTAAGTCATGCCATGGGTACCTAAGTATCACTTACTAGGCACCTATAGGGGCAGCTGAAGGTGTTGCCAATCGTGCCAATTCAACACAACAGTTTGGGGAAAGAGATCTGGCCCAGGGAACCTGGTTAGCACAGGTCTTAGGCATTAACAACTTTGAGACCACATTAAATACCAGCCAAAATTTGAGGGCTAACCATTACAAAACAGGCCTTCTAACAGTTAGGCAACAAAGCCATGCAATGATGAGGAAAGGGCTGCCCTACACACAGCTCACTCAAAATAATGTTATGTATTAAAAGAAGGTCTGCCAAAAGATATATGTCTGTAGTCAAGGCCTAAAAAAATCACCAATACGCTTTCAATAAAAAAGCCAGATCTATTGGCTTTGCCAACGACTGTATCTATTCTCAGTAGGTAGAAGGTGCCTAGTGAACTAAGCCACTGCAGTGAATATGCTTCACGCCATATGTTCAGGAAATATTAGAAGCATTCATTTTTATTAAGTATGTTGATGCCAAGCTGCATCCTCTTTGACAACCTGGAGAAAAATCAGTAGCAACAACATTAACCTCAGCCAGCACCGAACACACAGCTACTTCCATAACATTTTGGTATTTAAACTGTACATAAATGTGATGAACTAAAATACCTGCTGTCACAATGTTGCATATTTGATAATGCCATTATTTTTTCTGCTTTCTTCAGGGATGGAATGCAGTTCCAGTTCCTTGCTATATACAGTATTTACTGGTTGAATCAATAAAACCTACTTTTGCCTTATAATGCGAAAGCTGTACTAATTTTGTCCTTAAAGCTTTGACTCCAAGTCAGTGATGAAGTTTCACAAAATCCATTAGAAATTTAGGAATATAATGCTGTTTCCACACATGTATTACAGGCAGACACTTTTCTATGGTGCTATAATAAAAAGCAGCAATGTATCAGGGTAAAACGTCGCCCTGTTCCTTCCCCAGGGTCAGAGAAGTGGCAGTAAGCTCTTGCAAAAATAGACTGACTGTCAACATTGCCGGGCTTCCGGGGAGCCTAACTACAGCCTCCATAGCTGCCAAGGTTTCAGATTGCTGTGTGTGACATTTTCTAATTTCAGTGTAATTATGAGTGACATTTCAACAACTATGAGTGACACTTTCTCACAAGAAAAATCAAGCAATGAAGAAGAGGGAAACATATAAATATCAGAAAGCACACCAATTTGAGCAATTAGAAACTCTATGGTCTTAAAACTGCCAGAAATAACCAGAAATGGAAGGGCACACACATTGCCTAGGAGTCACCACCTGGCCGCAGGCTTCAATTTATTTGAAAAAGACACGCACTGAGCAGTATAACAAAAAACAATCAGCCGAACACAGCATTGCCCACTATTTATTATTAACTTGTGACTGAGAGTAGGTTGCATGGCTAGTCTGGGCAATTAACATTCCGGCACAATGTTAATTAGGGCAAATACCAGAATGCACTCTCTCAGGTACTTACTTATCAAGAAGTATGCAAACTAGTCACAGCAGCTTAGGCTGCCGGTGTTGCGGCCGTGTAGACAGGGGTCAGGTTGGGTACCTCCCACGCGCAGGAAGTTCAGTCAGTCATACCACCTCTGCGGTGCGCTGCTGTATGACCCACATTGCTGCACTAACTCCACTGTACTGTCACTGGCCTACCTCATTCTGACTTGAATAGGCTGGCGCTGGTGGTCCTGGGTTCGAGTAGAACGGGCGGGATCCCATCTGCATCCAGCATATTATCAATTACTGCCGGCTGTGGTAGCTGGAGTAGCTTCTTGCACTGCCGTGCCCTGTAGCCCAGCACTGCAGGTCACCAGATGATGATCGATCCCCTCATCCCCACTGCCGTGGTGCAAGCAACAAGGTCAGAGGAGATGTGGTGCGCATTGACTTTGCCCAAACTTAAAAGCGCAGCCAAAACTTATGTCGCCCCTCACACTGCAGGTGTCAGCTGAGCAGGTTGGGCCCGTGACGGACTCCCCATCTGACCTTAACCTATAACGGTGTCTCTCACTCAGAGTTAAACTTACTAACGAAGCCACGAATGGGCACTGACTGTGACGTCAATAATGCTCATGTGTCAGGCCTAAGGGCGGGTGCCTACAATTTATATGCATTAAAGCAGCGAGAGCATTACTCGCAGAGGTGCGAGCTGAGCAGATCTTTAACCAGCGTGCACCATGCTACTGAAGTTCACAGTCATGAGCTAGCATAATAGCAGAGCTCCATTTCATATAATGCGTGATAAATACATTTTAGTGCAGTGATGCGGAGCAACACACTGAAATGCGTTAGACTAACAGCTGATGCATGGTACATCATGGTGCAGCCTATCTTCACCTTAAAGAATGGTATAAACACAAAATAGATTGTAGGATCATGTTAACATTCAAACCATAAATGTGATCTGTGTTGTACCCTCAAAATAGATGCAGGAAATTGCATAACTATTGGAAAATCGACTTGCTACAACCATTCCATATTTATATCATTGGATGTTTTCAGCGGACATTCTTAACATTAATACGCATAAGTGCTCATTTAGAATTCAATGCGATTACCAGCTGAGCAGAAACTGTAAAATCGGTTTCATATTAACATTATAGACATTCATTTAAACATCTGAGAGACACCCTGTTGCTGGTGTGCAAGATCCAGCATTTTTTTCACACCAAAACCCTATACATGGGTTTCATAAAATAGGTTGCACAATTTAAGTAATTACTACATAATAGTCAAGTCTTATATTTGAAAATGCAACATTGAACTAGTATACTTTCTGAAAAAGTAGGAAGAGTTTACGTGGAGAATAAAAAACGAGTGAGATTAAAGGAGACATTTACTCAAAGTCTCAAACATGTGTAACACCTATTTGATATTGAAGGTGCAAACGCCTTATCCAAGAAGAAAACGGACATACATTTCAGAGTAGTCAATTTACAAGGTGCAATTCAAATGTGAAAAAGAGAATATGACTAAAGCCTGACAAATATGAAGGGACCGATTTCTTGGTCACAAGCAACATAGAAAACCAAAAGTGACAGAGAGACGTGGATGATGAAATAGTATGTAGGCTAGCCTAGGTCTCAGTGGAGATAATTAGCCCTATTTACAAAGGTAAATTCAGAGATAAAACGTTTTTTTAATCCTGCTGAAATCGACAAAGTGATTCTTGACAAGAGTAAAGGATTTTCAGGAGCATAGAGACTAACGCACTAGTAAATGCTAAGTGTGGGTGGAACTCATGGAGTTTCACTCCACAGAATTCTGCAGAGTTACATAAAAAACTCTGTGAGATTCAGTGTAGTTCTGTGAGAGGGCAGAAATCAGCTCCTCGTTGTAGGAAAATACCATCTTGCCTGGAATGTTACCCCCATATTTCACTGTATATATGTTGTTTTAGTTGTATGTGTCACTGGGACCCTGCCAGCCTGGCCCCAGTGTTCATAAGTGTGCCCTGTATGTGTTACCTGTTTTATGACTAACTGTCTCACTGAGGCTCTGCTATCCAGAACCTCAGTGGTTATGCTCTCTCATTTCTTTCCAAATTGTCACTAACAGGCTAGTGACCAATTTCACCAATTTACATTGGCATACTGGAACACCCTTATAATTCCCTAGTATATGGTACTGAGGTACCCAGGGTATTGGGGTTCCAGGAGATCCCTATGGGCTGCAGCATTTCTTGTGCCACCCATAGGGAGCTCTGACAATTCTTACACAGGCCTGCCACTGCAGCCTGAGTGAAATAACGTCCACGTTATTTAACAGCCATTTACCACTGCACTTAAGTAACTTATAAGTCACCTATATGTCTAACCTTTACCTGGTAAAGGTTGAGTGCTAAGTTACTTAGTGTGTGGGCACCCTGGCACTAGCCAAGGTGCCCCCACATTGTTCAGGGCAAATTCCCTGGACTTTGTGAGTGTAGGGACACCATTACACGCGTGCACTATACATAGGTCACTACCTATGTATAGCTTCACAATGGTAACTCCGAATATGGCCATGTAACATGTCTAAGATCATGGAATTGTCCCCCCAATGCCATTCTGGCATTGGTGACACAATCCCATGATCCCACGGGTCTCTAGCAGAGACCCGGGTACTGCCAAACTACCTTTCCCGGGTTTCACTGCAGCTGCTGCTGCTGCCAACCCCTCAGACAGGTTTCTGCCCTCCTGGGGTCCAGCCAGGCTTGGCCCAGGAAGGCAGAACAAAGAACTTCCTCAGAGAGAGGGTGTTACACCCTCTCCCTTTGGAATAAGGTGTCAGGGCTGGGGAGGAGTAGCCTCCCCCAGCCTCTGGAAATGCTTTGATGAGCACAGATGGTGCCCATGTCTGCATAAGCCAGTCTACACCGGTTCAGGGATCCCCCAGCCCTGCTCTGGCGCAAAACTGGACAAAGGAAAGGGGAGTGACCACTCCCCTGACCTGCACCTCCCCTGGGATGTGCCCAGAGCTCCTCCAGTGTGCTCCAGACCTCTGCCATCTTGGAAACAGAGGTGCTGCTGGCACACTGGACTGCTCCGAGTGGCCAGGGCCAGCAGGTGATGTCAGAGACTCCTTCTGATAGGCTCCTTCAGGTGTTGCTAGCCTATCCTCTCTCCTAAGTAGCCAAACCTCCTTTTCTTACTATTTAGGGTCTCTGCTTTGGGGAATTCCTTAGATAATGAATGCAAGAGCTCATCAGAGTTCCTCTGCATCTCTCTCTTCACCTTCTGCCAAGGAATCGACTGCTGACCGTGCTGGAAGCCTGCAAAACTGCAACAAAGTAGCAAAGACAACTACTGCGACCTTGTAACGCTGATCCTGCCGCCTTCTCAACTGTTTTCCTGGTGGTGCATGCTGTGGGGGTAGTCTGCCTCCTCTCTGCACTAGAAGCTCCGAAGAAATCTCCCGTGGGTCGACGGAATCTTCCCCCTGCAACCGCAGGCACCAAAGAACTGCATCACCGGTCCTCTGGGTCTCCTCTCAGCACGACGAGCGAGGTCCCTTGAACTCAGCAACTCTGTCCAAGTGACTCCCACAGTCCAGTGACTCTTCAGTCCAAGTTTGGTGGAGGTAAGTCCTTGCCTCCCCACGCTAGACTGCATTGCTGGGAACTGCGTGTTTTGCAGCTACTCCAGCTCCTGTGCACTCTTCCAGGATTTCCTTTGTGCACAGCCAAGCCTGGGTCCCCGGCACTCTAACCTGCAGTGCACGACCTCCTGAGTTGTCCTCCGGCGTCGTGGGACCCTCTTTCGTGACTTCGGGTGAGCTCCAGTTCACTCCACTTTGTAGTGCCTTTTCCAGCACTTCTGCAGGTGCTGCCTGCTTCTGAGTGGGCTCCTTGTCTTGCTGGGCGCCCCCTCTGTCTCCTCACGCAATTGGCGACATCCTGGTCCATCCTGGGCCACGGCAGCATCCAAAAACCCTTACCGCGACCCTTGCAGCTAGCAAGGCTTGTTTGCGGTCTTTCTGCATGGAAATACCTCTGCACGACTCCCACGATGTGGGACATCTATCCTCCAAAGGGGAAGTTTCTAGCCCTTGTCATTCTTGCAGAATCCACAGCTTCTACCATCCGGTGGCAGCTTCTTTGCACCCACAGCTGGCATTCCCTGGGCATCTGCCCACTCACCACTTGCTTGTGACTTTTGGACTTGGTCCCCTTGTTCCACAGGTACTCTCGTCTGGAAATCCATTGTTGTTGCATTGCTGGTGTTGGTCTTCCTTGCAGAATTCCCCTATGTGCTCTCTGGGGAACTTAGGTGCACTTTGCACCCACTTTTCAGGGTCTTGGGGTGGGCTATTTTAGTAACCCTCACTGTTTTCTTACAGTCCCAGCAACCCTCTACGAGGTCACATAGGTTTGGGGTCCATTCGTGGTTCGCATTCCACTTCTAGAGTATATGGTTTGTGTTGCCCCTATCCCTATGTGCCCCCATTGCATTCTATTGTGACTATACATTGTTTGCACTGTTTTCTATTGCTATTACTGCATATTTTGGTATTGTGTACATATATCGTGTGTATATTTGCTATCCTCATACTGAGGGTACTCACTGAGATACTTTGGCATATTGTCATAAAAATAAAGTATCTTTATTTTTAGTATATCTGTGTATTGTGTTTTCTTATGATATTGTGCCTATGACACTAGTGGTTCTGTAGGAGCTTCACTCGTCTCCTAGTTCAGCCTAAGCTGCTCTGCTAAGCTACCTTTTCTATCAGCCTAAGCTGCTAGACACCCCTCTACACTAATAAGGGATACCTGGGCCTGGTGCAAGGTGTAAGTACCCCTTGGTACCCACTACAAGCCAGTCCAGCCTCTTACACTCGTGCTGATTTGTAGCTCCTGGAGCTTGTGCCACACTGAAAAATCAGCGCGAGCAGCACCACATGGCATGCAAGAAGGTGGTGCTTCTTGAGCGTCAGCTTTCTCACTGCCGGCGTAGGAAAAATCTTGCTAGGTGTGCTCCTAGCCTTTGAAAATCATGCTAGGGGATGCCAATTCTCACTTACCAACATACCATTGGTGAGCTGCATGCCTGAAGAATCACTGCCATGCAGTGGGTGGCAGAATTTGACCACAACTCTGCTTTACAAGTGTAAAGCAGACTGGCCAAAATTCTGCCATCTCATGCGGCAGAGCTAAATGTATTGCCCACTTCTTGTGAACACCACTCAAGGACTCAGAAGAGGACATGCCACGCTGCTTTTTGTGAGCATGTCCAAACTTCCAAGGCAAACTCACATTTTGTTTCTATTTCCAAACTCCTCAACAATCCATTTCCATGTACTCCACCACATGCCTGGAGTTATTCTCATTCACAGATGGGAAGGGGAACAAATCATTCCAACATTTGGTGGAGGAGTACAAGAAAGGTTTGCTTTATAGGGATACAAATGATCACTGTAGAGACAAAGAATGTGCATTTGCACTGAGGATCCTCTCCCACCTGGTGGACATCTCTGCTAAAGAAAAGCTGTGCACAAGAGGAATAGGAGAGTTCTGGAAAAGTCACCTAAACTTTCCAGGAGTATGTCTAGTGTGGAGTTTCTAGGTGCACAACTTGAAATATTGGTAAAAAAGGAAGAGTTGCAAAAATTAATTAAAGAATTGCATGTCAAATCAGTTGTATCCGAGGTTCATGTGGGACAGTAATAAAGCCAAAATATAATTTCCTCACTGTGAGCCACTCATTTTATCTGTTAGACTTTTCATTCTTGGCGTGGTCTCCCTTAACTTTTTGCCTCTGTTTCCCAGGTTGGTGATGTGTGCTCGACTCTGTTTTTGCTGTTTGTTACTCTGGGCACTTTACCACTGCTAACCAGTGCTAAAGTGCAAGTGCTCATATACAAAATGTGTATGTCATTGGTTCATCCATGATTGGCATATTTGATTTATTACTAAGTCCCTAGTACAGTGCACTAGAGGTGCCCAGGGCCTGCAAATCAAATGCTACTAGTGGGCCTGCAGCACTGGTTGTGCCACCCACATTAGTAGCTCTGTAAACATGGCTCAGACTTGCCACAGCAGTGTCTGTGTGTGTAGTTTAAACTGTAAATTCGACTCGGCAAGTGTACCCACTTGCCAGACCTAAACCTTCCCTTTTCTTACATGTAAGGCACCCCTAAGGTAGGCCCTAGGTAGCCCCAAGGGCAGGGTGCAGTGTATGATTAAGGTAGGACATATAGGTGGTCATTCTGACCTCGGCGGTAAAAGGCGCCTACCGCCGGTCAGAAATCCTCCATAATCCCGCCGCGGTCGCGGAAACCCGCCACGGTCATTCTGACCCGCAGCAGCCAAACCTCCAAAAATCCGACAGCCACAACAGACCGCCAGACCAGCGGTCGGCGGAAAAGTGGAGGTGACAAAACCTCCACCGTCACGCCAACAGAAATACGCCCATGCCATTACGACCCACGAATCCACGCGGCGGTCTTTCAAACGCGGTTTTCCATTGGCGCACAAACGAACAAAACTCAGCCACATTGGCCGATTTGAATTCCACACACCTGATACACATACACACACCACTCCCCCACACACAATACAATATAAAACACACACCCACATCACCCACAAACCCCTACGACCAAAAATTCAGAAAGAAGGCCAGAGCGAGACACCACCATCCACAAACTAGCAGCCACAGCCACTCAACACCATCACCCACACAATATCCACACACAAAACAACACATACCACCACACTCAACACACTTAACTACACATACTCCACCCCACACATCATACACACCACCCCATGGCACCCCAAAGACACCCCCGCTTCTCAGACGAAGAACTCAGGGTCATGGTGGAGGAAATCGTTCGGGTAGAGCCCCAGCTGTTCGGCACACAGATCCAATACACCAGCATTGCCCGGAGGACGGAGCTATGGCAGAGGATTGTCGACAGGGTCAACGCTGTGGGACAGCACCCCAGAAATCGGGAAGACATCAGGAAGCGATGGAACGACCTACGGGGGAAGGTGCGTTCCATGGTATCCAGGCACAACATCGCCGTGCAGAAGACTGGCGGAGGACCCCCACCTCAACCCCCACAATTTACAACATGGGAGGAGGAAGTCTTGAACATCCTGCATCCTGACGGCCTCGCAGGAGTCAGCGGAGGAATGGATACTGGTAAGTTGAAGCTTCACTACTGCTTCCCCCCCACCTGCATGCCAAATCATACCCCAACCCTCACCCCCATCCTCGAACCCCACCCTCACCCCCACCCCCATCCTCACCCCCACCCTCACCCCCACCACCATCCTCACCCCCACCACCATCCTCACCCCCACCCCCAGCACACCTATTCCCTGCCAATGTCTCACCATCACAACCCACACATCCCAAAACCTAGGCCTGCATGCGTCCACTAAGCATGGACACCCATCACCAAAGCATGCCCAATGCATATACACATCCCCCCCACAAGCCACCCTCACCAAAGCCCCCACACACGAATGCCAGCACTTGGGGACACGGGAACCCACAGATACACCCATATGCCACACATTGAAACTATAACCATACCTCTATACCCCTGCAGGACCCGACCGTCAACACACCGCCGCGGAGGGCCCAGAATTCTCCACACCCCCCACCCAAGAGGCCGTCAGCGATGACAGCAGCTCTGTCGACCTGGACACTGATGACCAGCCCGGACCATCGGGGACCTCTGGACAGTCGGTTCCCCTCACACAGGCACAGGCCACTACAGACCCAAACCCCTCTGGGAACACCAGCACAGCTCCCACCCAGCGGGCCCATGCCTCTGTCTCCAGGGCGCGTCAATCTGCGGTGTGTCTACCACTACAGGGCACCCAGGATAACCCACCACCCCAACAACAACAGGGACCTGGGGGCAGTGGTAGTGGGCACACCGGCCAGGGGGCAGAGGCCCAGGGAAACAGGGCAACTCGGAGGGCAGCTGTGCGACAGGGGGGGGACGGGCCCAGGGAACCCACTCTCCACAAGGCCCTCACCACCATCATGGGAGCATACAACCGCTCCCAGGAGACGATGGCGACGGTACTGGCCCGGTTCCAGGAGATCCAGGTACTGCAGGAGGAACACTATCGGGGGTACAGGGAGGACATCAAAGCCCTCACCTCCACCCTGGTTACCATGGTAGGGCTGCTGTAGGACCTCATCAACACCAGGACGGACACTCAACAACAACAAAGGGCCCATGCCACTAGCCTGGACCAAGAACAGCCAACCACCTCCGCCGGCGCTAGTGGACAGGAGGCCCCCGCACAACAGCAGCCCACCAGACCCCCACCTCCTGCAGGAGAAGAACCACCCCGCAAGAGGGCCCTGAGATCTCGCAAGAAGACAGAGTAGAATGTCAAGACCCCCGCCAGCAAAGGATACCACCTGATGTCATCCCACTGTCCCACATTGTCACCCTGTCCATCCTTGAACTGCCCATGCTCCATCTCTCCACAGGCCTCTGGACAATGCACCTGTGTGACTGTTACTCTGGACTCTGCCATGGACATTCCTTCACCATAGCCCCAACCCACTTGAAACCACCCATCCCATTTTGAGCACTGAAATAAACACCTATTTTGCACAAAACTATCTGGAGTCTGGCTGTGATTTCAAAATATTGTAATTGACATGACAGTGCAAATATGTCCTTGTACATAGTGAAGTCAACAAACAGCTGCCACAAAGCTGTAGTCCATGGGGAAACGAAGCACAGGACTCGTAGTGGGGACCCCAGATCTGAAATAGGGAGGGAAAAGCCACAACTCAGTCATCATACACTGGGGCAAATAGACAGGCAGCAGAGATGCAGGAGAGTAGTTCAGATTTACTAAATTATCTTTGAATTGTTACCTGTGTCCTATTGGAAGTACTGTTCAATGATTCTGTCCCTGTTGTCTGTTTCAGCCCCGTCGTCTTCCTCCTCGTCACTCTCCACAGGTTCCACCGCTGCCACAACACCACCGTCTCGACCATCCTCCTGCAGGAAAGGCACCTGGCGGCGCAAAGCCAGGTTGTGAAGCATGCAGCAGGCCACGATGATGTGACACACCTTCTTAGGTGAGTACATTAGGGATCCACCTGTCATATGCAGGCACCTAAACCCGGCCTTTAGGAGGCCAAAGGTGCGTTCGATCACCCTCCTAGTACGCCCATGGGCCTCATTGTACCGTTCCTCTGCCCTGGTCCGGGGATTCCTTACTGGGGTCAGTAGCCACGACAGGTTGGGGTACCCAGAGTCCCCCAATAGCCATACACGGTGTCTCTCTAGCTGTTCCATCACGTAAGGGATGCTGCTATTCCTCAGGATGTAGGCGTCATGCACTGACCCTGGGAATTTGGCATTTACATGCGATATGTACTGGTCAGCCAAACACACCACCTGGATGTTCATGGAATGGTAACTCTTTCTGTTCCTGTACACCTGCTCCCTGTCTCTTGGGGGAACCAAAGCCACATGGGTCCCATCAATGGCACCAATGACGTTGGGAATATGTCCAAGGGTGTAGAAATCACCCTTCACTGTAGCCAATTCGCCCACCTCAGGGAAAATGATGTAGCTCCTCACGTATTTCATCAGGGCAGACAACACTCTGGATAACACCTTCGAAAACATGGGCTGAGACATCCCAGAAGCAATTCCCACTGTTGTCTGAAATGACCCACTTGCCAAGAAATGGAGTACTGACAGGACCTGCACCAGAGGGGGAATCCCTGTGGGTTGGCGGATGGGGGACATCAGGTCGGGCTCCAGCTGGGCACACAGTTCATGTATAGTGGCACGGTCAAGACGGTAGGTCAGGATAATGTGGCGTTCTTCCATTGTCGACAGGTCCACCAGCGGTCGGTACACGCGAGGATTCATCCGTCTCCTCGCCAAACCCAGCGGACGGTGCCTAGGAAGGACAACATGGAGCACACAGTCAAGCAACCCACAGGTACGTACTCACAGCTAGCACAGTAAACGATTCTCTATGCAGTGAATGGCGTGTCTGAGTGGCTATGCAAGGCCTAGGCCTGTGTGACGCAGTTGAAATTGAGCCATGTGGACCCTCGAAATGGCGGCTGCCTGACCTGTGAAGTGTGACAATGGGATGTGAGGTCAATGCGCTGGCGTGGCACACCGCGGCGGTCAGCGGTCGAAGACCGCGGCGCGAAGCCGCATTGGTTAACATTGAAGCCTATGGGTTTCAGGAGCCAATGGCGAAGGGCGCCGGCGGTGGCGGTACGCACCGCCGCGGTACGCACCGCCGCGGACGTGACCGCCATTTTCTATCTACTTATCCACTTGCGACTTGAACTTTCACAGGAGAGGACCTATACTGCAAGTGTTGCTGTGACCTCGGTCTGGAAGGGACAATGGCTGCTGCGACTGGGGAAAGGGCCCCTGCCTTCACTGGAGAGGAGTTGGAGAAACTTGTGGATGGGGTCCTCCCCCAGTATGCGCTACTCCTCCAGACCAACAAGTGAGTTTAATTCAATATGGATTTGGGGCCACTGGCTGGCTTGGGGGCCTGGCGGGGGGCCTGGCGGGGATGGGGGGGCATGTTGGGCCTGGCGGGGGGCATGGCGGGGGGCCTGGCGGGGATGGGGGGCATGTTGGGGCTGGCGGGGGGCATGGCGGGGGGCCTGGCGGGGATGGGGGGCATGTTGTGCCTGGCGGTGATGGGGGGCATGTTGGGCCTGGCGGGGGGCCTGGCGGGGATGGGGGGCATGTTGGGGCTGGCGGGGGGCATGGCGGGGGGCCTGGCGGGGATGGGGGGCATGTTGGGCCTGGCGGGGGGCCTGGCGGGGGGCCTGGCGGGGATGGGGGGCATGTTGGGGCTGGCGGGGGCATGGCGGGGGGCCTGGCGGGGATGGGGGGCATGTTGGGGCTGGCGGGGGGCATGGCGGGGGGCCTGGCGGGGATGGGGGGCATGTTGGGGCTGGCGGGGGGCATGGCGGGGGGCCTGGCGGGGATGGGGGGCATGTTGGGCCTGGCGGGGGGCCTGGCGGGGATGGGGGGCATGTTGGGGCTGGCGGGGGCATGGCGGGGGGCCTGGCGGGGATGGGGGGCATGTTGGGGCTGGCGGGGGGCATGGCGGGGATGGGGGGCATGTTGGGGCTGGCGGGGGGCATGGCGGGGGGCCTGGCGGGGATGGGGGGCATGTTGGGCCTGGCGGGGGGCCTGGCGGGGGGCATGGCGGGGATGGGGGGCATGTTGGGGCTGGCGGGGTGCATGGCGGGGGCCTGGCGGGGATGGGGGGCATGTTGGGGCTGGCGGGGGCATGGCGGGGGGCCTGGCGGGGATGGGGGGCATGTTGGGCCTGGCGGGGGGCCTGGCGGGGGGCCTGGCGGGGATGGGGGGCATGTTGGGGCTGGCGGGGGGCATGTTGGGGCTGGCGGGGGGCATGGCGGGGGGCCTGGCGGGGATGGGGGGCATGTTGGGGCTGGCGGGGGGCATGGCGGGGGGCCTGGCGGGGATGGGGGGCGTTGGGCCACTGGCAACGAAAATGCAGACAAACTTGAACGTGGTATTTCTCCCTCCCTGTACGTGTCACATAGGTCCGCGCCCATGAGAAGATCGGGATTTGGCGTGCCATCGCCAAGGAAGTCCGGACCCTGGGGGTCCACCATCGACGGGGCACCCACTGCCGCAAGAGGTGGGAGGACATCCGCCGCGGGACCAAGAAGACCGCTGAGTCTCTGCTGGGGATGGCCTCCCAACGTAGGCGGGGTGCCTGCCGTCAACTGACCCCCCTGATGTTCCGGATCCTGGCGGTGGCCTACCCTGATTTGGATGGGCGCGTGAGGGCAGCACAGCAGACACAAGGGGGTGAGTCCAAGCATTATCTACTCTGTTGTCGCGCAGTGGAGGTGTCTGGGTGGGGGAGGAGGGCTGTGGGTCCCCCTAGGCCAGGGCGATATCTGTAGGCTGGGCACCCCCGTAAGCCCCTGTGTCCCCAGCCACCACCCTCAGTAGTGTGTCAGTACAGCCATCCCTGGGCCGTGTCATCCATGGGTGCAGTTGTCAACTCTAGGCGTGTAGGGCATGTTCCACGGAATGCGTAGCGGACCCAAAGTGCGCAACTTAGTGCAGGGGGCATCTGTGTCTGTCATGTCCGCTAACTGTACCGGAGATCCATGTACTCAATATCCCTTTATTTCTCTCTCCCCCACCTTTTTGTTTGTCTTTCTGTGCTTGTGTGCATCAGCATCATCAGGCGGAGGAGAAGTGGCATCGGGGCAGGAGGGAGCTGCATCTCACATGGCCCAGGAGGGCCATGCCACACAGTCTGACTGGACCAGTGAGACGGAGGGCGAGGGGAGCTCCACAACGGGGACGACTGGACCCTGCAGCGACACGGACACGTCCTCGGAAGGGAGCTCCCTTGCGGGGGTGGCACCATCCGTGCCCCCCGCCATTACAGGTACAGCCAGCGCACCATCTCCGCCCTCCCAGCAGCCCCTCAGCGTTCGCCCCGTGCCCGCTCTGCCAGGAAGCCGGGCATCTCCTTCGCCCCAGGCACCTTAGGCCCTGCCCCTGTTACCCCCGCTGCCCTCAGTGAGGAGGTCATTGACCTCCTCCGAACGCTCATTGTTGGGCAGACTACCCTTTTGAATGCCATCCAGGGGGTGGAGAGGGAGGTTCATCGCAGCAATGCGTACCTGGAGGGCATTCATTCGGGTCAGGCTGCCCATCAGCGATCGTTCCAGGCTCTGGCCTCAGCACTGACGGCAGCCATTGTCCCTGTCTCCTGCCTCCCTCTACTAACTCCCTCCTCCCAGTCTCCTGTTCCTCTGCCTGTCCCACCCACACCATCAGACCAGCCTGCACACACCTCAACACCCAAGAGAAGCTCATCCAAACATAAGCACCACAGATCACGCAGACATTCACACACGCAACATTCCGATGCAGACATGCCAACAGTCACTACCACCTCTGTGACCCCCACCTCCTCGTATCCCTCCTCCCTCCCTGTGACGTCTACACTCACACCTCCATTCACCTCACCATCAGCCAGTGTTTCCATCACCAGCACACCCTCCAGTCCAGTCCGCACACGTGCAGTCACCACCCCCACTGCCATTTACACGTCCCCTGTGTCCTCTCCCACTGTGTCTGTCACCCCCTCTTCCACACCACACAAACGCAGCCACCCACCCACCCAACAGCCATCCACCTCACGACAGCCTATCCCTCCTGCACCTGCACCCAAAGACAGCAAACGTGACTCACCTACAACCACATCCTCTCCCTCCACTCCCATTCCCACTGTACCTACCACTCTCCATTGTCCCAAGAAACTCTTCCTCGCCACTGCTAACTTCTTTCCTGACCCTGAGCCCCCCCCTCCTTCTCGTCGGGGTAAGAAGAGCACCTCAGCCACCACCAGCCCTGCAGCCCCCTTGACAAGGGTGCAGGGGTATTGGAGCCCACCAGCCCGCATGTCTGGATCTTCGCCCAGCAGCAAGGGGACAGCCAGCCCACCCCCTGGGAAGAGGAGCAGAAGGCGGAAGGGGCGCCGCAGGAGCCCGGCTTCTACATCCCCCCCGGACACCACCCAGACACAGTCACCAGCCACAGCTCCAAAGGGAGGAAAGGGCCACAGACTCCCGACTAAGGAGGGCAAGGGCAGCAAGTCGGAGAGGTCAGGCTGCAGGCCTGCTGCCCAGGAGGAGCCCACCACCCCCATAGCCGCTGGCCAGGGAGGACCCAGCCCAGCTGGCCAGGAGGGCCCCACCACCCACAGCCCAGGTGGGCATTGAAGGAGCACCATCCCCGCTGCCCAGGAGGGCACCACCAGGCAATGAGCAGTTGGCCATAGACCGGCCGCCGTCTCAAGAACCGCTGAACTGGGCCCCGCCGTCTCAAGAACCGCTGAACTGGGCCCCGCCGTCTCAAGCACCGCTGAACTGGGCCCCGCCGTCTCAAGCACCGCTGATCTGGGCCCCGCCGTCTCCAGCACCGCTCCGCTGGGGACCGCCGTCTCAAGCACCGCTGAACTGGGCCCGCCGTCTCCAGCACCGCTCCGCTGGGGACCGCCGTCTCAAGAACCGCTGAACTGGGCCCGCCGTCTCAAGAACCGCTGAACTGGGCCCCGCCGTCTCAAGCACCGCTGAACTGGGCCCCGCCGTCTCAAGCACCGCTGAACTGGGCCCCGCCGTCTCAAGCACCGCTGAACTGGGCCCCGCCGTCTCAAGCACCGCTGAACTGGGCCCCGCCGTCTCAAGCACCGCTGAACTGGGCCCGCCGTCTCAAGCACCGCTGAACTGGGCCCCGCCGTCTCAAGCACCGCTGAACTGGGCCCCGCCGTCTCAAGCACCGCTGAACTGGGCCCCGCCGTCTCAAGCACCGCTGAACTGGGCCCCGCCGTCTCCAGCACAGCTCCGCTGGGGACCGCCGTCTCAAGAACCGCTGAACTGGGCCCCGCCGTCTCCAGCACCGCTGAACTGGGCCCGCCGTCTCAAGCACCGCTGAACTGGGCCCCGCCGTCTCACGCACCGCTGAACTGGGCCCCGCCGTCTCACGCACCGCTGAACTGGGCCCCGCCGTCTCAAGAACCGCTGAACTGGGCCCCGCCGTCTCAAGCACCGCTGAACTGGGCCCCGCCGTCTCAAGCACCGCTGAACTGGGGACCGCCGTCTCAAGAACCGCTGAACTGGGCCCCGCCGTCTCAAGCACCGCTGAACTGGGGACCGCCGTCTCAAGCACCGCTGAACTGGGCCCCGCCGTCTCAAGCACCGCTGAACTGGGCCCCGCCGTCTCCAGCACCGCTGAACTGGGCCCGCCGTCTCAAGCACCGCTGAACTGGGCCCCGCCGTCTCAAGAACCGCTGAACTGGGCCCCGCCGTCTCAAGCACCGCTGAACTGGGCCCCGCCGTCTCAAGCACCGCTGAACTGGGCCCCGCCGTCTCAAGCACCGCTGAACTGGGCCCCGCCGTCTCAAGCACCGCTGAACTGGGCCCCGCCGTCTCAAGCACCGCTGAACTGGGCCCCGCCGTCTCAAGCACCGCTGAACTGGGCCCCGCCGTCTCAAGCACCGCTGAACTGGGCCCCGCCGTCTCAAGCACCGCTGAACTGGGCCCCGCCGCCTCAAGCACCGCTGAACTGGGCCCGCCGTCTCAAGCACCGCTGAACTGGGCCCCGCCGTCTCAAGCACCGCTGAACTGGGCCCCGCCGTCTCAAGAACCGCTGAACTGGGCCCGCCGTCTCAAGCACCGCTGAACTGGGCCCCGCCGTCTCAAGCACAGCTCCGCTGGGGACCGCCGTCTCAAGAACCGCTGAACTGGGCCCCGCCGTCTCCAGCACCGCTCCGCTGGGGACCGCCGTCTCAAGAACCGCTGAACTGGGCCCCGCCGTCTCAAGCACCGCTGAACTGGGCCCCGCCGTCTCCAGCACCGCTCCGCTGGGGACCGCCGTCTCAAGAACCGCTGAACTGGGCCCCGCCGTCTCAAGCACCGCTGAACTGGGCCCCGCCGTCTCAAGCACCGCTCCGCTGGGGACCGCCGTCTCAAGCACCGCTGAACTGGGCCCTTCAAGGCAAGACCCGCTGAACTGGGCCCTTCAAGGCAAGAAGCGCTGAACTGGGCCCTTCAGGGCAAGAAGCGCTGAACTGGGCCCTTCAGGGCAAGAAGCGCTGAACTGGGCCCTTCAAGGCAAGAAGCGCTGAACTGGGCCCTTCAAGGCAAGAAGCGCTGAACTGGGCCCTTCAAGGCAAGAACCGCTGGCCCTTTGGCAGACGTGGCAGGGCAGGATCTGTCTCGGGCAGGGCTGCAGGATGTCCTCTGGCCAACATGCCTCCTCCAGTGGCAGTGGAGTCTGTTATGGACTGTTTGGACTGTGGCTTTGCTCTCCCCAGGATGGCCCAGTGGGCAGGCCACCCACTGTATGGACTGTATGGACTGTGGCTTTGCTCTCCCCAGGATGGCCCAGTGGGCAGGCCACCCACTGTATGGACTGTGGCTTTGCTCTCCCCAGGATGGCCCAGTGGGCAGGCCACCCATTGTATGGACTGTATGGACTGTGGCTTTGCTCTCCCCAGGATGGCCCAGTGGGCAGGCCACCCACTGTATGGACTGTATGGACTGTGGCTTTGCTCTCCCCAGGATGGGCCAGTGGTCATGGAGTCCCCTCGTGGATCTGGCGTCGTGTACTCAAGTGGCTGAGGTGCCCCCCCTTCCTTTCCCCCTGAGGTGCCTGTCCTATTTTCTTTCTGATGCCCCTGCAGTGTTCTCTCCGTGGAGTTCTTGTCGTGGGACTGGGCCTTGCCCCTTTGCACAGGACCCCTGTGGTCCACGGACAGTGGTTGGACTACATTTAGTAGCTGTATATATTTTGTACATAGTTTATTTATTTATTGGGATTACTGGTGTCCATATTTCAATATATCTGCCCGTTTATGATCTCTTCTTTTGGTCTTTGCATTATTTCGGAGGGGGGGGTTTGTGGGTTGTGACAGTGATCTGTGGGAATGCATTGATGTGTGTGTTGTAGTGGGTGTGGGTGGGTGGGTGTGTGCCGGTACTCTTTTCCCTCCCCTGTGTCGTAGGTGCAGTACTCACCGATGTCTTCCGCGCCGCCGGGCGTGCTCCTGGTACAGGAGCAGGTATAGGAGTGCGGGGATGACCTGCAACTCGGGTTCCATACTGCCGGAATATCGCGTGGAGTGCGTAGAGGTGAGCGTTTTCCCGTTCGTAGTCTGTTTCCGCCGTGTTTTTATCGGCGGTGCTCCCGCCCCGGAAAAGGTGGCGGATTGGTGGGTCGTGATAGGGTGGGCGGTACATTGTCTGCCGCCTGGCTGTTGGCGGGGACCGCCGTGCTGTTTGTTTGTTCCGCCGTGGCGGGCGGAGTGTTAATGCGGCGGGCTGTGTTGGCGGTTCCCGCCAGGGTCAGAATTGCATATTTTGGACCGCCGGCCTGTTGGCGGCTTGGCCGCCGCATTATCACCGACCGCCAGGGTCAGAATGAGGGCCATAGTAATGTGTTTTATATGTCCTAAATTAGTTTTTCACTGTTGCAATGCCTGTCCCTCTCATAGGTTAACATGGGGGCTACCTTTAAATATGATTTAAGTGTAGATTCCCTTTGGGAGCAGATAGATATGTGGAGTTTGGGGTCTCTGAGCTCACAATTTAAAAATACCCCTTTTAGTAAAGTTGATTTTAAGATTGTGTGTTTGAAAATGCCACTTTAGAAAGTGAGCATTTTCTTGCTTAAACCATTTCTGTGACTCTGCTTTTTTTGGGCTGGTTGCACCTCTCACTAGACAGTGGCACAAAGGGAGCTGGGGTGTAGTCTGCATTTCCCGATGGGCCATCTGTGTTAGGAGGGAGGGGAGGAGTGCTCACTCACACCTGAAAGGGCTGTGCCTGCCCTCACACAATGCAGTCTCCAACCCCCTGGTGTGTGTCTGGGGCCTGGCCTGGGCAAGACAGGATTTCACAAACAAGAGAGACTTTGCTTTGAAGTAAGCCTACTTTAAATGGTAAAAGAAGCGCACCCAAAACCACAGACATGAGAACACTTCTGGAAAGCAAGAGGAACATCTGCCTGGAGAAGAGCTGAAGAGCTGAGGAAGAAGAGCTGCCCTGCCTTTGACTGTGCTTTGTGGAGCTATCCTGCATTTTCTGCTTCTGCCTGTGCAAGGGGACAAAGACTGGACTTTGTGTGCCTTCCTGCTTGTGAAGAACTCTCCAAGGGCTTGAATTGGAGTTTGCCTCCTGTAGTTGAAGTCTCAGGGACAGCAAAGACTTATCTCTGCCAGCACCTGGAGACTCTGCTGAGACTCCACCTTACCAAGTGGTGCCCATCCAGTTCCTGGGACCCTGAAAGGAGAAGCTGCCAGAACAAGAGTAAGAAATCCACACACCGACCACTGTGCGGGGAAAAGATCGACGCAACTCCGAGACACAGCTGAAAAATCGACGCGCTGCTGACTTTGTGGCTGAAATAGATGCTCGCCTGTTGTGCAGCTGGAAGATCGATGCACGCGGCAGGATAAACAACGCACAGCATCACTGACGGAGACTGGTGAGATCGCAACCTGCGCTGTGTGGTTTTTGAATCATCATGCTTCAGGATTTCCGACGCAAACATCGCTGGGTGTGTAAAAATTATGCAAGGCCTGCCTGGACCCGAGAGTGCTGATCGGATCGACGCATCGGTCTCCTGCGGAGAGAAGAAACGACGCATGCAAACCCGACTGAAGGAGAAATGACGCCACGTCTCGCTCATGAGTGATATTGATGCATCGCAAGCCCTTTTTGACGCACACTCACTCGTACAGGGTTATTTTTGACACACCCAAGGTACATTTTCACGCTAACAGTGTTAGTGTGTGTTTAAAACTACATGAAGACACTTTTTGCTTTTTAATTGATAACGTAACTGTCGTTTTGGTCTTGTTTTGTTTAGATAAATATGTTCTATTTTTCTAAACCTGTGTTGTGTCATTTTGTAGTGTTTTCTTTGAGCTACTGTGTGTGTTGGTACAAATACTTTACACCTAGCACTCTGAAGTTAAGCCTCCCTGCTCGTGCCAAGCTACCAATGGGGTGAGCGGGGTTTAGCTGCGGGTGATTCTCTTTTACCCTGACTAAAGTGAGGGTCCTTGCTTGGACAGGGGTTAACCTGTCTGCCAACAGTATTACAATAAGAAAATTACAAAATTACAACTATATTCTAAACCTTTCTAGAAATGGTGGTTCGATAGAACTGATCTATTGGAAAAGATAAGTGGATGATTCATGTGAAGATAATTTCCTACTTTGCTTTGGTCATCTGCATGATAGGGCTAATTACTTTTGCAATAATTGCACAAGTTTGCCTTAGCCCAAATCCTCTATGTGGCAAATAAACCCACCTGCAGAATGATCCAGTTTGAGAACCTGGTACCTGGCCTGAGCAATCTCCCCTCTTCATAATGACTATGACCAACAATACATAGCAAAAATTATCATATGCCTTATCATTTAGTAAGATTGTGGCATTTCTGAGTTTCCTAATCAGTGCCAGGAACACTCTTGATAGATAGATTAATGGTATTGCTCACCAACTATTCCTCATAAATCAAAAGTTCACAATATTCTCAAAACACATTAGTAAATCTTGACCATAAACCTTTGTTGGATTCTCCTGCTGCTATTTGGGATTCAAAGACGTTTGTTCCCTTCAATATTTAGGCACAAGAAAGATGTACCTTTTTTTGGAAAGGTAGTTATTGGAATATTCCTGTGGCAGGAGATGCTTTTATAGGGATTACTCACCTCAGTCTATTTAACTGCCTGTCAACTACACAAATATTGAAATATTGTCCTTGAAAAATAGCTTTACCAGAATACTGACCACTAAAATATCATGAAGGTGATACTATATCGGTATATATAGTTCTAGTGTCTGCATTACTAATGAGTTTCACCATTTTAGTGTGCAGTTCACGTTACCTCTTCTCTTTTAATATTAAAAAATGATTACAATGAAAATTCAATAACCACATTGTTTTAAATATTAGAAGTATAGCAGCTTACTGTAAGGAATCTTAATAGTTATTGCCCCAGTGCATGCTTCACCAACATCTTTATTACAATAAATCCTTGCAAACTGTTTTCAAATCAGAATGTTTGATCACAATTGGCAGGCAGCCTAAATATACAATTAGCTTTCATAAATTCCTGATCTATCCTTCCGAATTGCACTTATTCTATTGGCTTCTCTATGGAAAAAAGTACATCATGTTCAAAATTATATCACAATTTATTTATTATGGCTCTATTCTCTTCTTTCATAAAAAGTTCACTTAATCATTCTGCTGGACCTAGCCCGTTCTGCAGGATCATCCCCCCTCCCGTTGCAAAAATCAATTTTTGCTGTCTTTTAGGTCTCTACACTTTTTCTCTATCACGCTGTGGTAAAGCACTTTTGCTCTGACTTTAAAACATGGTACAACTGGACTACACATGATTAGTACATTTGATTTACTGATAAGTCCCTAATACATGGGCCCATGAAATGTAAACTAAATGCTACTACTGGGCTGCAAGCTCTGATTCTGCCACCCACTAAAATTGACTTTTAAAACATGTCAGGTTTAACACTGTTGCCTATAGTGCCTTTTTAAACTACCATTTTGACCTCACAAAATATCCTTTTGCCAGGCCAAAATCTTTCAAAAACAAATCTTTTTATTTGTGCATCAAACAGCAAACATCAACAATCTTCAGAATTATATCCCAGGCGGGGGACTAAGATTACAGTCAACGGGACATTCCACTGCGCGCAACAAAGTGCGTGTACATCATTCAGGTTTTATTACAATCACATAAAAACAGTATTTTCAGCTGTCCAAATTCTTGAGGACCGAGCATTTCAAAGGGAGTAGATCATTGCATGTGTAATGTATACTAAATTAAGGAGAACTTGTCATAAATAAGTTGTCATGTTGGTTTTTTGCAATGTAGTTACAAATGCTGTTGAGGTCTATGCTTAAAATATGCTTGACGTTATTCCGCCAATAGGCAGAAATATGTAGCCAAGAATGCGTTGTCATGCAATGTGATCCCTATCAAGGTGGTTAAGTATCGTCTTCATCTTCCCATTTTGTTACCGGTGTGTACTAGCCTTCACTCCCTGTGCATAATTGGCCTTTATCTCGTAACGAGTGCAAAACTCTTGCCTCTTTCCTCACACATCTCAGGACCGTGCAGGACCATTTAGTGATGTCCGACGAAGTGGATGCCTTCCATTGTATGTCTATTTGCCTTTTAAACAGGACTAACACCAGATCAATTAATCTATGGAGATATTTACCTTCCTTGTTTTTGGGTCGCATTCCCAATAGACATGACTCAGGTGTAGGGATCAGCTGGTGTTCTGTTATCTCTGTGAACTGGGCGGCGAATAAATGCCATGCATTTAACATTGGGGGACATTCCCACACTATGTGGTAAAATACTGCTGCTATTAACCCGCACCGCAAGAATTGAGTTAGCAGCTAATACGATGTGGGGATAAGTAGGCCTGATGTATGTAATTGAACTGCGTGTACTGGAATCGAGGATTTCGGGAAACTTCCTTTACATGACGTAATCCATCCTCCCATTGTGGTAGTGTGAGTTGTTGTGAGAGGACGGCATTCCACCTAGCAAGGGCTCCATCCACAGTTGTGCTGTTATTAGTATGTAGTACCATGTATAACAGTGCAATTTTTCTTTTCTGGCCAATATCTGAAAGCAAAGTATGCAGAACAGGCGACTGTAGTGGTTCTGCATCACCGACACCCCATGTTTCAGGTAATAATTGATGGATGGCTTGGTAAGTCAGGAAATGGCCTGCTCCCAGATCTGCAGGTTCCATAATGTCTGATAAGACATAATAGTCCCTTCTTTAAAAAGATCTCCCAGTTTCCTGTTTCCCCCCTGTGGTCCAAGGTATCAGAGTGTGTTGTGCAGCTAGCTGGGGCCCTCTGGCATCTGAGAAATGGGAATAAACGGTGAGTACGGAGGAGCTTGCAATGTGCCCTGTACAAATCGAGCCCAGCACCTTCGGGCATTCTCCGACAGGTCAGTCTCCCCTTGTGATTGGCCTCCCTGTGCAAGTGGGTGTTGAATGGTAGTTAATACCACCCACTGTCTTCCTTTTCTGCACATCATTTCACGTAATAGACCATTCATTTCTCGAAAGTAACTTCTGGGGAGCCAAATAGGAAGAGCGGCAAAAAAATAAGGCAACACAGGTAATATTAACATCTTAGCGATCACTACTCTTCCTATTGGAGAGAGTGGTAAAGAGCTCCAAAAGGGGAGAGAGTCTCTGATGAATTGAAGCATTTGGTTCAGGTTCTCATCCTAAAGAGCCTCCATATTGTAGTATATTTTTAAGCCCAAGTACTTAATGGATTCATAGCACCAGGGTAGGTGATACTCTGTGCCTGTGGCCATGAGGTGTACCAGAATCAGGACCAGGGGAAATAATCATGACTGTGACCAGTTCACTACTAGGCCAGAGAGATCCCCAAATGTGTCCAGTAATTCCATCACGTTTACCAAGGAGGTGTGAAAGTCTCTAAGATAAATCAGTGCATCATCCACATACAATGAGACAACTTGATAATTGTCCCTATTTGGGATCCCCCATTCGTTAGCACATCAGAGATAAGTTGTCCAGTTTTCACCCATGCCATCAATTTAGTATATAGAGTACGGACCCACCACCCGAATTTGGGGCCAAAGCCCACATGCCAAAATACCACATGCCAAAAGACCACAAACAGGAACTCCCAGCTAAGGGTATCAAATGCTTTCTCGATGACCAATGACACCACCACTCGGTCATACGCCTCGGGGACAGGGCGTCTCCAGCAGGACATGCAAGAGAAAGGTGTTGCGGTCAGGTATGAACCAGTGTTTTGAAAAGGGGAAGGAGTGTGTTTGCTAATATTTTTCCCAGTATTTTAGAGTCAAGATTAAACAAGGATAAAGGTCTGTATGACCTTACATCTGTGTGATCCCGTCCCTGTTTGGGTAGGGCCACAATCAGCACCTCGCACTGAGAGGTAGGTGATTTTCCTCATGTCCACACCTCTTGGAAAACTTCCATTAGTGGTTGGCAAGATGTGCTGAGTATGATGCATAGTATTCTATCAGTAGGCCATCTATGCCAGGCGTTTTATTTTGAACCATTTGGGCTATAGTTACGCGTATTTCTTCAGTCTGGATGGGTTCCTCCAGAGCTGCTATCTGCGTTAAGGAAAGTCGGGATACAGGAGTACTACTCAAACATCTCCAATTGCGTAGGTGTCGGTGTGGAGATGCTCTATATTGTGTGTTGTAGTAATCACAGAAGGCATTGTTCATAGCAGATTGTGCAGTGGCCAGTGTGCCATTGCTAAATTTGATGGCTCCTACGCGCGTGTTATGATGTTCCTCGTGGGCAAGCCAAACTACCAGTCTACTTACTCGATCGCCTTCTGTGTGTAGTAAGATGAAATATATAGTCATATTTGCTGAGACATCTTTCTGCCTTGTTGTGGAGTTCGCAAAGTTCAGAAAGCTGAGCCAGAATGGCCCCTTGGCTTGCAATCATCTTTTCCAGTGGGTGCAACTGGCGCTCTAATAACATCACTTCCTTGTGTATGGTGTGTCTGAACCCCCAGCTCATAGACAGTCATCAGCCCCTCACAACCACCTTATGAGCATCCCATTCAATGTCACGGAGGGTTGACGAATATCTATTATGTTCCAAGTATTGTGCAAATACAGGTGGATAGTTCTGCCCTAAAGCAGGGGGTCAGATAGGGAAGCGATCTGTAAGTGCCATGCGGGTATTCACAGGTGCAGTACTCCCCATTGAAGTGATACCATCAGTGAACAGTGATCAGATAAGGTGCAAGTAAGGTATTCTAGTCTAATTATCTTTTGTCCCGTAGTGATGGTACCCAACAACAAGTCTTTCTGGGTATGAATGACATGCACTGGGGAATAACGAGTATTCTTTCTCTAATTGATGCATGAGACACAATAAATCACAGTGCCCTCTGCTCATAATCCATGCACCTAGCTGTTTAGATGTCCCTCTACTCGCCACCCCTCATGGTGGAGAGCACGAGCGATCCAATTCCACATCCGGAACACAGTTAAAATCACCCCCCTCCCCCAACAGGCATGGGGTCAGCGGGTCACGGAAGAGTGTAAGTGTTAAAAAAGAAAGTCCACCTGTGAACAGTTTGGAGCATAAACCCCACAATCGCCAAAAGGTGACCCATCCAAAAACCCCTCCACAATAACATATGGGTCTCCTGTGTCTTCTCTATGTGTCGAGTCGTGAATGGTGTCCCCAGTGCTTTCCATATTAACACGCCTCTGGCAAATGCTGAGTAGGACGTGCCATATATTTGTCCTTGCCATTTAGCTTTGAGTTTGTGGAGTTTTCCTCCAAGTAGGTGAGTTTCCTGTAATATGGCTATTTGTACTCAATGTCATTTGAGGAAAGTGTGTAATCGGTATCTTTTAGTTGGTGTAGCCATACCATGGCCATTCCAAGGGTGCATGGTGTAGGGCAGCCTATTATCATTTGTGAAATCACCCATTATTGTATCGCTGGAAATAAAATGGACAACTTGAACCAAAGCACCTTGCTATGCGACACTCACAGTGGTTCCCCCTCTGCATGTATATAGAGTAGGTCATCCTGTCATATACAATGCACTTACTTGCCTCTCTCCCTCCAGTTTCTGCAAGAGAAATAAAACAATCTTAACTAACCAATAAACAGTTTATAATAACCCAAAAAGGCTGTGGGGCTTTTCCCATTCCGCCACAATACCTCATGTTACAGCACAAGCTTTTCCAGCAATGTAGACAGGTAGAACTGGTCCATGTGGATAACTTGGTGCGTGTCATTGAAGTCCACAGCTTCCAACCACGACCCTTGTGGATAATTTTCCATCCAGCTTTGCAGTAGTAGAGAGGTGTGGGGTATCTGATGCGGAGTTCATCCATGAGCCTCTGGATCCCCACTTACACTTTCCTACTTATTGCAAGAGTGTACCTGACCACATCAGGCCCCGGTAGCATGACTGCACATTGTACATAGTTCTACAGGACTTTGTTACAGTGTATCTGCTGTGTGGGGCATGACAACCAGGCCCTTAGATATGCTCAATAATGTGAAGTGGGAGCTCCACACGTTTGATCCTGAGCTTGAGTGTTTTTTCTCCTGAAGCATCACTTAAGAGTTCACCATGTATTGTGTGGTTTCTTCCAGGACTTTGGCCGTTTCCTTTACAGCCTGAGTTTTAGATGGTCTGATCCTTGATCCGTTGCATCAGTGATGATGCATGGCAGGCGTTAACCATGCACCTTCGTCCCTATCTGCTAGTGAGCGTGATGCAAACCCCTTAGCATATATCCATGCCCAAGCATACTCAGGGGTAGAAAAGATGAGGGTATTCTCACCATCCACCACTCCGAGTCAAGTGAGGAACAACAATGCATATTTAACATTCAGTTTTCCGAGGCGTTGTTTGACTTTCACATAGGATCCCAGTTGGTGTTGCACCTCTGCTGTGAAGTCCGGCTAGGCCGTAATAGTAGAGCTTTCAAATTGCCCCAGTCCTCGTGCTTGAAAACATTGTAGGACCAGATCTCGATCACAGTAATTTAAGAAGCGAGCAATTAGTGGGCGAGGTGGGGCCCCGAGTAGAGCCACCCTGCCTGAGATTCTGTGAGCACACTCAATCAAGAAGAATTTAGGGACCGTGTCAGTTAGTACATTTTCCAGCAACCAGTTCTCTACAAAACGTTCCATGCACTGACCATCTCCTTTTTCAGGAAAGCCCAAAAAGTGGTTATTGTTCCTGTGGGAGCGTCCTTCGGCATCTTCCATTCTGCGGTGTAGAGTTGTCACTTTGGTATTAAGTTGTTTCATCTTGGACTGCAATTCGTCGACGGACAGCTTGACGGTACACAGGGTAGTCTCCATTTCCTGTACCCTGTCAACTAGTTTATTGTGGTCAGCACGGAGAAGGCCCATGCCCTGAGACAATGAGTCAATTCTGTGTTCCAGCGAGCGTTTGGTTTCCTGGATGGCCTGCAGGACTCTCTCAAACTTTGAGGAATGCGCAGTCAGCGTAGACTCCACCTGTTTCAGCATAGCCATAGCTTCTTCTGGGGGCAATGGTAGGCCCGGTTGGTTGGGACCATCTTGCAGCTGGTGCTTAGAAGGCCTAGGCCTCACCATCATACCGCATTCAATCGGTGCCCCACTGGGTGTTCAGCAGCATGACTGTAGTCGTTCACAGTGTAGCTGGCTTGGGTGTCTCTGTTAGGGTGTCCAGCACTTCACTAACCCCGAGCCCTGACAGATCATTGGTGGCAAGCAGTCCACGATTGTCACCACTGTTCTATGGTGCTAGACCTTATGCCTCACGGATAGCCCCTCTTTCCCAGTTGGGGAGAGAGGTGCAACGTGCCTCTAACCTTCATTACTCCAGTAGGTATAGGTGGATAGGTCCCCTGCTGCCTCTCCACTGCTCCTCCCACTCACCACTGAGACCCCAGCGTTCAATCCAGCAGCAGCACCATGCAGGCAGGCCACACCTCCAAGCCTCTGCCACCACTGCTCGGCAATCTGATGTGCAACCCTTAGGCCATCAGAGCTGCTGTGCACCTCATGCAATGTGGGCCCACTGTGTCACTCCCAATCCACTCCACAGGCAACACCAGTCGGGTCTGCAATTCAGACACGGGGAGCGCACTTCAGGAAACCACGCCTCACCAAGTCTCACCTCCTCTGCACACGTGCCACAATGCAGTCACAACTCCAGTCGCCATGATCTTACTTGGCAAGCAGTGGGTGCTGCGAAGCGCCCTTTGCGTTCAGGTGGCATCTCACCGTCTGATCGAGTCTGCACGTTCCGGCATGGGCCACACCCGCAGGCCTGCAACATCTCGTTCCTCACTCCGTCACCTTGATTATTGACACTCGCCACCAGTGGGCATCACATCTTCCACACACCCTCAATGTAACATGACATCTGGTGGTCGCTATCAGTGATCCTAAAACTGGATGGGAAAGATTAGGTAAGATAATGTGAGGGCTCTGGACGGAGCAATTCGCTAGGCGTTTGACATGGCCGCCATCTTGGCCACGCCCCCCCAAATCTTTCTTTTTAATACTTTTTAGTCACTCCTAACAGACCCTGAAGGCTCGTAGGGTAGGGTGCAAGGTATTTAAAAAGTAGGACATATAGTTTTAAGTTTTACATGTCCTGACAGTGAAAATCTCATGCACACTTATCTTTCCCATAGGTTACCTTATTACACTTACTAAGTGTGAATGTCAGATTGGGGACAGAGAAAGAGATGATGCGTACACTCAAATAGATTGTAATTTAAAATCATCTTTAATGAGAAAGTCAGATTTTAAGTTACTATTTTTGAAATGTCACTTTTAGAAAGTTGGCATTTTTCTGCATAAACAAAATGTGCCTTTCTGCCAGTGTCCAATGTCACATGACTGTGAATGGCTCTCCTATGGTACTTTATGTATTACTTACTGACAGTGAGGCAAAGGAAGCCTAGGTGTGAAGGAAGAGGTTCTACTGACAACATGGTTGGGAGCATTTATCCCCATGATTACATTTCAAAGGGCCTTGCCTGCAGTACACACAAAGGAACCTGATGCCAGACCTGCCGTAGACCATTTGGAGCCAAACTTAGGGGAAGGAGAAGAACTGACCATAACCAGTTTTCAGGTAAGTCAGGGAATTCCCGCATACAAAGGCTGCCACAAAGTATTAAAATGGGACCTTTAGAAACTTTCATCAGAACCCTTCCCTGTTAAAGGTTAAGAAGGACTGCCACGCTGTCTGAGCAACTGAGACTGCCCTGCTGTCTGAAGAAGGAAGATTGGACATGCTTGCCTTGAACCTAGGCTACCTAGAATGACTCCAAGGGTCAGTTGGCTCACATTCTTCGTGAGCTAAAAGGACACAACAAGCTCCCAACGGCCTCATTGCAGCTGTCCACCTGATTAGTACCAGCTGGACCTGCCTGAGCCCTGCTGCTAACCCCTGCTGAAGCAAGTCCTGATCCTCAAGAAGTGACCCCAAGGTCCTGGACCTTTGTCTGCCATCAGAGATAACTTATTTTCAAGAAAAGGTGAAAAACCTGAAGTTTTAGCTCCTTACGACCATAGAGTAGCCTTGCCATGCCAAGAACTGGCAACCAAGACAACCACCAATGCAAAGCTACAGCAGAACCTGCTAATTGGACTGGCAACAACTGCTCTCTACAACGCGCAATGCGAGACCTGCACTTAGTACAAACAGTGGCAGTCCACAACAATCAACCAATACACAGCTACAGTGCTGACCAGCACTTCAAGCTATAGAAACAACAACTGCTGACACAACCAGCTCCTCGTGCGGACTTCAACCTCCCCATGGCTCCACACAAACAGAACTCTTTGCGTGGACTTAAAGAAAGTAACTCTTCAGCAGGGTTAACCTGTTATATGTATCTGACCCACACTCCATCACTCTCAGCTTTAACTTGTGATTTGTTTCCAGGTTTAGTGAGCCCAGATAACTCCAAGTGACTTGGCACCTGGAAATTTGAAAATGAATGCCTCCGGTTTCACTGATTGTATGTGTGTCATTGTGGTATTATTTTATTTATTAAAATATACTCTATTTTTCTAATTGGTTTAAGATTCTTCTTTTCCTATGTTTTCACTTTATTATTTGTGTGCTGTCTAAATACTTTACACATTTTCTCTGTTAAGTTTGACTGTTTTGTGCCAAGCCACAGGTTAAGCATGGGTTAATTTAGCAACTTTTGTGGCTCATCCTGTGTTTTTATTTGAGTGGCTCCTTTACACCCCTCTCAACTTATACCCCAATTACTTACACATTTCTTCTCTCTAAATTTAGTATTTTGTTTTGTTATCGTAACCACATTTTCACTGTGTTAACAGTAAGAACAGACAACACATGTGCCTATATATTTTACGGAGACTCTTTAGTTCTATGAGGCCATTTAGTGTTGTCATATTTGCTTCTTGTGGGTTGCTGGTGACATTGAAAATGCAGTGGAGTCTGAAACCAGCACCTCTGGAGCAGAGGCTTATGTTGAAATGGGCACCACTGTTGGGACTTGTGGTAAAGGTGTCAAAGAGTGATCAAGGCCTAGCAAAAAGGAAGGCTGGGGCCGAGCTTTGCCGTGCACTTCCTGCTTTCTTTCGGATGCAACAGGATTTATCTATTGCAGGCTTAAAAGTTATATTTGGAAATAAGGTACTAAAAAGAGATATTGTCCAGCTGACACGTGCTTTCTACAATTGTGTAATGTTTTAAAAATTATATAAAAGCACCAAGAAGGTTGACAGCCTAACTTTGGATCCTTATTGACGGGCTAAGAGAAAGAGAAACTGATGTCATTGTATGGGTGGTGCTTTATGTGGCTCCATCCCATCCCTTCCGGAGGTGGGACAGACCACTATATAGTACAATGGTGTCATCTGCTGGAGCATAGGTTCTATTGTAGGTAAAGTTTCCAGATCAGGCTGGCAGCTGGTAGGATTCAAAAGATGATCAAAAGGTGAAGAGTCTATGTTTAGAAGTAGTTATGAGATTTTAACTGAAACAAAACAATTTAAAACGCTTTATAGACAAACAAATTCACAGGAGGGAGTGGGGAACTTGAGGGTCCTAATCAAAGACACAATTTAATGTCAAAAGAAACCCCATTATGTCAACATTCACTACATCAAGCTAACTATTACATTATTATAACTATTATATTATCTCAATTTGACTAAAGTGCCAAAACTTCTTGGGCAGACAGATGAAAAGAAAAGTTTCCCAGTGGTGTGGAGAGGAACAGACATGGACAATATAATGGTCTGGTTCATATAGTGGCTACTTTTTGTCAACTAGTTCACAGTATTCACACACATACAATGAAGGAGATAAGGTCCATGGTCAGAAGAAAAAGCCCCAGGGATTGGTAATGATCATCCATAGGCAAAATCTGACATATCTTCAGGGCTTCATGACAACACGAGAACACATACAATTCAGAGACTTGAACTGTTCCTTAAACACACACAAATACCACCTCCCCCTCTCCTGCCCACTTTCCTGGATAAGCGGCACCCTACCCTGGCTAAACTGTCATGACTCAGACAGAGCTGAGGCTACATAATATTACACAACATATTGCAACACAACATGAATTGATTTAATACAACATAGATCATGTTTCCACCAATTAATAACTAGGGCTTAAAATTTTATGTATGGATTTTTTATATATCTCTCTATGTTTTATTTTTTTGTTCTATTATAAAAGTTGCAACTAAACACAACCATCAGTTTTTTAGTTTTATTGGCCACCCAGTGATGGTTACTGAACGTTAGTAGCCTCAAACCAAAAGCAGTTAAGTACAACAAAGTAGCGCACATGAGAACGTTACTGGCTTTGTAGCCGGGTATACCGAAATCCTCCACAAAAGTGTAAGTTATACCCAATTACCCAAAAATTAAAAGTACCACTTTGCACAATCATGGAACAGACTGAAATATTATTGCAATATGCTTTTTTCACTGACATAAGACTACCGTTTGAAAAATTTAAATCCAAAAGAAAATTCACGTTATGCACAGACAATTGTTAAAATTTGTATGTGTTTAGAAAAAGATGTGAAATTTAATATATTATGCACCAAGGAAACAAGCGGTCATTGGACTAATCCTGTCATCAATGTTAGCAGAGTTTGAAAAAAGAAAAATTAAGCCATCCAAATAAATAATGAGCATAACTAATATGGCTCTGATTAAAAGAGCATGGTTTCAAATGGCTGGTGTTTACACACCCAGATTCCCTAGATGTAGGAACAGTGTATCAGATTTTACCAACCAGAAAACCTAGCACATAAAATAACATAATACCTGGCTGCAAGTAGGGCTATACCCAATCCATAGCCCTTGTTCTTTACCCCCCTACATAGTGGTTGGCCCTTGTTAGACCCTCCATCACCCTGACCGCTGCCAAACACCCACCCTTGCTCAATGCACCCTCCCCTTTACTACCTGCTGAGACCCAGTGGGACATAGAAAGGATAGTAAGTACAAAAAAGGGACCAATGTGCTTAATTTCACATAATAAAATAAGGTCTTCATGGTTATTTTCAGTTCCATGGAGATTACCTCATAATAGGTGGAATTAAGTGCAGAGATTATGTCTGGAAACATTAATTCTATCCAACTGGCATCTCTGCACCTAAATATGTCTACAGCAATTTGGTCCAACAGGCTAAAAATTATTCACAGCATTCTAGCAGCCTAGAAACACTTTTGAAATATTGAAAAACCACAGTGAAAGAGCATAGCCTGATCCCAAAATATAATTTAAGAGGGATGATTCTAATATATAACAACATGAGGGAGAATCCCACTTAAATGGCAGTCTAGTTAGTTATAGACAAAAGTAAAGTCTAGTATGTTTCAGTAGGTCAGTGTTCAGAAAAAAACACAATTTATTACTAAAACACAATGTCATGGACAGATGTAAATAAAATGTTAATTCCTTATTTCTTGCTTTGATAGTGCAACATGGAAAATGACAGAGCTAATGCGTTTCATCCCCAAACACTGGGACTTCTTCAGTGCCCTTAAAAAAATACGGACAATAGCATAAGCCAAATACAATACATAAACCAATTAAAAAGCTTCAATACAATATGAAGCAGCAAATTAAAAAAAAAGTGATGAAAGAAATACATGGTGATCAAATAAATCAATTTGGAAATTCCAATAGAAAAGACAAACTGTAGACACTGATCTACATATTGACAACTCTAATTCTCCAAGTATGAAAGAGAATACTTCCATTACATAACATGGTACAGCTTTACACTAATTTTTAATAATACCAGAGTACTTAAGACTTATGTCTGTGATACTGAATGGTCATTTTGAACTAATAAGTGACTAGCATAATATGTGAATCCGAGCCCGATACCACTTATTTGGTGCATGTAAATCTAACCATTAATGGTCTAGAAGGAACTCAAGAAAAGAACCCTGTTATGCGGTTTCTTCATTGGTAATAGCACTGTGTGTTTAGGATGGCAAAACAGCAAAGTGTGGGAGACTGAGTCTATCCATGCAGTCATTAACTTCCACCCTAACTCCTGGCTAGCTCACAGCACCTCAACCAAACCCCCAAACCCACCTGGGTAAAAGGTGATTATGGCTCCCTGAACATGATGCTCTGACTCACCTGGGAAGCCGTGGAAACAGACCGTTCCTCTCTGTTATTATCATTCATGTATACCAAACTGAGACAAATATGTGAAAGAGGTTTTCAATACATTTATTGCAGCAATTGCAATCTAGCATATAGAGAGTGAGCTGCGATAATTAGGTAGATTAAACAAAGCAAGTTAATCAGAATTATGAACATGGCAATAAAGATAAACAATCCAACCATGATGTTGTGGTCCTAGATATACTAGAGGTTCCTACCTATCCCTATGTTTACTCTAAGAGCATGGCAGTTGTAACTGTCTGGCTGACCCGATCAAAGGGATTAGTCCCAGCCCTATAACTGGAAATAATGTCACAAATAAGCCTGTAGGATAGATGGCAATCCTCTCAGGAAGCTGGCTGATCAGCTCTAGCTGAGCTGTCTTTCACACAGTGTATGTCCCAGGATAGTCATGGCCAGAATTTTCTCTGCCCGCGGGGGTCAGTACACCACTTATATAATAAACCATACCACATTAAAAATGTAGTTATGATGCAATGCTGTGTCTAGGTAACAGAAGCTGTCTCCTGAACTGGCAACACAAACAAGTGTATGGTGTGCTGCACTGCACAGCCTTGGACAGAAAGTACTGAATATATGTTGTGCAAAGGCTAGCTAAATGTGCAATGTGTTCCCTACTTTACTAGGATTAAAGCAAACTGATAACATCTGTAAGACTATCACTAATAAGCAGCCTTACTAAAATAAATAAAATGTGAATAAAACATGAAGTGTAAAACAAAGCTAAAATAAGGGTGGCCACCCTGGGTCCTAGAGGTCCTCACCAAACTCTCCCCTTACCAGTTACAGTAGACAGATTATAATCCCCATACTATAATACTAGAAACCGTAATATGTCTAAAATTCTAAAAGCATACAATGTTTACACCAACAAGCAGAGCAAACAATTAAAATGAGCCAATTAAAAATAGACAATTTGTTTAAAAGAAAGGCTGAATTTAAAAGTTATCAGAGGCAGCCATGATGTCATCTAATATATCAATAGAAAAGTAGTCCAAGAAGGATTCTGCGTCAGCAGAAGACAGAACGATTTTACTCCTTGATGAGCAAAGAGAAGAAACAAACATGATCCTGATCCTCAGCATCAGCCAAGGAATAGCATCCTGTGCAATACCCGCAGTTGTAGAGCCAGACAGAAACATCATACGGTCCACAGCATCTGTATCCAAGTAAGATGGCTCCTAAAAGGCACCTTGGAGCAACCTTAGTCTTATAGGACACCGCCAGAAATGAACCATCAATGGGAACATGTCTTTTTGATAGTACCAATGGCTCAGCAAAACACACAACAATGCACACTCCAAAGGGCACCGTAGACAGTGGAGCCAAAATGGTTGAAACAACAAATACCAAATGTCATTTAGTTCTTCCAGTAAACATACTCCAAAAAGCTGTATCATGCGTTCATGACACAGCTGGATGTGTGGTAGCTCCACTACCATTTATCTTTGAAATGGGATATCAATCCCAAAGCAAAAATAGTATCAGCAAAATACCGCCAATTAATGCCAATACAAACGGTATGCCTCCAAGCACACTCAAAAATAATGAATTGGTAAATGATGATATCACTCCAAAAACTGTCTGGAAAGTGCTGACAAAACCAGACCCAATCACCCCAAAAAAAAAGTGTACAACACCTGTGGTATTGGAAGAATTAAAAATGTGTCTCACAAGTTCACCAAAGTGTCTTGGAAAAGTAGTATTTAAAAGTAACTGTTTCTTGACAGATGAGCTCGTCACTTGTAATTCAAATGTTTGACAGGCAGATGTAAGTGCCACATCTTTTTGAAACAATAGTGCTTTAAGTCAGATCAGCTTGTCAAAGTTAACATTAAAGTTCAATCAATCATTTATACGTTAAAAAGTGTGGCAAATCAGCTGTGTGGATCTCAAGGTGCTGGGGTTTCTACCTGCTGCAAGGTAATCTGCTCATTCAAAAAGCTAGGTCTTCAGTTCTCCTCTGAATTGTTGGAGCGATGAGGCAGACCTGATGTGCAGGGAAAGGTTGTTCCGGGCTTTGGCTGCCAGATGTGAGAAGAAGCATCTATCGCTGTTGGCTCAACAGATCCAGGGGGGCATCTGTGAGGAAGAGAGAGTGAGATCGTAGGTGTCCGGTCAGTTGGTGAAACATCATGCGTTTGTTGATGTAAGCTGGTCCTTCTTTGTGCATGGTTTTGTATGACTGGGTCAACATCTTGAACTGGCATCTCTTCTGGATCTGAAGCCAGTGTAGCTACTTAACGTGGTGTGTGATATGTGTCCGTATGGGGAGGTCAAGAATGAGATGCTGCTGAGTGTTGACCTGTCTGTACTCTCTTCAGGAGGCGTGCAGTGATTCCTACATAGAGAATGTTCCTATATTCCAGCCTGCTGGTGATGAAGGCCTGTGTGACAGTCCTCCGGGTGTTAAATAGGAGCCATCTGAAAATCTTGCATAGCATGTGTAGGGTTTGGATGCATGCAGATGAGACAGTATTTACCTGTTGCTTCATGGATAGCTTACTGTCCAAGATGATGCAGAGGTTGCATGCGTAGTCTGTCAGGTCAGGGTGTGGGCCGAGTTGTGCAGGCCAGCATGCATCATTCCATGGCAAGGTGTTGTTCCCAAAGATGAGGACTTCTGTCTTGTCTGTTCAATTTGAAGTAGTTGTCCTTCATCCACTCGGCAGTGCTCATCAAACATCTGTGGAAGTTGGCTCTGGTGGTGGAGGGGTCTTCTGACAGCAACAGGATGAGCTGGCTGTCGTTGGGTTAGTAAATGATGTTGAGTCCATGTGATCTGATGGTATTGGCCAGCGGGGTCATGTACATGTTGAAGAGGGTTGGACTGAGGGATGATCCTTGGGGGATGCCGCAGATGATCCTCTTGGGTTCTGAGGTGAACCGTGGGAGACAAACTCTCTGGGTACTTCCAGTGAAGTATGAGGTGATCCATTTGAGGACATCTCCCTGGATTCCGATGTGGTGGAGTTTGATGATCAGGATGTGAAAGGAAATGGTGTCAAAAGTGGCTAGTAGGTCCAGAAAAATGAGGGCTGCTGTTTCACTGTGGTCCAGGAGGGCCCTGATGATGGTAGCTGCAATCAAGGCTGTTTCAGTGTTGTGGTTGGCTCAGAATCCTAAGGTTGTTGTGCTCCAGGTGTTCAGTGAGTTGCTGGTTGACTGTCCTCAAAACCTTTCACTGTAAAGGGCAGAAGGGTGATGGGTAAGTAGTTCTTCGAATCTGCTGGATCATCGGATGGTTTCTTCAGGAGGGGCTCCACTTCTGCATGTTTCCAGTCCTCAAGGAAGAAGGCTGAGGTGATGAAGGTGTTGAAGACTTTCTTGATCTCATCATTGCTCCAGAGGTTGAATACATGGTGGGGCAGGGGTCCGTGGGTGCTCCAAAGTTCATGATGGCAATTGTGGTTTGGGATTTGAGATGGTCCCAGTAGGTAAGCAGTTGTTCAGGTTCTATGTTTGTGGGTGTCAACAGGCTGATGCCATCGGCTATGTGGGGTTGGGGTTCAAAGTTTTTGAAGATGACCAAGATGTTGTGATGGAAGATGTACGCCAGGGTTATCACACTGTTCTTGGGAGTGGGTGATGTAATTCTCAGTGGCTGCGGGGTTTGGGAGGGTGAAGAGCTCCTTGCTGCAGCTTGTGCTGGCTTCTATGGGGTCTGCTAGTGCATTTGTCTTTGTTTCTTTCCGTAGGTGGTGATACTGGTTGAGTGCAGTCCGGCGGGGGAAATTGTGATGGCACATCCTGTGTTCCACTGGGAGAAATTCTTCGCTGCCTGCTCTGGCTCAGGTGTTGTGCCTGGATGGAGGGATTTGAGAGCATTATTCCACTGGTCTTTCGAAACATTTTTTCAGACTCTGTGGATGGAGTTGGTGGGCACAGTGCCAGTGTTGGTAGGTCCTGCGATGGTGAAGTTGACACTGTAGTGGTCAGTCCAGGTGAGTGGTTAACGTGGAGCAATTTGTCTCTGTTGCTGGACATGAAAATGGGGTACAGCACAAGTCACTTGAGGCCCAAGTTATTCATGCAATCTAGGAGGTCAGTTGTATTGGTGTCACTGGGGTCATCAAGGTGGAAGTTGAGATTTCCTTGGAAGATGTAGTGTTTGGAGTTGATGATGATTAGGGTGATGAGGTCTGAGATGGTGCTGCAGAAGCGGTAGCATGTTCCTGTTGGTCTGTAGCCAGGGTTCCTTTGATGGTGCTTTTTCAGTCTGTGTGGAGTTGGAATTTGAGCTGAACCATTATCAAGTTTGAGTTGTCTGCGAGTGTCCTTGTAGTTGATGGCAATTCCACCTCTGTGTTGGTTGGTTCAGTCTTCTATTCTTCAGGGGTGGTGATGGTAATGTCTGGTGTGGAGGCAGGGTTCAGCCAGGTCTCAGTGTGGAAGATGATGTTCTGGGTGAGGTACGAGATCATGACCAAGATCTCTAAGCTGTATTTGCCGAGTGATCAAGCGTTGAGAATAATGCACTGGAATTGTGTTGTGGAGGTCTCGGTTGGCATGTGTTTTCGGTGTCTCCAGTGTTGGCTGCTTCAGTGCTGCAGGTAAGGCAGCAGTGCTGGCAGGAGAACAGCCCTCTGGTTGTGTATGGAAATGTGTGGCAGCAGTCGTCATTGTCAATTAATCTGGGGTCTAGGGCCCAGAGGTATGCAGTAGTGTAGCTGAGTGGAGAGGCAGGGCCAGAGTTCCTGATCCTGGGTGCAGCACAGATGGACTTGCCTTTAGTGCACCCACTGCTTGCATCAGCTGTGTGGCCATGTTGAAGCTTCCATAAGTAGCTCCTGTGTGGGGCTCTGTCAGTGCCAGGAAGCGGGAGGGAAAGAGTGGGGAAACAGTGGGAATACAAGCTAGGGTGATGGTGAACAAATAGAGAAATTAACACAGCTGGAAGATAAAAAACAAAACAGTGGCACACAGAAGCAATGGAAACTACAGTACACATTAAGTAAGGCTAATACAAGTGAATGGAAGGCCATAACTTTGGTACCTAAATCTCATGCTTGGGGGGCATAAAACATGTCCATAGCAGCTCACTATTTGAGAAATAAAATCACATCAGGGGCACCTGCTCTCATCCCACAGTAGTCTTGATCAATCAACATTAAGTAACTTCCATTCAAAAGTAACTGAAACACTGGGCATATCAAGGTGATGGGAACTCCCTTCAAGTAACATGCTAAATTAGCTGCCAAAGCAGTACAAATGCCGTGCAGTGTCACCTGTTTATCATTAAGTGGCTTATGGAATTTTCACAATCACTACCACTGAGAAATACTTCTCTTTCCCTGCCCACACATTTATAATCAAATGCAGACCCCACTCTTCATGTAAAAAAAAACCTCTCTCCAAAAGCTTCAAATCTACCCACCGAAAAATGTTTCAAACCTGAAGTGAATTGAAAAGGCAATTATGGCAGGGAGATTACTTCATGTACTAACCACACTGATGACGGTGTTTCAGGCAGTGTAAAAGGCAACTTTTATAACTTTTTTATATTAAATAGTGTGTACGTTGCATCCTTCTTTGCCATTTTCTGTTTGCGTTTTAGGCTTAATGGTGAAAATGATTATTTTGAATTCACATGCTTTCAAGGCTTGCGGTTCAATTACAGAACTTGTGAAGTCCAACTCAGCTGTATGATGGACCGAAGCGGACTCTGTCCATGTTGTAAAAACAACATGCAATTTTGTATAATGTCTATCGCAGATGACACAGTGTTGTTTAGTGTGTAAATGTGAGTGGACAGCATGCTTGTTCCATTATTAACACTGGCTAATGCTTTCTTTAAGTTTGCCTGGTCTATTTGCTTTAAGCAAACAGCAGCTTCCATTTGAAAAACCTTCGACATTTCATTTTATATTGCATACATGAATATTAGTGTGGTGTTCTAGGATGTAACTAGTATTCTTGCCAATCCAGGTCCTCAGGGAGCAGGGAGAGAGATGTTCTTTTACAACTGTCAATGTGGAATGTTATAAGCATTGCTGGCATAACTTGCCAATCCCTGCATGTTGTGCCTCAAGATAACTAGGGTCAGATTACTTCTTTTAAAACCCTTTCTGGAGTTTATAAAATATGCAAGACAGTCATTTGTGTTCACTGGCCACAATTACCCCCCCCCCCCCCGGGACCTGAAAGTGCAGAATGAAATTTACTATTTCTAACCATACCATTGAGCTGATCTTCTGTGTAATTACTGACCTTTGCCATTTGTCAAACTTTACAATTGAAGGGATAAGGGGCACATTAATTTCTTTAACTTTTGCTAATCCTAGGCAAGTTGTCTGTTGAATGGTGTTGTTTAGAAAAAATCATCTGTAATGGAATGAGAAATGCTTTAAATAAGGCATCCGTGCCCTGTTCTTGCCAATTGTTTGTTACCCTAACTGACTTTAAATCATTGGTTTGTTTCCAGTATTCATAGCACTTGATGGCTAGTTGGGAAACAAATGAATTTGAATAAATTAATTTAGTAGCAACCAGCAAACGTTTCCTTCCTTTTGTTGTTGTTAATTTGAAATAATATGACACAGGATAAGTAGTATCATGCACAGAAAAATATGTGAGTTTGTCTGAATATGTTTTAGGACCCCCTCCTGGTGGAGTTGGACAATTTTCCCATTCTGTATAATTAAAAATTGTATGTGGGGTGCTAGCTCTGTGTTGGTAATGGTGTCCATAATAATGACAACAGAACATTTTGCCATAATTCGCAGTTTATATACATATTTACTTTCAAATACAGTACAATAGTTTAGCTTAGAGAGCACTGAATCCTCAATTTTCATGTCCAAGTTATGAGACAACTCAGGATGCAACTGTATCATTCACAGAAATTTTAAACCCATACAGCATTTGAATTGTCTCTGTAAGGCCAATATCATATGGAACCTTATCTCAAACAATCCCGTCAGTAACTGGAACCGCAAAAATATTCACTAGGGACATGTCTCTTCAAACTTTGTGGGCAGACAAGTGAGGCTTCAATGCCTCATCTATCAGTTCAGCAGAGAGTTCAGGAGACAATGCTCATGTATAAGCAGAATTTTTTTTTGTATCACAAATCCAATCCACAAGAATAAACAGGTAAGGTGAATGTAATTCACAAGTAGGACCATGGACAGATCAAATAAGTGTTTTTAGGGCAATAAGTGAGTTTGAAGAGAAGTAGCCAATGTCAACAAAGTACCTAGCAGTAGTTAATTTAATGTTTGAAGATGTAATTCCTGTATGATAGTGAAAGGGGATAGGGAACTACCGTGAAATGTTACTGTGCAGGATTGACCAAATGACTTAATCAATAGAGACAAAATGTTTGTCTCAATAACCAGCAAGTGGAGGTGGAATCACAGTTTTGGTCCCTTGGAATCCAAGAACTGGCACTAGTACAAGGTATGATGGGCCTAATTCTTTTTTTTACTGCAATCTTTTCTCAAACTGCATCTCCAGCTTTTGGAATCCAGCCTGTGCATATTGGTGAATCCCTCATTCCCAAAGTGCGGCGTGTATAGTGGAACCTTCATCTTGGAAATGTTGTTGTTCCTGCAAGGCAGTGGCATTCATTGTGCCAAAAGGTGTTTCAGCCACCACTGCACCAAGACCATAAAGATCGAGGACAATCATTGAACTGTGAATAGGCGTTCATATGGGATACAGCTTCCCAAAGATCTTCAAGGCAGATTATTTAATGCTCTCTGGACTCCATATAGGTGGTGGATCCAACTACAACCTGAACCGAAAACTCTAGCTGTTAAGGAGTGCTTTAAGTTTCAGTTTCCACTATTAAATTTCCCTTGGGATGATAGGGGGAAAGAATAATGCACTGCTACACTCAGGGTATCCCTGTAAGTTTTTGAGGCAAATGCAGGGCCCTGGTCAGAGTGGAATTCAGAAACTGCATATGTCCCAATGAAGACTTGTGATCATCGGCCGATAGTTGTAGCAACATCAAAAAGAATCTGAAGCAAGATTCTACAGAAAGTAGAATATATTTGTATGTGCCATCTGAATTTATACTGCTCAAGAGGCATAATGTTAGGGTCATGGGGTACTCCAGATCATATTGGAGAAACTCTTGCATTGGCACCCATGGGTCAAAAACAGTCTACATCAGTGGCAGTAAAGAAAGTGTCCAAATGTATCCAGCTTGGATGTAACGCTTTTTCATTTGAAATGCTTGTCTTTTTACTGGCCCTACGGCAGGTACTGTGGTCACGATAATGATGCGCTTTCCATGAGCCAGTGGTCTTTCCTTAATGACAGTCAATTGAACTGCAGTCAGAATTTTTTCAGCAGATGCAAAATGCATTTCAGCATTGGAATATAAATGCAATTTATATGCAATCAGCACTGTCTCACTCTCATTTAATGTGACATAGGTAAAGCCAATGGCATTCAGAATGTATTCAGATGACCACATTTGTTTTGTTTTCATGGGTGTGTAGGTGTTTTGCTTCAAGCATGTCAGTCTGTAGTGATCTGAATATGTGTGTGTGTTTTTGTGTCCAATGTTTGCTGGAAAACCCTGGACGGCTTAAGTCAAAGTCGTTTTATGCATTGTGGATAACCAGGTATATATGTTCTCCCCAAATTGAAGAATCCTAGCAATGATTGTAGTTTTTTTATGGTAGGTGGTGGTTACAACTGTGCACACTTTAAGCAAGTGTGGTGTCAGAATCTTTCCCACACTTGAAAGCTCGTATCCCAGAAGCAGGACATTATGAAAGAACAACTTTTGTTTTCTTAAAACTGAGCTTGCATCCATGTTCATCTAACTCCCTATACAATGCGAAATGCTGTAATTGTGTGATTAAGCCATCGTCCATCAGATATATGTTATCTACATAGGACAATGCAACTGAATCAATATTATGTAATTTTGATGTCTCGCAGAATCAGAGAACAACCCTGGACTGTTCTTATACCCTTGGATGACTCAACAAAATCAGCCCTCGGAACTGAGCAAGGAAAAAGTGGTTAGATCCCTGCTTTCAAGCGCTATATTTTGACAGAAAAAAAACATTGGAGATATCCTGTACTGCTTTGTAATTTTTGTGGATGATATTGCTAATTAGTGCTGTACTGTGTGAATTTTGGATTGCCAAGATGAGTGTATGACTATTTGACTATCTGCATTCTGAGACTATTCTATAGGAATGGTCCAGCTTAACTACAGGGAACAAGGGGTTGTTCATTAGAGATATGTAGGGTTAAATTACTCCCTGGTGCTAAAGCTGTGAGAGGATCTCCCTCACACGTGCTTTTGCTTTCTGTTTCATGGGGTATTGTGATTGCACTTGGGAGCTGGACCTTTTGGAATCCCTATCCCAGTCCACATGGTCATGGTATAATGCTGGGGCCTGTGCAAGAGCTCAGTCTACAGCATACGCTTAGTTTACTTGGTCTGGAATGAGGACTGAGAAAGACAGTAAAATCACATCTTCCCCTTGGGGGAGGGTTCTAACAAACTTTGGAGGCTAATCTTTTTCTGCGAAGAGAATGTCATAGCTTATCGTTAACCTTTCCCAGAAAATTACTTTAAGTTGTACGCAGTATGTCCCCCTCAATTTGAATATTCTATTTAAATATTCGGTCTGGAGGGGTGACACACCGGTCTGGGGTTTCACCTTCTATGTAGTTATTAGTTTCTCTCACATCCAGAAACTTTTGAAGATTCTAGTGAACTACTGTGACCTCTACTGTACTGTCGAGCAGAGTCCCTGTCCACATTCTGTTCTGCAGCAATGTTCTCGGTATTTGTGACATGCTTTTCTAAAATTCCTGCAACCTTCTTCTTTTTGAATTAGTTTTTTTGTTAAGGAAGTTTCTCTTCCTTCTTTATGATATCAGATGAGCACTGTGAGTCTTTTTTCTGTTTCACATACTCTTCCTATCAGCGCTCTGACTGCCCCAATCTCTCGGACTGTTTGTCTGATGAGTCCTGAAAAGAAAGAGAAGGGTGTGTACCAGTATACTGATACCTGTCAGGCTGTTTTAAACTATCAATGTTGGGCAGGTTGCAGCACATTTCCACACACTCTGGTTGCAGAGATTCTCCCATGATTTTTGTTTTATCTTTTTTTACTTAGAAGACTCCTGTGCTTGCTTGCTTTTTATCCTTTTCAGGATTACCTTTGGGCTAGACTTATTTGGTCCTGCCCCCAAATTATCCCCACCTATACATACATAAGTCTCAATTACTATTTTTGGGTAACCCGCGTACCTGGTTTAGTGAAGGAACATGTGCGAGATGTTGGCATACCACCAATGCTGCTGTTTCTTCTTTTATATTTTCTAAAATAATTGACGATACTATAGCAAAATTGCCAATTAATTTCATCCCGAAATCCAGGGCAGGGGTAGCCCCGTATTCATTTTGAATTTGTTTTACTATCTCTGGTCTAACCAACTAGACATGGTGTACCATATATTACGGTATATATTTCAGTCTAAACTGTGACTGAAGTAGATCAATCATCTATTGAGGGTGCCACCACAAGTGGCAAGCACAATGTGAGACTGCTATGTTTATCTTGAGGTCCCTGTGGGAGGGGGGGGGGGTGGGGGGAAACACTGCTTTCAGCTGATTTGTTTTTGGAACAATACAAAATGGAACTTTCACCCATTTAGTTGGTACCTTACTGTAGGAAGGTAGCTTCTTTCTAGCCTTGTTACCCCCACTTTTGGCCTGTTTCTGAGTGTATGTCAGGGTGTTTTTACTGTCTCATTGGGATCCTGCTAGCCAGGGCCCAGTGCTCATAGTGAAAACCGTATGTTGCCAGTGTGTTTGATATGTGTCACAGGGATCCTGCTAGCCAGGACTCCAGTGCTCATAAGTTTGAGGCCTATATGTGTTCCCTGTGTGGTGCCGAACTGTATCACTGAGGCTCTACTAACCAGAACCTCAGTGTTTATGCTCTCTCTACTTTTAAAATTGTCACTGCAGGCTAGTGACTAATTTTACCAATTCTCATTGGCATAATGGAACACCCTTATAATTCCCTTGTATAGGGTACCTTGGTACCCAGGGTATTGGGGTGCCAGGAGATCCCTATGGGCTGCAGCATTTCTTTTGCCACCCATATGGAGCTCAAACAATTCTTACACAGGACTGCCACTGCAGCCTGAGTGAAACAATGTCCACATTATTTCACAGCCATTTTCACTGCACATAAGTAACTTATAAGTCACCTATATGTCTAACCCTCTTTTTTTGAAGGATGGGTGCCAAGTTACTTAGTTTGTGGGCACCCTGGCACTAGCCAAGGTGCCCCCACATTGTTCAGGGCAAATTCCCCAGACTTTGTGAGTGCGGGGACACCATTACACGCGTGCACTACATATAGGTCAAAACCTATATGTGGCATCACCATGGTAACTCCGAACATGGCCATGTAACATGTCTAGGATCATGGAATTGTCACCCCAATACCATTCTGGTAGTGGGGGACAATTCCATGCATCCCCGGGTCTCTAGCACAGAACCCGGGTACTGCCAAACTGCCTTTCCGGGGTCTCCACTGCAGATGCTGCTGCTGCCAACCCCTCAGACAGGTTTATGCCCCCTTGGGGCCTGGGCAGCCCAGTCCCAGGAAGGCAAAACAAAGGATTTCCACTGAGTGAGGGTGTTACACCCTTTCCCTTTGGAAATGGGCGTGAAGGGCTGGGGAGGAGAAGCCTCCCCCAGCCTCTGGAAATGCTTTGATGGGCACAGATGGTGCCCATCTCGGCATAAGCCAGTCTACACTGGTTCAGGGATCCCCCAGCCCTGCACTGGCGCAAAACTGGACAAAGGAAAGGGTAGTGACCACTCCCCTGACCACCACCTCCCAGAGGAGGTGCCCAGAGCTCCTCCAGTGTGTCCCAGAACTCTGCCATCTTGGATTCCGAGGTGTTGGGGCACAATGGACAGCTCTTAGTGGCCAGTGCTAGCAGGTGACATCAGAGACCCCTCCTGATAGGTGCTTACCTCTCTTAGTAGCCAAGTCTCCTTTCTCAGTAGCTAAACCTCCTTTTTGCGCTATTTAGGGTCTCTCCTCTGGGCTATTTCTCAGATAACGAATGCAAGAGCTCACCAGAGTTCCTCTGTACTTCCGACTTCTGCCAAGGATCGACTGCTGACTGCTCTAGGGCGCCTGCAAAACCGCAACAAAGTAGCAAGATGACTACCAGCAACATTGTAGCGCCTCATCCTGCCGGCTTTCTCAACTGTTTCCTGGTGGTGCATGCTCTGAGGGCTGTTTGCCTTCACCCTGCACTGGAAGCCAAGAAGAAATCTCCTGTGGGTCGACGGAATCTTCCCCCTGCCAACGCAGGCACCAAACGTCTGCATCACCGGTCCTCCCAGTCCCCTCTCATCCTGACTAGCATGGTCCCTGGAACACAGGAGCTGGGTCCAAGTGTCTCCCACAGTCCAGTGGCTCTTCTGTCCAAGTTTGGTGGAGGTAAGTCCTTGTCTCCCCACGCCAGACAGCAAACCTGTGTACTGTGTGATTTGCAGCTGCTCCGGCCTCTGTGCACTTTTCCAGGACTTCCTTTGTGCACAGCCTAGCCTGGGTCCTCAGCACTCCGTCCTGCATTGCCCTACTCGCTGAGTTGGACTCCAACGTCGTGGGACCCTCCTTTGTGACTCTGATTCGACCCATGTCCTCAGATCTTCTAAGTGCCTGTACTTCTGCGGGTGCTGCCTGCTTCTGTGGGGGCTCTGTGAGTTGCTGAGTGCCCCCGCTGTCTCCTCCTCCAAGGGGCGACATCCTGGTCCTTCCTGGGCCCCAGCAGCACCCAAAATCCTCAACCACGACTTTTGCAGTTAGCAAGGCTGGTTTGCGGTATTCCTGCGTGGAATCACTTCTGCAACCTCCAGCACACTGTGGGACATCTTCTCACCAAAGGGGACGTTCCTGGCATCATCTGTTGCAGAATCTTCGGCTTCTTCCACCCGGAGGTAGCTCTTTTGCACCTTTATCTGGGGTTTTGTGGGCTTCTGCCCCCCCCGGACACTTGCGTGACTCTTGGACTTGGTCCCCTTCTTTTACAGGTCCTCAGGTCCAGGAATCCATCTTCAGTGCTTTGGTAGCAGTTGTGGTTCTTGCAGAATCCCCTATCACGACTATACTGTCTTTCTGGGGTAGTAGGGTAACTTTACTCCTACTTTTCAGGGTCTTGGGGCGGGGTATCTTGGACACCCTTACTCTTTTCTCACAGTCCCAGCGACCCTCTACAACTTCCCATAGGCCTGGGGTCCATTCGTGATTCGCATTTAACTTTTGGAGTATATGGTTTGTGTTGCCACTAGGCCTATGTCTACCTATTGCATCCTATTGTGATTCTACATTGTTTGCACTACTTTTCTTACTGTTACGTACCTGTTTTGGGTTTGTGTATATACAATTTGTGTATATTACTTACCTCCTAAGTGAGGGTATCCTCTGAGATACTTTTGGCATATTTTCACTAAAATAAAGTACCTTTATTTTTAGTAACTCTGTGTATTGTGTTTTCTTATGATATTGTGCTATATGATATAAGTGGTATAGTAGGAGCTTTGCATGTCTCCTAGTTCAGCCTAAGCTGCTTTGCCACAGCTACGTCTAATAGCCTAAGCTGCAAGAAACACCTCTATTCTACTAATAAGGGATAACTGGACCTGGCACAAGGTGTAAGTACCACAAGGTGCCCACTATAAGCCAGGCCAGCCTCCTACACTTACCCATAATAGCATTAATAGTCAATGGAGTAATCCCCAGGGTAGCCAACTGTTGAATTGCTGGAGCAGCCCCGAATGGGGTAGTATTTAATGTTCACATTATGAATTGTGTTAAGGCTCTATGTACTCTTACTATAATATCATACAACAGGCACAAATATGCTGCCTGTAAAGTTATTATATCTGAATGTGGAGTGTAGGCTGCTAGAACTGGCCATCAATCATGAGGGGACTCAATCTACCATGGGCAACAATATGAGGCAGGGCACTGTGGAACCAATTTTGATGTTCCTGATATGTTAGAAGTATTTCTAAATAGTTGTATACTCTATGTTATCCTGGCGGATTAGCCACCGTGTTTGTGTCAAATGTATTTGAGTTGGCATAGAATGCAGGAGAATTGACCCATGAATGAAAATTTCAGTTGTGTATGTTTCATGTGCCTCAACCATGAATGTAACATCTCCAACCTCATTAGGTAGCCCATTCAGACTTAAATGAAATATACTGCATGTCTACAGTTTACTGGAATAACTACTGGATAATTTGCCATTTTTCGACAACAAGATTCAGAATTGGAAACACCAAGTGGGGTATAGTTTTAAATGTTCAATACTGAACCGCCTACAGACAAACATAGTTGCTACTTATACGGCAGGGGAGAATATTTCCCTAACACCACAGATGTCTCTCTATAAAAGTTAAATAGGGCACCTTAGCAGTCAAGAGAAAACTACTCAGGAGATCCCCTAAATAAGTTCCTGATCCTGATAAGTTGGTGGTGCCATGTTATGTGGTTCCTAGTTTCATAATCTGCCCATTTAAGGGTGGAAGTCCCACTCCATTGGCCTGGCCGATGGAGTTGAAGAGGCATTGTATCACCAGCACTGCCACACCAGCAAGACTCCGCCCGCCTTCTTATATGCCGTAATACAGCTTGGCAGAGTCTTGTTAGCGTGGTGGTGCTGGCGGTGCAAAATCACCAGGACCCATCCACTCACAGACGACTAGCTCGCCAGAAAAGGTAAGTTGATCATTTGAAAGGGGGGGGAGAGTGTTGGGTGCATGTGTGTGATGTGTGCGTGTATATTTGCAAAATAGGGGTGTGTGTGTATGTGTGCAAATGGGGTGAGTAGGTCTGTGTATTAGGATGCATTCGAGTGGGGGTCATGTGTGCAAGTCTGCGAGTGAGTGGGTTTGCATGTGTGCAAGTCTTAGAGTGAGTGGGTGTGTGTGTGTGAATGTATGCATATGTGGATGGGTTTGTATGTGAATGTATGCATTCGTGAAGGAGGTGGGGGTGTGGATGATTGCAGGGGGTGCGTATGTGTGAGTGGGGGTGTGTGTATGTCAGTATGAGAGCAGGTGGGGGTGTTAGAATTAATGTGTATGGCTGAGGGAGTGTTTGGAAGTGTGTGGATAGGTAGGGGGTGATTTAAGTGTGTGGACTAGTGTCTGCATGTGTGTGGATGTAAGGGGTGCATGTGCCGGTGACAGGAATGGGGATTTCTGTCACCAAGTGCGTTACCACTATGGTTTTCATGGCAGGGTGACCACAACGGAAAGCCTGATGGTCTGCAGCCTCAGTCCGGCTGCCAGACAGAGGCCTGGCACTGGGCTGAACGAGCTGACCGCCGGCCATATCGGTGCAACCGCACCGACTGGCCAGGTGACGTTGAGGGGGGTTTGACTTATACCAAATTCCACAACTGGTAATGCAGCGGTCTTTACCGCCAGGTCAACAGAGGAGATGTACTATAGGTTCCTACCTAGCCCTATGTCTACTCAGATAGCACAGTGGTTGTAACCTTCTGTGTTGCCCAATCGAACTGATTAGCCTCAGCCCCATACCTGGAAATAATATAAGGAATCAGCCTGTGGTGTGGATGGTAATGATCAATGGAAGCTGTCAGATCAGCACCATCCAAGCTGCCTGTCACACAGCATGCATCCCAGGATAGTCACGGCTGGAATGCCATCTGCCTTCCTGGGGTTGGTGCTATAGAAGGAAAAGTGTTCTTTCAATTTCAATAGGACAAATAATGTTTGTTGACTGTGCCATTTTCTGGTGTTTTAAGCGTAATTGCTTTTGCTGCTCAAGAAAAAGAGCTTGTCGTTTGACTCAGTATTTGTATATTACTTCTTATTAAAGAACGTTGTGTCATCATTATGGGGAAGAATTAATTATACTGAATTATTCAATTTGCTACTTTTGGTTTACAAATATAACTTTTGGTGAGTATGTTTTTCAAATTTGGGTACTTTAGAGTATAACCTATTCCTTGCACTTTATGCACAATTCAGGAGTAACTCACCTCTTCACAACATGCTAGGTAGTTATTAGTTCATGTTGAACTTCTAGTATCATGAACGTATGTCTAAAGTACTCCAGTATTAATAAATATTAGTGTACAGCTGTACCATGCTATGTTACAGAAGTATTATGTTTCGTACGTGGAGAATTAGAGTTGTCAATACTTAGATCTAATTGTGTGCGCTATATGTCTTTTCTATTAGGATTTCCACATTGATTTGTTTGATCACTATATGTTTCTTTTGTTTTGTGTTGAGTTTTTTTATTATGCTGCTTTTTGTGCTGCTTCAATTTGGGTTGATGTTTTTAAATTGGTTCATGAACTCTATGTGGCTTATGCTATTTTCTGTATGTTTTAACAGCCCTGAAGATGTCTCAATGTTTGGTGATGGAACCCTTTGGCTTTATTAATGTCACACTATTGAAGAAAGAAATAAAGCATGACCATTTTACTACATCTGTCCGAGACATTGGGCCTCATTATGACCCTGGAGGCTGGCGGTGAGCAGCCAGTAATTCCGCCAACAGGCAATAGCCACGGCCATACCGCCGGCCCCTCCACTATACCACCAGGCTTTCACCTGGCAGTCATAATCCCCAGGGCAGCGGTGCAAGCACCGCAGCCCTGGGGATTAGGAGTCCCCGACCGCCAGCCTGCCCACGGCGGTAAACACTGCAATGTTGGCGGTGAGGGAGTCTTGGGGTGCCCCTAGGGGCCCCTGCACTGCCCTTGCACTTGGCATGGGCAGTGCAGGGGCCCCCAGGCATAGCCCCATCGCGCATGTTACCGTACGCTGGCCCAGCGGAAAAGTCGTAATAGGGAGCCATTAATACCGCCGGCACAGGTGGTATTCTGTCTCCCGCAGCCTCAACGGTCTTTTTGAAAGACCGCCGAGGTTGTAATGAGGGCCATTGTGTTTTAGTAATAAATACTGTGTGTTTTTCTGAACACTGACTTATTGGCAGATACAAGACTTTACTTTTGTCAATAACTAACTAGTCTGCCATTTAGGAGTACTTCTCCTCATTCTATTATAATTGTTTAGTGTGCTCTTTGGACAGATAGCCCCTGGAGTGAAGCTTTTTATGGAACAAATAACAAGGTGCAGTAAATTCAACTTTTTTTTTGCTGTTATAATGAATGATTTCAACTTGAAATGGAGAGCTGAGGCAGTGGGATTGCGCAATTCAACTATTTTCATTCAGCCATCAATTGCTAATAAACATTCATAAACCAGGAGATATTGCTGGAGTGAAGCATTTGGTGTGTTAACATGTTCTTATAGTTTATAAGCATTATATAGAGGATCTATATACATGCTCCTTTTGAAGGTTATAGTCTTTTATATGCATGTTTCACTAAAACTGCTAACCGGTCAACCTCTTAGTGACCATTAAATATGGAAGATTTGTATTAAGTATTAACACAGGAATGTAAATGTGTTAACTAGTAGTTATGCAAATGCATTTGAAGGTATGGTAAAGTAAAATGTGTTAACATTTCAAGAATGTCATGTGAAATTAGTGTGCATTTTTATATCAGGTACCAGGATTGAAAGCAGTTAATTTCAGGTATAGTAGACATTCTATAATAAGGATTTTTTAATACGAAGGCTGGGTAACCAACTCCTGAAAAGTCTAATGTAACTTTGGCAAAAGTCAAACTAAGAAAACACATTGTAAATTAGGCAGTATTATCATAGCACTATTTTTAATCCGGTAAAATCGAAATCTTTAAGTGTACAACAAATATTGCTTAATGTTTACGGTTGACTCAGGTAGCAACTATTTGCTATCTTCTGTCAAAAGCAAAAGCTATTTTCTTTATCTCAATACTAAAAAAAAATTTTTAAGCTAATGTAAGCCTTGGCTCTCCTCAGAATAAAAATCTACAATGAATGGCTATTGAATCGTTTCTTGCAAAGAATGAGGATGCATGTGCCTTTCAGAATGAGAGACTAGAAAGAACTCATGGGACGTAGGTTTTAAGGGTATAAAAACAATATAGATTTTCTCTCAAACTCATTAAAAAAAACAAGGGAGCCACAAAACATGCAAACCCCAACAACACTTAATCAAACAAAACAATTCATTTAATCAACTGCATATTATATTCCAGGTACTACACTACTAGATAGACATTAAACAAAACAAACTAGGTTGTCAGTGATGTGCTGCAGTGGAAGTGTGTAGTGACCACAAAATAAGTGTGCACACAAATGATAAAACAAATATAGGCCATGAGCCAGGACCTCAGCTCCGGGGGGATGGGTTCTAACATGATTTTTTTGCAAGGGATGGATGCCTAGAGATGAAATATATGTGATAGCAAGTCATCACTCTTTGCCATTTGTCTGATAATATTGGATTAGCAGCCGTACCTGACAAAAAGTAATGGTTTTCATATTTTTTATAAATAGCAACAAATTAATCATAATATGTGAAAAAATAAACATAATTCCACCAGATTGGTTAAATTCAATATAATCTTAAAATAATGATAGTTATTAATTGTAATATTAACAATATCGTCCTAATAATAATAATAATAATAATACTACTTAATTGAATTCATCATATAGTGATATGGATTTTGTGTATAATTTTCACTTACAATTTCAAATAATATTTGTCACATGTATCATAGGCTATGTATGTCATGAGTGAACAAACAGTTTTATTATTCACACTCATTGTTATCTTCTTCTACTGAATAGGTGTCATCATTCTCTGTGTCTGTTTGATTTTCACAGTCGGAAACTCTGTGCATGTCCATACACTTGAGGTCATTTAGACAGAAGACACATGTGGGCAGTTTGCAGTTCCTAATGCAGTTGCAAGCTCGTAGTTCGAACAGCCTGAAGTGCTGGCTGTCCCTCTATCCAGTCCACTACCAGTTGCTCTGCTTCCTGGTGTTTTTCCAACTTCCACCCTCTTCCGATTGGACTACGTGCCTTGGGATCATTCAGAAGACATCTCTGGCTTGTAGCAGCTTGACAATTTGCACATTTGGCATGCCCTGCAAGGTGGAAGTTGATGACTGTCTATCTCACCCTTTTTTGCGCAGAATATATGATATCTTAAGTCATTCACATGATGAACCAAAGATTTGGGTCCATACAGCAAGCACAATAATTACTCCAGTTTGTCCAATAGTTCTTCAGATAGATCCCATTTGTCTCCAAGCTGCGAAAATGTTTCTTGTGTATGTCTGTTGGCAGACAGGATTTTGAATGCACTTACTTTTCCTTTTCCTGCAAATGTGCTTACTGTGTCACATCCGGTAAACATATGGAGACCTATCATAGCTCGACAAACACTTTCACAAAGAGTTGAAGCTATATTCCCCAATGTCAAGGTCTCACATGCATATTTTAGTACCACATTTCAGAAACAATTTAGCCATGATTCTGTCATGGAATCACAAACACATTGTTGTCATTCAAGCTCATCATTACTGCATCATAACCCTCATGCAGCAATAAATGACCATCTGCTTCTTCGTGTGTACTGTTGAGATCAGGCACTTAGTGGCTCCCTTCAGATATGATTTTGTACCATTTATCTTCACAGTTTGAGAACAGTGTTTTAATCTCAAGTTTTACAAAATACTCTGGTTTCCTCCATTCTTTAACAAGAAATGCGATGAGAGTTGTTTTATTCCTTTCGTGGCTTAGCAATTTCTTCCACGGTCTAATAATCCCAGAAAGTGAGATGCTCTGTAACTGGTGCTCGAGTTCTTCCCCTCCGATTGTCCTTTTGGTGTTCTCAATAGATCTCACATTGTACGTATCAAACACAACACTGATTTGTCGACTCCTATTTCCTTCCCGAAAAGCCATAGACAAGACAGACATAGCCACCTCACCAAAGTTTGATTTCTCTCCTTTCACTCTCTGAACAAGAACCAAACCATCAATTAATTTGCAGGCATTTCCTTATCAACGTCGGATGGATGGTATAGCCATGGTGTTGATGTCAAGTTTGTTTTATTCACTGTTCTTATGTGCAATGATGTTTGGTCAATGATCTTGTTCATGTTTGTTGCCTTAACCTTAAAAACTGATAATTCTCATTTCAAACTCTGGTTTTCTCTTACATCGACCTATAGCATGACACTATCAGGTTGAGCTAATAATTCCCCTTGGATGTCTGGGAATATGTGGAGGCTGTCATCAAACTCAGAGTCCAATTTTCTTCTGATATGCTTCTTGGTTGATTTGTCTATTCCCTGGATTCCTCTGCGTGTCATGAGGGTTTCAAGCCTTTCAGTGAGAGTCGTCACAAGTATTACCTCTTTGTTAGAAATAATCACAGGTTTAATGTATTGAAATACTTCATCATATGATTCATGTCTCATATTTTTGTAGTGATCATTGGTTTGAATGCTAGATGCACAATGTTCCTCCTTTACTTTAATCCCTGTATCGCTCCTACAACAAGATGCATGATAATGAGCTTCTCAGCCACTATGTCCCTACTGCAAACTGCTAAGATCTTTTAATCACAAATAATGGTTGCACACCCTGAAAGCCTTTTTTTCAACTCTAAGCTCCTTGGCCTTGATTAAGTTCTCATGCATTGATGTTCCCTTGTAGCATTTTAGCTTTCCACAAAATATACATTCTTCAGCATACACGTTTGACTGAAATGATGTTCTTCTGTTTAAGCATTTCCCCATGCACTCACTCATTCCAGCATCATCACTGACACCTGCTTCAGCTTTCTGTTCAAATGTCTGTAAATCTCTCTTCATAGTAATCAGGCTCCTACACTCCCTGTGGTAAAATACTTGGGGAACTATGTTGCTTTCCACATTTTCTCGCAATGTCTAACAGTGGAATGTGATTCCTTACTTGAACTACCTCTAACAGAGTTTTCTATGATGAGTAGCTGCGGGCTTGTCAGTGTAACTCCATGTTGGACATTTAACCATAAATGAATTATATACTGGGGGGTGAGAGGGACAGGATGTGCTTATTTCAGTCTTCTTCATGATGCTGGACGATAATTCACCACCAGCTCTGGAAAAAGAAATACATTTAAAACAAATTACATTTCACTTGGTGTGGTTAATATAATCATATTTACTATTATACATAATAATATATTTAACATTCACTGTGATTTTTAATAATACAGTTCACTATAATAAAAATTAGGGAAAAATGTCCTTTTAAATCAAGGTATCTTGGGAGTGGAATGGTAATTCACAGAAGGCAACGACTTATGACTTGTGATCACAAATTTTCCATCTCTAGGCGCCCATACCTTCCCAATAAATCAAATTAAAACCCATCCTGCCAAGTCGTATTGATAACATGGTTGGCTCAAGAACTAACAGGGTAGCCTGCTTCTGTCAACATGCAAAGTATGCTTCTCAGGGCAGTGACTATAATGGAAAGTTGTAGCCTGGCAAAAACAGTAAACAACTAATAAGGTAAATACATTAACGATTGAGTGGATTAAGTTGATACATTACAGGGACTTTATCGGGATAAACATACTTACCCATCTCTAGGGTATTGTGCATAAAATAGAAGCTAGAAAAACAACCTTCAAAGAGACTTTGTCGATTCAGACAATTTTGTCTGGATTGGAGACACTTGTCTTTGAAGAGATGACTGTAGAATTATTTGCATATTGGTCGCTAGAGTTCAAATATAATAATATTTCTGCTAACTTAGATTTATTACTTAGATTTGTGATAAGCTACTGAAGCGGGTCAACCGCAGTTTTTAAGTTGAGCACAGCAGCATGCAAGCACTGCTTTTCTGATCTGTTGGAATGTATTTGGGCTCTTATCCACGCCCACCGTATGCTCATAACATTCACTCGTTCGTGGGCTTGCCTTTCAAAAATCCTTTGTTATCAGTGGTACGTGCTTTACGTTTGTCCCTCCTTATGGGTTGTTTTGTTAGCATCTTGGCCATCGATCCCGTTACATGGATAATTGCACTTTTGCTAATAACTTAGGGGGTGATTCTGAACTTGGCGGGCGGCGGGAGCCGCCCGCCAAGTGGGAACCGCCAGAATACCACTGCGCGGTCAAAAGACCGCTGCGGTAATTCTGAGTTTCCCGCCAGGCGGGCGACCGCCAGAAGGCCGCCCGCCCGCCCAGCGGGAAACCCCCTTCCACGAGGATGCCGGCTCCGAATGGAGCCGGCGGAGTGGAAAGGGTGCGACGGGTGCAGACACTGAAAATCTTAGTGGGGCCCTGTTAGGGGGCCCCACGACACCCGTTACCGCCATCCTGTTCCTGGCAGTGAAAACCGCCAGGAACAGGATGGCGGTAAGGGGGTCGGAATCCCCATGGATTCCTCAGGCCAGGGGAAAACCGGCGGGAAACCGCCGGTTTCCCTTTTCTGACCGCGGCTTTACTGCCGCGGTCAGAATTGGCCTGGATGCACCGCCAGCCTGTTGGCGGTGCATCTGCGGTCCTCGGCCCTGGCGGTCTATGACCGCCAGGGTCGAAATGACCCCCTTAGTCTGCAAGCTAACTTCTTTCCATTTGTCTCTCTCTTCGCGCTAACGGTGGCGCTTTGAATAGCTCACGTATGTCAACTGTTTTACTTTTTATTTTCAGTTGTGCAGCATGAAAAATCCAATTTACAACGCTAATAGCTCTAACTCGAGCAAACACGAGATCCATTGCATTGCAAATGCTTGTTAATATTCATTAAAAATCCACCTCAATGGTGAAGTTTTGATAAATATAGAGGGAAAGAAATGGCCTAAACCTCAAATGGGCTAATTAGCATTAGCATGCCAGCAGCTGGCCTGTCATCTCTTCCCTTAATGAGGTTTGATAAGTGCTTCCAAATCAGGAGCAATGGCTTAAGGCATTTGCCATGAAGAGCTGGCTGTGAGGAATATGACTCTGCCCTGCTCATGTGGGAAGCTAGGGAGGAGTCAGGAGCTTCGATGACGTGAAAGGACCCAGGGTGAAGCCTGCTCATTCATTGAGATGTGTAAAGGGAGGCCAGGGGAACAATAGCCTTTTGATTCCAGGGTTCAGTGTAGCCAGCTTGGCATCATTCTAGTGGGAGGAAGAGCTTGTCCTGGAACTAGTCTTACATGGTTGAGTAGATTCCTCATTTCCCTAGTCACATCCCTGGCCGGGTCACCAGCCCCCTCTGTGGGCAAAAGCATTCTGCCATTATGGAGTTTACTCAGAATACTCAGAATAGTGCATTGTGGGAAGTTTGCAGTAGGGTAAACAGGATGTACTGCAAAAGTGTTAAGGTTTGCCCTTGTCACATTTTGTCATTGGTTAGGGAGTATACAGGAGTCATCCCACGCAATGACAAGTAAGTCCTACAAAAGTGGCACCTCACTTACAGGTCATCAGTACATTTACTGGCCCGGGGGATGAACAGAAGAGGACTTGTCCTGCCATCTGTAAACTGAATGGAGGCAGGAAGGGCTGGGCCTGCTCCCAATTGTACTCAAGATTATAAAGTGGAATATAGAAGTCAGTTGGCTGACCTCTTGTGTGGCTACATAGGATTTTTCCCCCTGTAGAGGTTCACTGGCTTGTTATAACTGCTCTTGGACTGGACCATCCTGATGGCCTCTGCTCGCGTGTGTCATGACCCCCCCAAGTGTTGTCCCTCAGGATCTAGAAGCCTTAGGAGAGACCAAAAGGAACAACTCCAGTAAGTCAGAAAAGTTTAGATTTAATATTTGGACTTTTAAGACATTTGGAGCTTCAGTTTGACCAAGCCACAATGGTGTCATAATTCAAGAGGACTTTGTAAAATACAGCTCCCAGAGTTGCCTTCTTGTAGGATTCTGAGCTTCAAAGAGGAGCTTAGTTTACAGTGTTATAGCCACTGTAACAGTGCTGGTTTTAACTTCTATTTTTATTGTATACTGGCTTGTAAACTCTTTTCTGTTTCTATTACAGAGATTTAGACATGTGCAGAAGTGTTAGCTTCATGGCTGCCTTCTATGTAGGCTGATATATCCTTAATGATTATATCACTGTCACTGCTGTATTAGGATGGATGCTTACAAGAGGCTCAAATATAAACATGTGAATTGAAATTACACGCTGAATACTATACTTATTTTGTCTTATTGGGAATTTATTGCTGCCAAATTTATACATATGAGATAAAAATGTGCAATCAGATGCTATAAAATCTTTTATAACTACCCATAGTTTGGGGAGGCTTGGCAAAGGAACTATGAGGCCAGAAGTCACACTGGTTTGCTGCAAACCAGCCCCACAAGAGGGTTGCTCAAGGCTTTGAGAGCCGCAAAGAGAAAAGGCCTTCCGGCCAGCACTGCTTAGCATTCCCAGGCCAGGGCTGTGACAAAGAAGAGTTCAACAGATAATTCTGACCAGGAAAAGAATGCTATCTGTCGCATCTTAAGAAACCTTGTTAATGGGCTTGCTAGTTCCTGTTTCTGCTAAATTTTTGCATATCACTGAGTAGTAATGATAGGGTGTCTGATATTAGGATCATACCAACAATGTTATGCATGTTCATATTGTGTTCTATGGCCATGTCATGCACTGCTGCATTGATTTTCTCATTCTGCACAGTTACTGATCATATTATATGCACTAGACGTGGGTTTTAGAATTTTACTTTTTTTAATGTTTTACCTAGTGTTTACAGAGTGTTTTAAAGTGCTCTTTTCACTGTGTTACTCATTAATAAAAGAAGTTTTGGTGTTCCACTCTGTCCCTGAAGTCATCTAGAGGGGCTAGTCATGACCAGAAAACACTGCCCACACATTAGAGGGTGGTGTACGGGTCATAGTCCAACATAATTTCTAATTAGTGTTGATGCACTGAACTAAGGGCCAGATGTAGCAAGCAGTTTTGCCCATTCTGTGTCTATTGGAAAATGTGTTCGTACATATGGCCCTAAGTCCTTACACCAGGGGTTAGAAGTCCAACCCCTGCGGCTCTGGGATTGGGGTCCCTCAATTTTGGTGGATGGGTTACCCCAAGGTAACAGGGCAGATATCCCCCCATCCATCTTACTGCAAGTATTATAGGATATAATATACCTGTAATGAAGTAACCAGTCCCTCAAATTCTAAATCTGGCCTGAAGTCCGAAGGCAGCAATTTTGACTGGGTGAAAGCACAAAAACTAAACAGATTAGAGAACTTTGGTGGGTGGCAAACTAGAATTTCCCACTGCTGGAAATTGCCCTTTCTGCTAGGTGAACCCCAGACTTTTTGCTAAACAGTGCTAAAGTGCATGTGCGCTCTAATCTAAATATGGTATGATTGGCTTAAACACAATTGGCATATTTCATTGGCATGTATGCCGAAGTAAACTACATGTGCCCAGGGCCTGTAAATTAGATGCTACCAGCGGGCCTGCAGCAATGATTGTGCCACCCACTACTGTAGCACCTTAAATATGACCAGGCATGCCACTGCAGGGTCTATTTGTGCAATTTTAAATGGAAATTTCAACCTGGCAAGGGTACCCACTTGCCAGGCCCAAACCTTCCTTTTTATTAACATGTAAGTCACCCCTAAGGTAGACCCTAGTTAGTTCCAAGGACAGGGAGCAGTGTATTTCAAATGTTAGACATGTACCTTTAAGTTTAGCATCTCCAGGTAGTGAAAAACTGTTACGTTCGTTTTTTCACTATTGCAAGGCCTCTCTCTCCAATAGGACAACATTGGGATTACCTTAAAACATCTTTTAAGTGTAACTCCCATTTGCAAAAAGATAGAAATGCAGAGTTTGGTGTCTCTAGACTCACAATGTAAAAACTGATGGTAAAGTCAGATTTTAAATTGCAAGTCTGAAAATACCACTTTAAGAAAGTTGGCATTTTATTACTTTATCCATTCAGTGCCTCTGTCTGCCTCCAAGTACACGTTTGGGGTTGGGTGACAGATGGACTTTGCACAGTCCCTCTAGACAGCCACATACAATGGGAAATTAGGTGTGACTCTATTGGCCTTAATGGACCATTAACTGGCTTGATGGGTGGGGGCTGAGCTTAGCACTGCCTCACTTACACCTGAATAGGCATGCCCTGTCCACACACACAACCCTGTTTTGTCACTCCCACCAGCTTGGAGTCAAGACAGGGGAGGCAGGGGACCTATACATCTCAAAGGAAGATCTGAAAGTTTCTCCCACCTTCCAGAACAAAGTATGAATACTGTACCCAAACCCCACAAATCAGATTCTACTGGAACCAAGGACACTCTGCCAAGAAGAAGGCTTTCTGTGTTGAAAGCAGGGACTGCCACACTGGATATGCATTGCTGTGTTGGCCTACTGCTGGTGTTGTGGGAGGGACTGACATTTTGCTGTTTGCTCTAGTGTGTTGGCCTACTTCCGGCTGCTTTGGTCCTGACATCAGAGGGACTGGACTTGCTCTCTACATCCTTGAACCCAAGAACCTCCAAGGGTTTGTTGGCTTGCCCCCTGTTCTTCTGCAGTCTCAGGAACATCAAGTACTGCTGTAACTCACCTGCTGCAGCCCCTGGACTCTGCCATCTGTGGGTCTACCCTACCAAGTGGTGGCACCCCAGTCATGGACCCTTGGAAGTGGGACACAGAAGTGGTTTCTGCAGCTACAAACTTCAAAAAGTAACAGATGGCCCATGTGCGGTGGAAATATTGATGCTTTGTGCCCTCAACATCGATGCATTGCTCCAACAAAGGTACTGTTCAGAGGGCCCAAGTGGGTCCCTATAACTTGCTCGTGCTCCATTGTGGTCGGTCTCAACTTGTGACTTTGTCCTGGTACAGCGTAAGCAGATAAGCTTTGCTAGTATTTTGCACTTCTATGTACTATTTCGACCTAAATCTTTACAATTACACATCTCACTTCAGGAAGCCATGTATGCTTTTGAGAACCTCTTTGGAATTATAAAAACCCCAAAGCCTGGATCCCAAACCAGAGGCCCATGAGGGCAGTGGCCCTGAGAAGGATGAGGAGGAGGAGAAAAATGACAATGCAGAGGCTCCATAGGAAAGAGGGGAGCCCAGAGAGAGGGAGTTTCCCTGCTGGATCCATTGTGGGAAGCAGTGTCTCCTCCTAAACCCAGTTCCCTGAAAAGCTCATGTACAGACAGGCTGAGAGGAACCTGAGGCTGCAGCTGGCCAAACTGGCTGCAGAAGAGAGAAGACCTGAAACTGACAAAGCCCTGGTGGTGGAGAATATGGCTGAGGCTGGAAGGGCCTTAGCTAGGGATAACCTGCCATGGAAGCAGCTCAGGCGGAGACAGACATGGAAGAAAAAGTATTTTGTTGGCTCATGAACTGATTCTGAAGAAGCTGGACTTGAAAGCCAAAAAGATAGTAAGTCTGACAGGAATGGTGGCAGTGAAAGTACCATGTACAGTGGTTAGGGGAAGGTCCACACAACCAGAGATTAAGTGGCTGCCTTCAGGGAGGCTGGAGGACAGGTGGTTTTAGGTGCGCAAGGTCACTCTAGTAGTGCACAGTATCTTAAGGAGGATTGGGATACTGTCCTATGGAGGCATCTACTTGGTAATGGGAGGGATGTCCTACTGGCCCTAGACGAGAGAAACAGGCTGAGGCAACCCACCATTAAGGAGACCCTTATCAAGAGGTATTGCTTCACCCGGGAAGAGTGCAGGCTGAGGTTTAGGGGCAGAAGGGAACTGTCTCACCAGCCCTGGGAGGATTTTTGTGGTCCACTTTTGCAGGGCATTGGATGGTTGGGTGAAGGGTTGTATGGTGAACACATTTGAGGTGCTGTACAATTTTGTTGCTAGAGAGCACATGTTCAGTCATTGTTTTCCTAAGCTACACCAACACCTGATGGATTATCATTTTTTCTGAACCTAGGGAACTTGCAAGGGAGGCAGACCTCTGGGTGAGAACCAGAGTATCTAGAATGTCACTAGGGAGTGATCCAAAGGGGGGTGGTTCACGTCTTACCCCATCAGAGTGAGGATAAGAGGTGCAGTGACCCAGACAGGTCCCACTGTAGTATGGGGGAAATGGGTCCCATGTCCTTTCCGATACCAGTAAAATGGGTGGGGTGGGATAAGGCCCAGGGTGCCCTATTTTCTGCCCAAGGGCTTGGATTGCCTGCAGAGTGAGCATAAGCAGGGGGCCTGGTCTGTACCAGGAGCCTATCCACTGCCCCACAATGTCAGGGGGACTTCTGGGTAGGGTGACTCCTACAAGTGTTCCACCTGTTCTGGTTTCTGGGAGAACCACTACACAGAGGAGGGTGTAAAATCCCAAAAGGAGGGGCAAGAGGTGGAAACTGGGAGGATAAGTGGGTCAGGGGTTGCCAGCTCTGAGGTCAAAGCACCCGCTAGAAGATCCTACTGCGGCCACTTCTGGCCTGAGGGTGCTCCATTCACTCTCACAGGGTCAGAGGGCTGGGGACCTGCACCAGGTAAGGTCAACTCTTGCACAACACATGCAGTGTTTCCCTTGGGGGGTAGTTGTACTCCCCTGGAAGTCCTGGCTTGCCAGGCACAGGTTCAGCCTAAGGGTACAGTCCCTGGGCTGGAGTACCAGTTGCAGAATATCACCTCTGAACTGATGGGAGGGGTGGCTGACACAAGTGCTCCAAGTTTTTTGGGTACTGAGGATACCACTCCCCAGCAAAGTGTACAAGACCCCAGCAGAATGAAGCAAGGTGAGTGAGAGCCTACCCTTGACTCATGGTCAACCTCAGGGTACAGACCAATGTCAGGATACCACTCCTGAACTGGTGGGAAGATAAGGGGAGAGAGGATGTAATGCATCTGGGGCTACTTCCCCCCACTTTGAACAATGAGGGATCAAACCGAGTTCACAGATGTAGAGAACTGGCAAGTGCCTGCAGTAGTGGGCCATTGTCCAAGCTTGATCGCCTTAAGCAGGGAAGTCCATCAAGGGATTGATTAGTCTACTCTGGCTTTAGGCTGGAGGGGGGTTGTACTAGAAATGACCCTTTCTGCAGGGCCATCCATAAATATTTTGCTTTCCTCCTCCTATTATCACCCTGATTTTTTGGTTTTTAGGCCTCTGGGCATTTTACCACTGCTAAACATTGCTAATGTGCACCTGCTCTCTTCTCTAACATGGTAACATTGGCTTAACCACAATTGGCATATTTCATTCACATGTAAGTCCCTAGTAAAGTGAGTACATGTGCCCAGGGCCTGTAACATGCTACTAGTGGGCCTGCAGCACTGATTGTGCCACCCGCTACTGTAGTACTGTAAACATGACTCAGGTCTGCCAATGCAGGACCTGTAAGTGCAGTTTTAAACTGTCATTTGGACCTGGCAAGTGCACCCCTAAAGTAGGCCCTAGTTAGTTCCAAGGGCAGGGTGCAGTGAATTTAAAAAGTCGAGCATGTACATTTAAGTGTAACAAGTCCAGGTAGTGAAAAACAGCTAAATTTGCTTTTCACTATTAAAAGGCCTTTCTCTCCCATAGGATAACATTGGGACTACTGTAAAACATACATTTTAAGTGTAACTCCCAATTGGGAAAAGACTGAAATGTAAAGGTCTCTGGAATCACAATTTAATATCACAACTTATGGTAAAGTTGTATTTAAAATTTTAAGTTTGAAAAGGACACTTTTGGAAAGTTGGCATTTTCTTAGTTTAGCAATTCTGTGACTCTGCCTGCCTTTTAATAATCTGGGTTGGGTGATAGCTGGGCTTTGTGCATTCCCTCCAGACAGCCACATACAATGGGAGTTTAGATGTGACTTCATGGGCTTCAATGGCGCATTAACTGGATTGACGGGGGGAAGCTTGGCACTGCCTGACTTACACCTAAATAGACTTGTCCTCTCCACACACAATAGGCCTTAAAGACCACGGATTGTCACTATAGCCAACGTGGAGGCAGGGAAGGTAGGGCATCTGTACATTTCAAAGGAAGGCCTGGAAGTTTCTCCCACCTTCCAGAACGAGGGCACCAAAGTATAAATACTGGACCCAAACCCAACAGATCAGATTCTACTGGAACCAAGGACACTCTGCCAGGAAGAAAGACTGCTGTGCTGCCAGAAGGACTTGCCACTCTGCAACTGCATTGCTGTGTTGACCCACTGCTGCTGCTGCAGGATGGACTGCCACTTTCCTACATGTTCTGCTGTTTTGGTCTACTGCTGCTGCTGTAGGAGGGAGTCACTTAGCTGTTCGCTCTACTGTATTGGTCTACTGCTCCTTCTGTAGGAGGGAGTCACTTAGCTGTTTGCTCTGCTGTGTTGGCCTGCTGCCTGCTGCTTCTGTCCTGCAGTGACAGGGACTGGGTATGCTCTCTACATCCTTGAACCCAAGAATCTCCAAGGGCTTGTTCTCTTGCCCTTGTTCTTCTGAAGTCTCAGGGACTTTAAAGACAGCTGCAACTCACCTGCTACAGCACCCGGACTCAGCCATCTGTGAGTCTATTCTACCAAGTAAGGCCACCCTAGGCCTGGACCCTTCGAAGTGGGCCTCAGAAGTGGGTTCTGCAGCTACACTTCAAAAAGTGGTGCATCATCCGAGTGCGTGAAATATTGACACATCGGGTCCTACACGTTGATGCACTGATCCAACAAAGGTGCTGTTCAGTGGGCCCAAATGGGTCCCTGTAGCCAGCCCATGTTCCATTGCAGTAGGCCTCAACTTGTGACTTAGTTCCGGTCCAGCATGATCAGATAGCCACCGTTGGTGCTTTGCGCTTCTATGCACTATTTTCACCTAAATCTTTAAACTTGCATATCTTAGGATCTACTTATTGTATGTTTGCCGTTTTGGTCTTGTTTTACTCAGATAAATATTATCTGTTTTTATAAACTTGGGTGGAATTTTTTTGTGGTGTATTTCACTGTTTTACTGTAATTAAGTGTTGCACAAATACTTTACACATTGCCTTCTACGTTTACCCTGTCTGCTCTGTGCATGTTACCAGAGGGTGAGCACAGGTTAATTTAAGTTGTGTTTCAGACTTACCCTGACCAAGATTGCGGTTCCTACTTCAACAGTGTGTATACCTCTGCCAGCTGGAGACCCAAATGCTAACACCCACCCATTGGCTTTCTGACATCAGAGGAATTCACCAGCTACAGCCTACTATTTGTCCCACTGGGGGATTTTGATCTGGGGTGGATGGAACTTGTGGAGTTTCACTCCGTACAGTTACACAGAGTTACATAAAAACTCTCTGAAATTCTGCAGAGTTCCTCAAATTGGTAGAAAATAAGCACATTGTGCTGCAATTTAGCACCAGTAGCACAAGGAGTGCTTAGTAATCAGCACGAATGGTACCATGGAATAGACAAAAGCGTGTGGCCATTTGAGTTGATTTTTGTTGCCAATCGAGTAGAAACTCCACTCGAACAGCAGCACATTTACTTGAGAGGTAGCCCTGTGACCGTGACCACCTGTGTTAGAAAACTGCACCAAGGGATGCCAAATATCATTTGTGCATCCCAGTTTGCATCTCTGGAGCCTTGCAGGAAACAACTTCCACCACTCAGCAGTTGACGTAATTTGGCTGGAACTCAGCAGAATGTGGTGACTTCATCACTCTTGGATTGCAAGCAGGCAGAATGACACATTCTACCCATCCCCAATTTTAACTTTCATAAGAAAGACTACACCCAGTGCTATATCAAAGGCCCCCGCAGCCCCTGCAGGGAGTCTCCCAAAGTACAGGGCACCCCTATGAACAAAACAGTCATGGGCAGCAAGTCCCTGGCTGGGTCCGGGGGGGAAGGAGGGCCCCCTCAAGTTTTGTATGCAACTGAGTAAACCACAACATAAAAATCTTGACCAGGACAACTTTTTCAGTGTATCCTGATCTCTGCTGCATTGAGGTCAGTCTGAAGTTGAATGTAGGTCCAGGTCAATTGCGAACAGTGACTTCTGATTGTTGCTTTGTTTTTTTTTGGTCCTTTTTGTCCTAAAGCTATAAGATATCTAGTTCCCCTTTTTGGGTTTTAATGTTTTTTGTCAAATTTCTAACTACTGAAAATTTCACACTTGGCAGGCAGAAGGAAAGTCCTTTCATCTGTTTTGTACTTTTTGCACTTTTGCCCAGTTATGAGTTCAACCTTCACGCCTGATTTAGAGTGGAGTGCTGCAGCCGTTTGGACTGAAGTAGTGTGTTTTTGAAAGATGCATTACAGGATACATCCAAGTGTAAGCAAAGCAACTAAAGGTTCCATTGAGTCACACAGGTTGAAAATGGCACTGGCATCCCACATCCACTTTAGCACAAACATGACTGAAATGAGGTATTCTTACAGTTAAAATATTTGTTCAACAAGGAAAGGACACTCATCACATAGCACTAAATAATGAAAAACTGATGATTGATCTTTTATAAAGCAATTCCACTTTTGTTTTCCTAGGCTCACATCTGGGTACACACGACTTAGGAGTAGGTCATAAGATGACTGTAAAAGAGTTAGTCTAAATACCCGGAAAGACATAATTTTATACAAGTATCATATTTTCTAATGCAAAGGTGTCAATTGTTTGCAGTAAACCAGACTTAGGCAAAGTTAATGAAGGTCACAACAGACTTTGTAACCCATTATAAGGACGCACATTGATTTCATGCATGGATATTCCAATACATGCAGATTGTAGCAATCCATTTGGTCTATTCTGAAGTTCAATAAAAAAAAGAAAGCCATTTTAAAACTGCATGTATGCATTCTAGGATACCGAAGCTGTACTGGGCGATTCCCTAGAGCAATGTACCAGCTTAATGACCTACTGCTTGCACTTGTATTCGGAACAGTACTAATGGAAGTTCCCTCCTGAAATATGCATACACATTACTTTACATTCAAGGAGGCAGTCGTTTGGTGCAACACACACATTTCTGGCCAGATTGCTTCCTGGTTCACTGTGCCAATCTGACATTTTGCTGAATAACCTAACACATTATATATAGGAAAATATAAATATACCCTCTGAAAAACAAATAAATTAAAATGAACGTGATGTATTGGTTCAAACACCAATTACATTCAGTGTTTGTGTAACCATCTCTTTTACTACTGACAGATTTATCTGTTCAAGTCGAAAACCCTCACCAATCCTTTGGTGGCATGCTTCATATGGTTCCTCCTCACACCACCTGCTGGGGTTTGTGGTGTGAACTAGGACTTCCCCAAGGGGGAAGAAGCTTTTCAAAGGATGGTCCAGAGGAGGCCTAAGTGGGCTAGAGGTGTGAGTGGGTTACACAGACTGCAAATATGAAGAAAATGATTAAGTAGTTTGGCCTAAGGTTTGAACTCTCTATGGCACAAGGTATGACCTCTTTTGGAAGTGTGCTGCCATTGGTTTTGTCAGAGGTCTCCCAAATTTCAATAATTTACGTTTCAACGTTTTAACATAAGTAGATGGTTGAAAATGTAAGCTGTTATAGTAGGAAAGTACCATATTGCCTGGCATGTTACCCCCATTTTACACATGTATGTAAGTTTGTTTTTGCCTGTCTCACTGGGATCCTGCTAGCCAGGACCCCAGTGCTCATAGTTTGTGGCCTGAATGTGTGTATCTGTGCAGTGACTAACTGTGTCACTGAGGCTCTGCTAACCAGAACCTCAGTGCTTATGCTCTCTCTGCCTTTAAAATTGTCACTATAGGCTTTTGACCATTTTCACCAATTCTAATTGGCACACTGGAACACCCTTATAGTTCCCTAGTATATGGTACATAGGTACCCAGGGTATTGGGGTTCCAGGAGATCCCTATGGGCTGCAGCATTTCTTTTGCCACCCATAGGGAGTTCAGTAAAATCTTTCACAGGACTGCCACTGCAGCCTGAGTAAAATAACGTCCACGTTATTTCACAGCCATATTTCACTGCACTTAAGTAACTTCTAAGTCACCTATATGTCTAACCCTCACTTAGTGAAGGATAGGTGCAAAGTTACTTAGTGTGAGGGCACCCTAGCACTAGCCAAGGTGCCCCCACATAGCTTAGGGCAATTTCCCCAGACTTTGTGAGTGCGGGGACACCACTGCACATGTGCACTACATATAGGTCAATACCTATATGTAGCTTCACAATGGTAACGTCGAAAATGACCATGTAACATGTCTAAGATCATGGAATTGTCACCCCATGGTAAATTCGGTATTGGGGTGCCAAGGTCATGCATCCCTGGGGCTCCACCATGGACCCAGGGCATTGCCAACCCAGCTCTCTGGGGTTTTCACTGCAACTATTGCTGCTGCCACCCCACAGACAGGGTTCTGCCCTCCTGAGGTCTGGGCAGCCCAGTCCTAGGAAGGCAGAATAAAGGATTTCCTCTGAGAGAGGGTGTTACACCCTCTCCCTTTGGAAATAGGTGTTGAGGGCTGGGGAGAAGTAGCCTCTCCCAGCCTCTGGAAATGCTTTGAAGGGCACAGATGGTGCCCTCCTTGCATAAGCCAGTCTACATCGGTTCAGGGAACCCCCAGCCCCTGCTCTGGTGTGGAACTGGACACGGAAAGGAGAGTGACCACTCCCCTGTCCATCAGCACCCCCAGGGTGGTGCCCAGAGCTCCTCTAGTGTGCCCTAGACCTCTGCCATCTTTAATCCAGAGGTGTGAGGGCACAATGAAGGCCTCTGAGTGGCCAATGCCAGCAGGTGACGTCAGAGACCCCTCCTGATAGGCGCTTACCTCACTAGGTGGCCAATCCTCCTCTGAGGGCTATTTAGGGTCTCTCCTGTGGACTTTTCCTCAGATAACGATTTGCAAGAATTCACCAGAGTTCCTCTGCATCTCCCTCTTTGACTTCTGCCAAGAATCAACCGCTGACTGCTCCAGGACACCTGCAAAACTGCAACGAAGTAGCAAGAAGACTACCAGCGGCATTGCAGTGCCTAATCCTGCCGGCTTTCTTGACTGTTTCCTGGTGGTGCATGCTCTGGGTGCTGTATGCCTCTTCCCTGCACTGAAAGCCAAGAAGGAACCTCCGGTGGGTCGACGGAATCTTCCCCCTGCTCCAGCAGGCACCAAACTTCAGCATCACCAGTACTCTGGGAACCCTCTAATCCTGTTGAGCATGGCCCTTGGAACACAGGTGGTGGACCCAACTGACCCTAACTGTCCAGTTGTCCAACTGTCAAAATTTGGAGGGGGTGAGTCCTTGCCTCCCCTCTCCAGACAGTAATCCTATGTACTGTGTGAACTGCTGCTTCTAGGGCTTCTGTGCACTTTTGCAAGGAATCCTTCATGCACAGCCTAGCCCAGTCCCCAGCACTCCGTCCTGCATCCTGTTGTATTCTACAGTGTTTGCACTACTTTTCTAACTGTTTACTTCTCTTAATATGATGATTTTTCTTTTTACTCTTCCTCTGTCATTTCCATGTGCGTCTTTTGCTCGCAGTAAATGTTCGAGACAGAAAAGTAAGTGCCGGCCCTCAAAAATAAGTGCCGGTGCGCCGCACCGGAAACAACGAGCACATATTAAGCACTGCAAATAGCCCAACCAGCTTCTTTAGAATATATAAAAAGTCACGTGCATATCTTAATCGAAAACTAGATAAATGCCTCAAACTTGCCTATTGACAGAGGCCTGTTTGGTGCTAGGAAAGACCTGCCACTAAAGGAGGAGAACAGTTATTTGTCTGTTATTTGCCCGAATAACAGACTAGGTCTGAAATCCACATACATAACATCTGTAGAAGAGGCATTTCACAACAGCTGCATTACTTTTAAATCCACGGAAAACAGTGTTTTACAGCTGTAGTTACAGCACTTAATAACATCAGGAAAAGGAATGCCTTTCCTGTCTGCTGTTCCAAAACTAATTCCAGCCTTCACTTCTACTTTCACTAGCAGAACCTCAAGCTGTAGCTCTGTCATGCTAGATTTATCGCCTCCCCTATGGTTGCAATGCAATTCAATTGTTTCTGTTTTCTTGTTAACTCTATTTGTTGCAAGGAAGAAGTCTGCCAGGCAACACAAGAGTAACTTGTGTACACTCTTTTAAAATAATATAGAAGGCTATATCTTTTTAAACAAGTGTTTTTTTTTTTTTACTTACATGCATTACCTCGAACACTTTGTTGATCGCAAGTAACCTCAAATATCTCTGCAAAGACATTTACAAACCATCATTATCTTTATTTAGTCACTAAATCAAGTAAAGTTTAACTAGCTGCCGAAGGCGCATCTGGTCTAAAACTTTGTTTAGATTTGCCTGACTAAACTATTTAAAATATACACACTCCACTCCTTCTCTTGTCTATTCCCTTCCTAGGATAAGTGCATTTTCCTTTAATTAAAGCCAATAGACTATTTCAAAAGCGCAACAAACAGCAATTGCATGATATATTGTTTTTGTGCTCTTTGACCCTGCTAACTAACCTGGTTTACTTACACTTTACAATTAAAAGTTTAACACATGCTCATTACTGTAGTACTTAAAACGATGTTACTTAAACATGTGACTTACAAGAATTCTCAAAACACTCTTTTATCAATACATGCTTGAAAAATACCATATTAATGCATGCATTATTAAGGACAGGCACAAGGTCCCCACAAAAAGTGAAAGTAAAACAATCACCAAGTGATAATACTAATGACATATACATAAATCGATACCAGCAACTCCATACATGCATTCTTTACTGAAGCACACACGTTGTCGTCCTCACACCAACACTGAAGTCTGACACGGAGGACCTCATTACCAGGTGGTTGGAGGTTCCAGATCATCGATCATAATTGATATAGAAGTACCAGGGCCAAATCCATCAGGGCACACCTGGATAATTAGATGTGTGAAAAAGACAGTTATGAGTTTACATGCAGGAATCAGAAATCCCAATCCCTGCATGTTGTTCACCATTCTGTACTGGGCTAAAGGGCGTCAACTACAGATCCAATTGTAATGCAGGGGACGTGTCTTAATAGGGTGACAATAGGGATGCATAATATCCACTGCTAGCATCCCGACAGCTGGTAATGAGATAATAAAGCCGTCATTACGAGTGTGCCTAGTAGAAAGAGTTACTGGCCTCTCGGAGCTACAAATTAAGAACCAATTCAGCTGACGAGTGCTATTCTACCCAGAAAGGGCACATGCCGCAAGCAAGAAAACTCTCAGCTAAATTCCAATGAAAACACTCTGGGACTCAGCTCAGTAAATGTAATTCCTGATGTTAGTTCCTAAAAAATATAATCCCCGCCTCCCTCCTAAACTACGAGAATAGTAACCATGACATGGGAATTCCTGAAAGTATAACATGCCACTGGTAATGAGGCCCTAAATAGTTATGTTGTATTAGAAATTTTGAATGGTGAGAGTCCCACTAAATATACCCAAATGGCAGATGGACTTAATGGTTCGTACATATAACTTTTGCTACAACATAGCAATGTTTGTCTTTTTGTTTCTCTCGGTTTAGTTTTGAACATTCTTCCTTCAGTGACGAACGTTCTAATAGTATCTATACCTCCTAGTATATTATCTGCCACAAAATGAGTAACAGGGTTGTATTTTTAGGCTGGATTCCGCAATGAAGTTAGTAAAAACTCCAGTACCTGATGGAGTTAGCCAAAAGATGTGGCTCAGAGTATATGTTAGAACCCCGGCACAAAAATTATACTAATTTCACAACAGAAATGTTTTGGAATTCCATAAATGAACAATTCAGATACAGGTAACGCTGGAGTAATGATACCTTTTTTGCAGAATTTGTCATCGGCATTATTACGTACTTTGGGTTAGTACAAAATGTTAATCGCTCCACGTTATTCACCGTTCTGTACTGTGCTAAAAGGTATCAACGGTTAATCCAATCTAAGAACAGCATTCCGATGTAAAAAGGTACGAGGCCTATCTGAATGTCACCTAAATAATTACACCATCACATTTAATAATCTGTCAGCACTAAATTAGTATTTAATTTTCTTAATGGGTGTGTCCTTATTACTTAGCAGAATAAATCCATCCTTGAGGAGAGACACCCGCATTGTACTCGTTCTTTTACGGTATTTATTTGCAAGTTGCAGTTTTACCTTGATTAATTTTACACTATTCTGTCTACGAGCCGATTAATCATAAGTAATGTAATCATGGGGTTATGTGTTGCTCTGTGGAGTCTAAATTTGAAGTTATATTACCTAATGTGTTGCAAACTGTCTTCATTTCTTTTACTCATCATTTGCTTTGCCGTGATTCCCTTTTCAGCCATGCCGTTATATTCGCTCTCGAACATAAGAATTATTCACAAATACTACCTTTGTTTTGTACGTATTGATTTTAATTTTTGAGCTTCAATTTGTTCTAAAATATAATCTTATTCTGATCTGCTAAATGTGTTACCTCAGAGCCTACATATGCTCAATTCATTTTCTGTAGGTGCTTCTGTAAACCTCTAAAGATTAGGATTTAAAAGCAGGTTTACTTTTGCAGTTTTGTGGCTGCAGTTTTTCACTGTATATGTGTTTCTGTGTTCAGTCAATGGTAATCAACATAGTGATAGGCAACATTGTTTAAGAATTGTAAAACCTCAAGTAAAATGTGATCTTGTAACAATTCCAGTACAGTTATAGATTTCAGTAAAACTTTGACTGATCAGAGAAATGATTTGAAGCTACTATCACCAACATATCAAAATCACAATCAAAATGAGCACAATTAGAAGGAGGTGTCCTATTTCACGCCCAATGTCGAGAGCAAATAATCCCAGTGAAGACAGCTGTGTGCCTGCTTCATGATAAAAACATAATAGTATTGATTAAGGTCTATGACTGCACCTCAATGTTTTTGCACTTTTTTCACTTGCCAAAACGGGTGCAGCAGTGTACCCAGAAAGCCACCAGACACTAATTCAAAGGAATACTGCTGTACCTTTCATTTGATTTTTTTTAGGCTGCCTATTCTCCATGTGCACAGTTGTACCTAGAGTGCTCTACCGCACAGTGGGAAGGGCAGCCAAAGTGTAAATGCACGAGTAAAACATTGCTTCAATTGGAGGAAGCACTTTCCCAACATCCACACTAACCATCGGTATTACTAGGCTGAGGAGAGATACTGCTTGTAGTAACCTTCCAAATATTTCCAGGGTGTGAATAGGTCACATTTTAATTTATAAATGACCTCAAATGTACATGTTTGGGACATTTTCACACTTAGAAGGCAAATCACGCCATGTTTGTTCCTCCCACTTCCCAAAGCTTTTGTCAGATTTTGTTATGGCAGATATTCCCATACTAATAGAAGAGAAATCCGCAATAGTAAAACCATTTATCTCTGTTGAAATTACTTTTTGATTGTGGACAGGAATATATGTAGGTATTTTCAGCCATACATATATGTTCATGGCCAGAAATGCCGTTTGTTTTAAAAGCAAAAAAACTAAAATCTACTTCAAAGGTTCTAAAGACATGATCCTTGTCCTGTGATTTAAAGCGCTTGTTACTTATATTTGGTAATGATGTTTTCTGATGGAAACTACTAGTTTCTCACCTTTTGAATATTCCCAGGTGCCAGACTGGATCTGGAAAATTCAAAGCAGGGCTCCTGAATGTCGGTAGGTGGAGCTATATGACTGTGTCAACAACATTTCACTTCAGAATTGATTAATGCATCCACATATAGGAACCACCCATATAGGTGGGCATCTGTTTCTTTAATTAATCCACCCTCAGAGGTGGAGCTAAATGAACAATTGAAACTAATCCTAATGTGGGATTTGTTTAGATGAAGAGGCCATACCAAAGAAAGGAGTTGTGGGCGGGTGCTGAGGAATCTGCTGCTTAATGGAGTATCTACCATAATGATTGTTAAAGAAGGCAAGTTACTTGTTCTCTTGATGGATATTTATAACTGCAGATTTATCACTTAGTGAACAGATACCAAAGCTGAATCTCCCAACATAGTGAGTCTGTAGAATGACTCAAACAGAAAAAGTCCTGCAGAACTGAGCAGGCAAAATACTAATCTCAAGGTAACTGTCTATCAATGCAGAATTGCTTCAAGGATGATGATTGCATAGGTGCCAGTCAAATATCAAAGATAGGCACTCTGCATACCAACACAGTAGGAGCCGATTTGGCATAAGCCCATATGCATTTGAGGTTGCTTCTTAGCCATTGAGAGATGGTCTAATTCACTGGAGTAACAAGGTCCTGTACATCCCCCGCAGTGCGGTGGGCCCTCCTCAGCACACCCAGCACTGTGCACAGACTCCAGCCTTAGAGCTCCTGAATGGGTTCAGGGGCAGGGTACCCCCTCCATGTACTTTGCAGGAGGGCCCCTCAAGTTTTGTTACGCCTCTGGTCTACTTCTGCACCAATTTCACCTAAAGTTCCTTTGTATTATTAGGGTAAAAGCTGAGCACTCCTTTGGGATACAGAAAATGGAGTCTCTCTTTCTCTTTTGAGGAATGAGGTGGAGCAAAAAAGGGCAGCAAAGAAATGGCTTGTCTAACATGAAAAAAATAAGCTCCTTCGGTAGAAACTCAGCTTGAGTCCTTAACGCTAGTTTGTCTGCAAAAGAGGTAGATAATGAGGTGGGACTGGAAGGCCTGAAGTTCACTTACCCAACATGTGGATGTGATCACCACCAGGAAGACTACTTTTAAGGTCAGTAGGCTGCATTGGTTTGAAAGGGGTACACATCAGAAACGTCTCACTGAAACATTACAAAGGGTTTTTGTTGGAAACCTTCATTGCAAACCTCTTAAAACCTCTTCACAGCTGGTGATCTGAACAAGGACACTTGGTCCAGAAAAAGTAAAAAGGCTGAAAGATCTGATAGATAATCTTTATATATGCCCAGAGCATAGCCTCATTAGGACACAAACAAAGCAAACAACAAAACATCTGAGAACCTTTCTTGCAATAGGGTATCACAAAGCAACTTTGTCTCAGTGGCCTACATATAAAGACATTTGGCCACCAGGATAACATCAGTGACCTTGAAAGGGAGATCAAAAGAACCCATCTCCCACCACTCAATCTCCATGCATGGAAGTTCAGATTGAGCAGGCTCACATGCAAGTCCGTGTCCTGCTGCTCTGACAGAAAATTGTCTCACAGCGGAAGACTTGTGAGAAGGCAGATGCTAAGGCCAAGAGTGTCGGGTCCCACACTATCCTGGCCCAATCTGGTGCTATTAAGAAGACTTGGGCCTGGTTGTTACTGATCTTCTTTAGAACTCAGGGCACCAGAGCTAGTGGAGGGCAGGAATACAGAAGTCCCGGACTCTAATTTATGCGGAATGCTTCAATGAAAAGTTTTCTGAAGAGCTCCAGTGCAAAAAAAGCGGCAGAAAAATCCAGCCAGTGTTCTACCCACTGTTGCAAGATGCCCTGTGTCAACTCTGGATGCAACCACAATTCCTAATCAGCTAGGAATCAGTGAATGATTTTGTCCACCTGGGTGTTGTAAGATCCCACTATGATGATCACCACTAGGAAAATTTCCCGATGATCCAGCTAGCACTAGTGGTCAATGGTCTGATCGCACAGGACTCTGGCACCACTGTTATGCAGTTCCTAATTTGGTAATATAACTGCATGTTCAGGACAGCAGCACCACCGAGCGTAGGAGACGGAGTGCAACCCACATCGCATGGTAACTACTGGCCTAATTCCTAGCTAGTTCACTGTGCCTTACCCAAACCTTCAACCCAGTCAGGGTAAAAGAAGATTACAGCAACCTAACCATGACACTCTGATGCCTCAGGGAAGGTGTGGAAACAGATTATACCCCTTTCATTCTGTTACTCATGCATGCCAAGGCAGAGCAGAAAATGCTAATTGGATTTCAATGCATTTTTTTTTAACCAATCGCATTCTTGTATAAAATGCATGTGCTGGGATAAGGAAGATGAAACTATGCAAGGCAATCCAAATTGCAATCAGAGTGAAGAAGAAACAACCCCACCATGTTGCACGGCTCTAGATGTTCTAGAGCTTCCTGCCTAAACCTATGCCTACACCTGAGAGCATAGTGGTTGTAACCCTGTGCCTGGCCAAACCTAAGGGATTATCCCCTTTATGTGAATTGAATAGCACGGTCTGCCTGTTGTGTGGATGGCAATCCTCTTGGAAAGCTGAGACGTCAGAACCCGCAAGTCTCTCTGTCATGTATTACATGTCCCAGGATGATCATGACTGGAATGCCCTCTGCTCTCCTTGGGCATATTTGTAGTTTAAGTAATAATCCCTACATCGTTTGGACAACAGTTCTGAGCAATGCTGTGTCTTGGAGATAGTAGCTGGTTCTGGGCCTGCAACAAGAGTTAGCATATAATGCACTGCATGTAACAGCCTTGGACAAAAAGTATAGATTATATGTGGTATAATGGCTGATTAAATGTGCAGCATGAACCTTGCCTTCCTAGAATGAAGCAGTTGATAAAATATGTATAAGCGATTGCTAAAAGCAGGCTCACTAAAATATGAATAAAAAGTGTATGAATGTAAAAAGATCACAAGCTGTGAAATAAGCCAAGACAGGGGTGTCCAACCTGGGTATGAAAGAATCTTCCCTTTCCAATGGTACACCTCCCTAGTGGATCCCTGCTGTTGGGGGATCACCGCAGGAGGGTGATACCCAAGCAGGGATCCACCCACTAAACACCAGGGAGGGGGGAGTGGACCCTTGGGCAAGGGATTTAGCACCCCGTCATTTTTTGGGCTAAGACAGTCTTTCTGCTTTCCCTGGTGGGTAGATGTGGGCAATAGCCACTGATCTTTCCCTTGTGGGGGGCAGAAAGCCCGCTAGTTACAAGGAAACCTTTTTTGTTAATATGTAGAGTTGGAGGCTGCCCAAAATGGGCATGGCAATGCCCCCACCCCCACCCCCAAAAAATAAATAGGAACAGTGTTTCTGCCCCCGGGGGGCATAGATGGGGATTATTGCCCCCAATCTGCCCCCCGAGGGGGCAGAAAGGGCACTAGACACCAGGGTTTTTAAAAATAAAAATAAACAAGCAGTGGGGGCTGTCCACAATGGGCAAGGCCATGCTCCCCTATATATATATATATATATATATATATATATATATATATAAATAAATGGGGCTTACGTCTTTCTGCCCCCTCGGGGGGGCAAAAAGCCCACTTGGCACTAGGGATTTTTTTTTTTCAATACATAGGGGTGGAGGGTGCCTAAAGTGGGCATGTCAGTGCCCCCACCCCTCCTTAACACAAATGGGCACGATCTTCCTGCTCTCCACCCCCGAGGCAGATAGGGATTATTACCACTTGATACTAAGTACTATTTTCTTTTTTTTTTTTTTTTTTTTTAGTGTCAGGGTACGGGCTGCCCAGAATGAGCATGGCAGGCACCCAACCTCCTCCAAAAAAAAGGTGACAGTCTTTCTTGCCCCCACCCCAAATAAATGGAAACGGTCTTTTTGCCCCCCTTGGGGGCAGATGGATTATTACCCCTGATCTGCCCCTTGAGGGTCAGACAGGCTGGAATTAAAAAAAGTAGAGGCCTGGGGTCTGCCCATCACCATGGGTATGGTTATGCTCCCACCCCAACTGAATGGGCTAACAGTCCCCCCCAAGCCCCTGCAGACTAAAACATCTCATCCCAATGGCAAGCAAGCGGACATTTGACTCTTTTGGGTTTTGATTTTATATATGGGCCAAGAGAGCTTGGCTAAGTCCCAATATAGTCCCACTTGCAATGGTGAGTGGCTGAACTTTTTGGACTTGAGCAAGCAAGCACATGGAAAAACCTACCAGACACAGACACTTCTGAAAACTAAACATCTGGGGAAGTCCAGGATGGTGTGCTTCACATGCCCCCCCCCCCCACACCATTGTCTTACTCACAATGCCCTGCAAACCTCTAACTTTGCCTGAAATCATACTTTTTCCCTACATTCCTGTGTTGGAACTTCTGGAATCCACAAAATTCCTACCACCTAGCATTGCCCCATCTGTAACGATACAAATTCTCCCCCATTTGAATGGGTGCCCAAAGCAGAGTCAGCCTAAAAATTGCCCTTTTTGACCTGCTTTGGTTCCCCTCAATTTCTACACAGAAGGGAATGCTGGGTGGTAGGAACTTTGTGCAGGGACTGTGGTCCCACACAGAAAAGTGAGGAAAATGTGATTTTTTTAGCTACATTTGAGGTTTTGCAGGGGATTTGGAGTAAGAAAGTATTAGGGGATCCATGCAAGCCACACCTCCCTGGGCTCCCTTGGGTGTCTAGTTTTCAGAACTGTCTGGGTTTGGTAGGTTTCCCTAGGTGGACACTGAACCAGGAACCAAAAACACAGGTGCCCCCCCCTTGCAAAAATAGGTAGTTTTGATGTCTACACAATACATTTTATCAGAAGACCTGGGGAAAATCTAGTTGGTAGGGAATTTGCGGCTCCCCTCAGGTTCCAGAACTTTTCAACTCCGAAATGTGAGAAAAAAATGTTTTTAGACAGATTTTGAGGTTTGCAATGGATTCTGGGTAACAGAACCTGGTGAGAGCCATACAAGTCACCCCAAACTGAATTTCCCTGAACATCAGTTTTTCCAAAATTTGCAGGTTTGCTGGGTTTCCCAAAGTGTGGGCTGAGCTAGGGCCCAAAATCCACAGCTAGGCACACTGCAAAAAAAAATGGTCAGTTTAGGGTGGAAACATGTGATGTTTCCAAGTTGGCTTTTTGGCCATTTCCTGTCGCAGGCAATAGCCCTATCCACACAAGTGAGGTAACATTTTTGAGGGAATGCTGAGAGCAAGGAAGTTTGTGGCTCCCCTCAGATTCCAAAACTTTCCATCACATAAATGTGAGGAAAATGTGTTTTTTTAGACAAAGGTTGATGTTTACAAGGGATTCTAGGTAACAGAAACTGGTGAGAGCACCACAAGGCAACCATACTAGATTCCCTTGGGTGTGTAGTTTTCAAAAAGGTACAGGTCTGCTAGCTTCCCCAAGGTGTCAGCTGAGCTGGGCCCAAAATCCACAGCTAGCCACATGTCAAAGAAGGGTCAGTTTTGAGTTCAAAAAATGTGATGTGTCCATGTTGCGTTTTGGGATGTTTCCTGTCACGGGCACTAGGCCTTCTCACACAAGTGAGGTACTATTTTTTATCAGGAGACTTCGGGAAACACAGAATAGTTTAACAAGTATTATTACCAATTGTCTTTCCCTGCATTTGTCCCTCCCAAATGTAAGACAGTGTGTAAGAAAGGAGTCATTTTAAGAAATGCCCTGTAACTCATATGCTTATATGGCTATCCCTAAATTCAAAAACGTGCAAATAACGACTCCTTCTGAACAGCATATCTTGTGCTTATTTCAGAAATTCATATTTCCTTGGTACCTATTTTTCACTCTATATTTTAACAAATTAATTATAGTATACCTGATAAACAATTAAAAATCATTGCTAGGTGCACCTTCATTTTGGCTCTGGGTACCATGAGTTCTTGGTGAACTTACGAGCCTTATATATCCACACAACCAGAAGGGTCAATAGGATGTAATGGTATATTGCTTTTGTAAATCTACTATAGTTACAAGAAGTTACAGATGAAAACGTAAACATAAATGGCTGTTTTTTCAACTCCATTTCAATATTTATTTTTTTAGTTCAACTGTTACTTTCTTTGGGAAATTGTTGCATAATCTACACAAATGACCTCTTAATGAATTCAGAATTTTGTCTACTTTACAGAAATGTACAGCTTTCCAGGATCCACCATTGGTTTCACACCCATTTCTACCACTATCGGGAAGGACGTTGAAAGCACAAAAAAATAAATAAATAGGAAAAATAGGCAATTTCCAAGTAAAATGCAAAAATATGTGGAAAAATTAGTGTTTCTGATTTAAGTCTGCCTGTTCCTGAAAGTTAGGTAGATGGTGATTTTAGAACTGCAAACCCGTTGTTGATACCATTTGCCAAAAAAACAAAAAATGCTTCCTTCTGTTTTGGCTAATTTCTGGGTCCCCTCAAGGTGTATCCACAAAGCCTGGGTACGTTTAGATGCAAATTTGGCATGGATAACTGATGTGGACAAAAAAGTATGGGGGCCTAAATAGGAACTACCCCAAAAAGCCAAAAAAGGCTTAGCACTGGGATGCGGTGGGCCTAGCAGTGAAAGGGTTAACATCCATAGGTAACAGATGAAGGTTAAGGACCTCAGTAGCCCTCCTAATTGCTGTACTCTCCTCTCTTGCTGATCCAGACAGTAAACCAGTCCAGTTCACCAGCCTCTTGTACTTCCATGTACCAGCTGTCTTCATCATAAGATGGGGCAAGTGCTTCCCGTCATCTCCATCTCCATTTTGATCCCCATATAGCTGGCTGTGTTCAAAGTCCAAACTAAAAAGTTGGATATGTGCGCAGCCACACTGTAGGTGGCTTAATTCTTCCTGTGACGTGTCAATATCTGGAATTGGCCTCAGTTGAGCTGAATCAGCCTCTGAATGAGACAAAACTATGGGTTGGAGGTCCTTTTCCGACACTGGCTGCTTTGGTGCCAGCATTGATGAACTACGGGCTGCTGCGGGTTTCCAGTGTTGGTACAAACCAGAGGCAGGTTTAAGGGGTCTAGAATGTGTTGAGGGCTAACCCATTAGTGGTAGCCTCTTGGTGCACCAGAGGGAACCGGAAGCATGTCAAAGATGGGTAGCATTGCCTCACAAGAGCCTGTGACCTGCTGCAAGTTTGCATATGGGCCCTGAAACTCAGTGTGTATCTGATCCAGAGATGGAATTGGCTCCTCTGTAATATAGGTCAGAGAGGCACAGAGACATGCTTGCACTTTATCCAAGACTGGTGGGAAAGGGCAGAGTCTCGCTCGGACTTCTTATACTACTTTGTTTTCCTCTTTGACTTACCTGAAGACTTCATCCATGAGAAAGATTGGCCTTGAGGACGACTTTGAGAGCAGGTCCATGCTACTGATTTTAATGTGGAGTGGGGCTTGCATGGAGCCTTCTAGTGCTTCACCAGGTAGAGCTTAGCTTCAGGATTTTAGATGGATTGGGGGTTCCTCTGGATGCAGTCCCCTCAGGCCTTGGAGTTGTGCAACAAACCCAAGCACCAAAGGCACACCTCATGTGGCTTGGTCTCAGAAATCTGTTTGTTTCAGTCTCTACAAGGTTTAAACCTTGTAATCTTAAAGGATGACATCTATTGCACACTGGAAAATTTGAAGGTAAAACATTATCTTCACACATGAAGAAAAAAAGAAGGAGCAGAGCTTCAGTTCTGCATCCGAAGGTATAAATATAAGTAACTGACATCAGCACACATGGGGCATGCTTTTATGAGGTTCCATCCAAGCAAGAGCTGTGCTTTGAATTTTCTGGAGCTAGTCCGGCGCTTCCAGTTATTCAGAAGGTGAGGACTCTGCAGTTAGAAGTAAATATCAGCAAGTAACACTTTTAGCTTAATTAACATTGTCATTTCTAGCAGTCGATCATCTATATTTAGTTTAGAATAAGAATTCTACTTTAAAAATAGTCATTTATTGGGCATAGATAGAGAGTTTTTCATTCTCCATTTTTCACAAGTTGTGGTTATAACAAACAATGCCAGGTCTTTGAACAAAATGGGAAATGGTTCTTTCTCAATCGCATGGCCCTTAACTACATTAACAGAAGTCAACAAAATTAATTCTACTGTTTATTCATACAATTACAAGAATCTGTTATATGAAAGAAGGACCTCCTTTGTTTATTACTCCTACATCATTATTTACATTTGAGAAACTGTAAAAGTTCCATCTTGACTGTGCTCAATGCCATGTAAAGCATACTTGGTGCTACAATAAGTTGGTTGACTTATCAATTCTTGGCAGAATGTTTTCCCATCTTTTGGGTCCTTTTGGACAAAACTGATTCTAAATCCAAACTGTTATAGATGGGTTCCTCTCATTTAGTACACCCACAGTTTTTGCTTTTTGATCAACCAGTTTTGGACTATTGTTGTGGATAAGTCTCCCAACCTAAATCTCACTTCAATTAATTTCATAGTAAATCAGACTGCGTGTTTCCTATCAATGCCTGCCTTTTAAGATAAGGCCACTGCAATGTAGCTGGGTTGAAGGACACTTGACTGGTTAAACATGAACCCCTGTGCACATGCTTGTGTGCATGGGTACAGGCTGCACGTGAGTGACAACAGTTGTGCACAGTCTGGTAGTTGCACAAAGGTAACCTGTTTGGAGTAGTTTAAAACTACAATTCTGACCTGTCAAAATACCCTTTTGACAGGCCTAAATGTTCCTTTCAAATATTAACAAGTCATACATATGTAGGCCTTATTATCCATAACAGCAGAGTGCAGATATTTAAAAGTGGGGCATCTGCAATTATTGTTGAACATGTCCTTACAGTGGAACATCCACAAAACAATTTTCATTGCAGCAAGGCTGGCTGCTGCCATTGGGAATCAATGGGCTACATGTTTAGATTTATTAAATATGGATTGGTAGCAGCTAGAAAAATACTTCTTACACTCATTTGAATTGTAATTTAAAATCCTCTTTAATGGTGAGATTGTACTTTAAATTATTATTTTAGAAATGCAATTTTTAGAAAGTTGGCATTTCCCTACTTAAAATTTCTGGGAATCTCCAGCCATCTGGGATTATGATAGCTCTCCCACTGAGAAATGCGTGCTGGAGCCTGAGACTGCACAAAAGGCACTGGATGTAGAGCAGAGTGAGGTCTTACTGATAGAATGGCTGGGGTGCAAGTGAGCCATGGCCTCACTATACTTCACAGAGAAATGTGACACCAACCTTCTGTGTCCCTAACCAGGCTAGAGTCAGACCCAGGGAGGATAACTGACCAGAACCAGTTTTAGAATTACACAAAGGAGTATACCTCACTTACAGGCTTCACTGGGCACCAAACTGGCATCCAAGAACAATAAAGAGAGCAAGTCCCTGGACTTGGACTGTGACCGCAGCAATACATTGAACTGCTAGAAGGACATGCCCCAATGAACTTATTGACAGAGGAGACTGTTTGCAGCTCCCCCCTGGACAAGTGGACCTCTCCAGGGTCAGTAATGCTGGCCTTTAAATCCCACTGAGGGCCAGTTGGCACAAAAGCTGGACTCCACTGCTACACTGGGTGCTCTGAAAGATGGTCAGTAGGCCATGTGACCTGGGGAGGGCAGGCAGAGAACCAGGCTGGTACAGGGAGTCAGTAAAGCCAGTTCCGTGAAAGGTGCAACCAGGAGGCTGGCTGAATGATGCTCCTGGAGGCTAGAGGTCACTACCAGGGGTAAAATGAGGCCAAGATGGATAAAATCAACCCAATGGCATGGAGATATTCCCTGTGAAAATGTTTGACCTTTGACCTTTTTGTGAAGACACTGTTCCAGATTAATTCATTCTCAGCGCATCAATGATACCCAGAACTCCATCCAAGACTTAGAGCAAATGACCAAAGAGTTCCAACCACACTGGCCTGTTTACTCCTGCAATGGGGGCCAGGGACTGAAGTGTGCTCCCACTATGGATGTGAACCAAAGATCAAGTCTGCCTGGCAGAACAGATGAGCACACAGCCAGGTCCTGCGCCAGAGGTGGAGGACTGCGGACGAGCTGGCCAGAGTTTAAGAAACTTTGGGACCCCCTCCCTGTGGCCCACACCATGAACTCTGCCTTAGGGGTGTCTAGGGTAGGACTGAGTACCTCTGTGAACAAAAACGAAACCACAAAAGGAAGACACATAACTCTCCCAAACATAGCTGGAGGGCCGCAAATGAAATATTTACTGCTCCAGCTGAGGGACCTCAATTAGCTTAATTTTCTTGGCTTGTGGTGCCCCAGTCTGAGAACAGATACCACCAACTTCCATGAAGAAGTATTTGGGGGCTGAAGGATGGCAGCAGACCCTATGACTAAATTTTGGAAATTAACCCTATGTCTTACAGATCAAAGGAAGCCTCACCTAGGGAGACTTTTTCATTACCTTTACACCATTCATAAGGTTATAACCTTTGTTCTACAGCCTGAAAGTGCCTGGACCTCTAGTGGCTGGCTTTATGATTTCATTTGATGTAACTAAAGTAGCACAGGAAAGACTCATGTAATGGTAATTTAAAATGTTTTATTGACAATAATGATTGCACTTAAACATGGATACTGATGGTCAATGATATAATGGTGATTGTTGACATGTGTTTATAAAGCTTTTAATGTGACGAGCCCTTGACAAAGTCAATAGGCTTACCTTATATTATTGCTCAGATGACCCATTGACAAAGCCAATAGGCCTGCTTTATTTAAAGTGATACTCCCATATTTTGATGTTCTATCTGGTAAGATGTGGGGTACTGTGATTTTAGGGGTCAAATGTGACTCCATAATGTCACCAAAAGGATTTCTATTGGCCTGATCTATATAATTGTAAATGAATTCATGGTATTTAGTGTGTCTAATAAAACCGATTTTCCTTTTTCAAGGAAAAAACACTGGACATCATTTATTGAGTAGTATTGTTGTGTGCCAGTAATTGGTGATTCCTTGCCCACCTCCTCCTCCCCGAATAGGCCTTGAACTGCTCTTCTACCCTAAGAGAGTTGGGCACTATAATGGGGTGCTTGGTTCCCAGTGAAGAGACAATTGGTCACCTTTTTCTTGTGAAGTTCTCACATCCTGCACAACTAATAGAACAGTTTCTCACACAAATCATATAAAAACTACCGTAACAAACACTAGAACTGGCCTTCAGATATTTTAGGAACCAATCCTATAAAATCCATATTACAGATCCTTGGAATTGCCTTCGGCCATTTCAAAGAAGGGAGAGCAGCTGTGAGTGCAGTGTAAGCAGCTTTTATAATGTCACAAGAGACTATTTATGACAGGACGTTAGGTGTGCTTGCTGCTGCTTTTTGTTGCCCCCAGGGGACTCACTGTCCCAGAGTCCATTACTGCTAGGAGGAGGAGGGGCTGCTGCCCATTTCCCCACGCCATGCACTGAAAAGTGCTCAGCCACCTACCGCAGCATGGCACATTTGGTGTGCTTGCTGCTTCTGTTTATTGCCTCCAGGGGACTCACTGTCTCACAATCCATTGCTGCCAGGAGGAGGAGGGGCTTCTGCCAATTCCCTGTGCTGCGTTCTAAAAAGTACCCAACCATCTAAAGTGGTGTGGGGCATTTGGTGTTCTTGCTGCTGCTGTTTGTTACACCCAGGGGACTCACTGTCCAGAGTCCATTGCTGGCAAGAGGAGTAGCTGCCACCAATTTCCCCATGCCACACGCTGAATAGTACCCAACTGCCTACTGTGGTGTGGGATGCACCCGGGCAAAGCCTAGGCCAGGGAAGTTCCATCCTGCACATGTTAGTGCCAGGAAGAGACAGGGCAGGGTTACCCCACTTGGCTCCTCACTTGCACACATTGCATTAGATGTGGTAAGAACTACTCATGCGCTATAGAACCATCTGCTAATATTGCTGCTCTGGGAATTAAAAGGAGGAACTGCATTGACACTCGCAGCTGGGCTCAGGCTGAGGCCATAGACAGAGGTCTTAGGCCACAGATCCCTTACAGAACCTTTGGCTGATTTGGCAGCTGGGCCCTCTATCTTGCCACCAGGAGATGAACATGGCTGCCAGCATCACCAGCCTGAGGTTCACAGATACCATCACGGTGTATGCTAATTAGTTTTCTTCCTTTGGGTGCTGTACATACTGTCTTTGCCTGTGTCAGCTGGCGTAAGGACTGAGGCCTATTGGCATTAACTCTGACTGGGGGAGGGGGCCCTCCAAGTGGTACACTGGTTGGCAAATAGTAGAGATGAACTAAGGCTATTTTGTCTGGGTTATTGTTTCCAATATTCTTACTTGGTTATTGTCCCTTCTGAGTTTGGTATTATCAACACTACATCATGTTGTGCAATTTGTTTACTCACTTGTCCTGTGTGATTCCTTTTTGGCATTAGTTCAGATAGAAGTGTAAGGTTGAACCCTGCTACACAGTATTTAACCATTGCCATACAACTGATTGTGCTAGGTCTGGGCCTACTGTTATACATCTGGTCGATTGTGCGGATAATACTGTAACTGACGATCTCTAGAAAGGTGAGACTGCCTAGAATTGCTCAAACGTCCTGCATCTGGTAAAAACCTTTCTTATGGAGTAATACCCTATTTATAAGAACTAAGAGTAATTATATTAAACATATCTCTTCATAATGGTGAAACGCAAGGCCAAAGATACGTTATCTGAGCTTGTGGAAAGCAGTAGACACTCAGCTGATAACTTCACTTTGGATGAAATAAACACGTGTTGATTGAAGATGTTGAGGACCTCTTGACGACAAAGGGGGAAAAGCCAGAGAAAGAAAGTAAAGATAGTAAATCCTTTTTTAGCAAACCAGCAACATCCAGTGTCACCGCACACAATAGAGCGGAGGTACATATCCAATTCCAATTCATTTCCCCACATTGCATGTACAGCTGTCCACCTGATCAGTCAAGAGACAAGGGCACTCTAAAACCTACTGTGGCAGTGGAATGTAATAACTGGTTCGCATCCTGGGGACTATGGATACATGTACATCTGAGCACGTGCAATCATGTGTTTTTCCCAATATAGCCTTTGTCCCAGTTAGTGAGAATACAAACCACAGTTAACCTCACTAAAAAAATTGATAGTAAGCATAAGAGACGTCATTGGCAGGTTGTCTAAAGCCCTTAATAATAAAATGGATAATGGGACAATGCTGCCATAAAACTTAAACCCTATTTTAAATCAAGGCAAGAGGAAGAATGACCCTTCATACCCTAGCTAAGTAAATCACCTGACAACCCCACCTTCCAACAGGGTACTTTAGCAACCAACACTGTCAAACCATAATTTAAATGTGCCTGCTAAATGACAAACAGGTAGAGATACCTATCTGTCCCATTCGAGTTTAGGTTGCACCTCAAGAGCACTCACAAGGTTGGAAGGGAACTTCACTGAATTACACATGGGCAAAAGATCACAGGCACATACCCCCATAAACATGCTCAGACCAAATGCAAACCTAAAATCAAGGATCAGGTCAACAGTGAATATTATTAAACTTCATTACATTTGTATGGTCAACATGCCAAAAAACTGTTGGGCATAAGGGAACCACAGAAATCACTGATCAACAAAACCATTCACTGGCTCGGAAATTTAGAGGCTGTAGGTCAATGATCAGGGAAGATATATTGGGAGCTTTTCCCTTTACTGATAAACACTCTACCTTTGACTGCATTTGAGTTCAGGAGTATCGTGCTACTCACCAAAAAGTGCTTTGATGCCTCGCTAGGGGTAGTAAGTGCTATATAAATACAATTACAATTAAATTGGGCTCTGGTTTCTAAATCATGAGCTTCTCAAAGGTCTCATAGCATTGGAGCATAGGTTTATGCCTGACAGAGTTGAATATAAGACTAAAGATCAAACCTCTACTGTCTAAGTTTCACAGTATCACCAGCAGTAACCCCAAGATACCTTTCCGCCCACAGCCAGTCCTGGATATCCCTGATCTCCCTGCTCCTTCAGTGAACCTCTCGGAAGTCGATTGACTATCCAGTAGACAGAGTGAGGGCGTTTCCCCCTCTGCCCAGTAGTTAAACTCTATATTAGCTACATCATCTCTAACTGCCCTTAGGGATGAAGCCTATGACAAAAGGGGAAAGTGGATTTACTCTTGGTGGGCCCACAACTCTCTGAGGCAGAAATGCCTGAGAGAATCAATCCAACCAGTCACGTTAATGGGCAAAATTTGTGTTCAAACAAAATCATAAAACCGCTATCTTAGAATGTAGCAAGGGAAGGATTTAAGTTACATTACCCCAAATTGGGCTCTTTATAGATCAGCACCATTTTGTGCTAATCCAGGAGACTTGGGTAAAGTATTTAAGTCAGGGTACATCCCTTTTCATCTAATGCTAGACCATCAACAGCAGACAGATCCTCTGGTGGCTCGCTGATCTGGATAAGGATGGACCTGCCTGTAAAAATTAAAAGATTCTTGAATGGTAGAGACATATTTGGTATAGCTATCTCATCAGGCTCCCTGGCACAGGTCAGGCATATAGTCATCTTCAATATCTACATACAGACTCATCTACAATCTGCAACTGTTGACCAACTCTCTGACTTGATTGATCAGTTGCACAATTAGCCTAAAGTAATTGCAGACAACTGTAATACAGAAGTGCAGCCAGGGTTTTTATTTTCAGCTATGACTGAAGAATTATATGAATGATGGGTGGTGACTTCTGCTGCTGTGGACATAGTCCACAGGCAATCCAAGGTTGCAGAACAGATCGCCGACTTGATGGCCTCACATGGGTTGAGGCCACTGAATGGGTGTAGATTCTCCTCCCCATCCAACATTTAAAACAGGCCTGCACAGAAGCAACTTTGATTATATTTTCCTGGATACCTAGCTTGGTCCCACATGATTGACATGGAGGTGGTCCCCAGAATGGATAGTGACCATGGTGCGGTTCGTGAAACCCAGATTTATTAGGAATTCATGTTTGCCACACAGTATTCCATTATGCACAGTTGCAACCACTGACAACAGAAAAAATGTCAAATGGACCTCAGTTGTAGAAAATGCTACAGCATTGTCCCAAGTTTATCACTTTGTGAAAACATTGTGATCATATGAGTTAATACGATAAAAGATTGATAGATTTTCTAGTTGTCCACTGCGAACTGATGAACAAGTGTAATGATATGTGTGTTTTGACAATTGACTCCATGTTGCACTTAGCCTAGCAGCACACCGTCACATTAGTGACCACCAGAATCATTTTGCCTATTGACTTTATTTTAGCATTAGCAACTGCCATGTTAAAAGCTGCATGTAGTTTTCCACATTGAACAATGTGGATATGCTTTTATTCTTTGTGTACTTTCCCACCAAGGGCTTATGTTGAAAAGAATGTATACTAAGACAGCAGGGAACGGTCTTGTTTTCAATTGGCACCTTGGGATTGTGGTCAAGCCCCGACGTGTTATTTTCAAAGCTGGTCTAAAGCAATCAGCATTTTTTGAATAAATAAACTTCTGCAGTGAGAGGGAGGTCTAGAATTTTCCTCTCTTGTTTATTCAAAGTATAAGGCCGAGACCAGATAGACCGGTGACAGAGAGTGTTTGCAGATCTCAGGCATAACCAGGTCATCCTTCCCAAGAGGATAATTGATCTCTCTCCTCAATCGATTCTGGGATCTGGTGATCTGATGCTGAATAGGAGGGAGATAAAGCAGTGATGCCCTTGCCTCATGGTGATGGATATTTTTGAATTCATTATTTGCTTTGCATTATAATGTAGATACATATATTTGCTGTGTATATTGCAGTGGAGAATAATTTGTACATGTTTTCATTTCATTGTTGTGACCATTTTTAAACGTGTGCTTTCAGCATGCTAATCTCCTTTTAGGAACCTTGCCTAGTTAAATAATAAATGATTTCTTTGGACTAAGAAGTGCCTTCTAGAGATTGATGTCAGTGCATGAGTGTTTCAGCTTGGTCATTAGTGAAGCAAAACAACAAGTTGAAAGAATAGTTCACAAGGTATGGGCAGAGGTATCACAGGGAAGCAACCCTTGATGAAAAAGGTGAGCATAGAGAAACCCTTGAGGCAAAAAGAGGCTATAAGCAATTTTGGTCAAATGCAAACATCGATAGTAGTCAGCCCAGTGGGACGACCTCACAGAATCACTATCCAAAAGGAATGTGAAAGCCTTCTGGAGATTGGCAACTAATGGGAGCCTCCTCATTGATAATCACCTGGAAGCGGTGGTACAGTCAGAAGCATGGGTTGACCATTTTTCTGAACTATAGCCTAGTGATTCTTCCCCCTGTGCCGGCATTCCTATATCTGTTTGTGCAGAACCTGAGGCTGAGGCTGGTACCATCTCAGAGTCTGGGATGGCATAAATGGCACAAGCCCTACACCAAATGAAGAGGGAGAAAGCACCAGGCCCTGAGTGCATCCAAGGTGACCTGTTTATCTCCTAACCTGAAATCTGGTTTCCCTATTTAAACGTCTTGGGCAATGCCATCATGAGAGAGGAGGACATCCCTCCATCATGGCATAGTGCCACCATAGTTCCCATCTTTAGGAAGGGAAGAGGGGATGACCCCTCCAACTACAGACCGATCAGCCTGATCGAAAATAGTCAGGTAATCTTTTGTAGACCAGTACTGTCCAAACTTCTCTTAGGGTGAACCGATCACCACATTGTAACAGACAGCAAGGTGAGATTTAGCCACAGGGTTAGTACTGTGGATCAGGTGTTCCACCTCAAGACAATGTGTTGGAAATACATCATCTTGAAGCAAAATCACGTATATGTGGCCTTCATGGTTTTGAGGGTCACTTTTGACCTGGTCCTCATGGACTGCCTATGGCAAGTCCTGGAGAATTAAGCTATTCCTGGAGATCGCTTAAGAATCTTGAGGGTCTTGCACTCTGAGACCTTTGCGCAGGTCAGGTAGAACATGGAGGGTAATGTGGTGCTCAGGATACCAATTAACCATGGCATAAGACAAGGATATGTGCTTGCCTCCATGTGGTTTAACTTCTATATTAACAGTGGGGTGGAGTGGCTGAGAGACTGCAAACACAATGCACCAAAATCTGCGGATATTAGCATTTAAATTCTCATGTTTGCAGACAACATGCTCCTTCTCTCTGGAACTCCTATGGTTCCCCAATCTCTACTGAATCGTTTTTCTTCCTTTTGTTTGTCTACGGGCCTTGAGATAAATTCTACAAAACCCAAATTAATGGTACTGAACTCCTATTGTTCGTTTCCAGGTAGAATGGTGGTGCAGCTGAAGGGGAAAAGTTAAGAACTCATTGTCCAGTCTACAAGGAGTCTTGACTTTGAGTCTCCTGTAAGTGATTGAAGAGTTGATTTGTCAATCAATGCTTCTTTTCATCCATATCAGTCTGTTTAGCCTTTATTTATTAGTCGGTTATTTTCCTCAATTTAATTAAATTGGTAAGTTGTTAGCAATTATATTTTTCTTAACCATGAAGTGGATGTGGCAAACACTGAGCTTTAAAAAAATATATCATCATATAACTTAACTCCAAGATAAATATTGTCTATGGCACGGGGTGCAGCAGACAATGTTTCACCATATCCAGGCATGAAATAAACAGAATATCTCTCGAATAAAAAAATGCTGCTTTTGAAAATGGAATTTAACGCTAGCATTACAGATGGGGTGGTAATTCCATTAACTGTAAAAAATCAACAAGCCATACATCTGGTTCACCCCTGTTTTAGAAATACCCATTAATTTATCTTGACCTCCAATTTGCATGCTCAATATTCTCTACAACATATAAACAATCTTTTTTTGAGAATAACACAGATAACCAATTTGCAACTATTAAAAACCGGGGTATTAGTTGGAGCGGGGTTGATGATCTACCTCAAGTAATAACCACATCCCTTGTCAGTGTAAACTCTATCAGTCACTAAATGTATCTGAGCTCCACTCACTGGTATATAATAATAAATAAATAAATAATAATAAAACAGCAGTAAAATCACAACACAAAAAAAAAAAAATGCAAACAGTTTTACAAAAATAGAGTACATTTTAATAAATAAAATGACACTCAAAGGACAGAAATCCAAAAAGGGAAACTGGAGTTGTGAATCTTCAAATTTAAAAGTGAAAATAGCACCAAAAAGTGTAAAGCACCAACCACGGTCTCCTGGTTGCACTTGACCGATATCTAGACGAAAGTTAAGGCCAACTCCAATGGAGTGTGAGCAGGATACAGAAAACAGGTTTGACTGTCAGAAGATTTACCTTCTGACGTACTCTCTGAAATGGAAGTCAAAATTCTTTAGTGAGACAAGGCAGCAGACCATGGCTACAGAGAGTGCCATGTTGTCGGCTAGCCACTGTGAGAGGACTCAGTGAAGCTGTTGACTTTGGGCAGGAAGGCTCAGTGTGGAAGAAATTTGATTTTCACAACCAGAGAAGGCCCCCAACTAGCCAAATACATTTGGCCCCTTCAGCCATGAAAGATTTCTACCTTTGAACTTAGTTACTTTTTTAGAGCTCAGATTCTTTCAGTGGGTCAAGACTGCAGGTTATAACCAACAAATTGGTTCTGATCTTCTGAAGAACTTTAGAGTCAAAAGGTTTCACCATATGTTAGGAGTATACTTTGACACTAGCCAGTGATCCAGGACCTTGGGGACACCACACTTGGGGGTCAGGCCTCACTCCAGCAGAGACCAGTTGTAGAAACCAAGGGAAGTGGGTCCCGTGCTCAGTGTGCTACTAGATTCAAGTTAGCTTAGCTGATGAAGGGCGATACCCTGAAACTTCTCCCAAGATGTTTGTTTCCAGTCCAGGGAGGACCTGGCTTGGGAGTTCAGGCTGGACTGTTCCCATGAGGAACAGGGTCAAGGCTGATTTGCATATGGCTGGGTCCAAACTGAGGTGGCATGGTGAGCAAAAGAATGATGGATTAAACCCAGATCTGGGACTCTATGACACTCCAGGCCATTAGACTTAGATCTGAATGGTAAATATTAAAAAAAGAATGTCAAAATCCAAAAAGTTGGCAATATATGTAACAGTACAGAAGAGTTTGTACTTCAGAATTCTACCATAATATCAATGGCACAAAACTATTTACACTTCCCAGTGTCAGCCTATGTCCAAGCTTTATGTCAGGTTATGTGAAAGACTGCCTGTTTAGGAGACCTCAGGGTTTGCTGATGTTTAAACATACAGAGGGCAAGCCATGGCAGAAAAACAATTCTACACGTTTCAACCCCAGCCTAACCAAGAACAAAATACTTAGGGCCAGAAGTGATCCACTATGAGGCAAGGTGAATGCTGGAGAGTCAGGGTGACTTCAGGACACATCCATTCTGTGGACCATGGTGTCAGGTTATAGCATCTTCTGAACCAGGTAATAAATGGTTCAGATGATAGATGCACTGAATTTAGTAATGATGATTGCTTCGAAGTGTTAATCAACTGTCTGGTTATTTATTAAGTCGATAGGTGTTTAGATAACATATGTTTAAATGTGTAGTGTACATATGTGTTAAGTGATTTGCATGCTTAAACTCTAACATAACTTGAGAGTATTGAATGTACTGCTGTAGGAGGTACACAAAGGTGTAGTTTCTGGGTTTGCAATCATTTATATTGCATCTACATTTGAGTGATCCATACAAGAGTTTTTTCAATAACGATGGCAAATGGGAACGATGGGAACTATGATGTGCTTAAATGTTCCCCTTCTTAACAGTTGCTCATAAAGGGGTCTCAACAAGCACTGAGGTTGCTTTTTATGACAAGGCAAGTATCTGCCACCTGTTTCAAAGTTAAAGTGTCACTATAAAGACTTTTAATCTATTTGAAGGACCTTAGTCAGTTCTAAATCTGTTGCATAACCTTGAAATATATAAACAACTTTGCACCTGATTTACTTTAATTAGCAAACCCATGCTTATCTTTTCATTTGGAAACAGAGTAGCAGATATTGAAAATGGTGCACATTATCCCTTGTACTAAACTTATTTCCAAGAGTGGAAGAGCTGTTTTTATTGGGATCCTACTTGCTAGAAGTCCTTACCCTTTGAACTGACATAATACCCGTACAGCATATGTTTGATAAGGGAACACCAAAGCCACAATCTCAGGACAATTACTTTGCCTCGCAATTCCAACATGGTGAACTAGTGCATGTCCACACCACTGCACAAGTGGTATCAAATCTAGGGTGACTGTAGCAATATAAGACATATTCAGCCCAGTCACTAGACCTGACAATCCCCACCTCATGTGTAAGTAGAAAACCACTATTGCAACAGAGGTTTAGGATGGCGGACTACTTCACAAAGAGGCCTCATTCAGCTATATATTTTTTCTAAAGGAGATCACACTTGGGAAATGGTCTTAACACATATTTATGAGGCTAACGATCTGTACCCTACATAATGGCAAGGCTAACCTCAATACTGCAGCATCTTTTTCCATTTCTATGGGGTACATAAGACCATATCTGAAGGCCAGTGCTTTCACAATTCCCCAAACTGGGGAGATGTACACTCACAGACGGAATCAGGCAATGTGCTGTCTGATGTCAACTTTGATGGCACACTTTAGCAATATCCTACCATTATCTCAAACTTCTGTCACCCTAACATCATGCCATATCAGTCTCATATTAGTGTGGCTGCAATGATGGTGAAGAGAAATAACAAATACAGTGGCTAGTACCAAAGCAAAGATCAACGTCTACTGGTTCGGAAAGTGAATAAGGTAACTACAACAGGCTTGAGTACATTTTCTACAGCACACCCAAGAAAAGCCAGTATGTGTAACTCTATGCTAAGGTTAGACTGAGGAAATAAACAATCTAAGGTGATCACCAAAATGCACTTACAAGCTGGAGTCTTTATGAAGTTCCATTCCTGTGACAAGATTTTCACTCATCTCAAAATATATTTTCCCTTTGCGGAGACCATTAGTTCAGATTTCTATGGTAAATAATCATTATACATTATTTGGATCAGGATAAAATCTCTGGAGGGTCTTTTTTCAGATGTCAACTGCTTAATGTATGTTTTTACTAAACATACTCAAGTATTTATTGTGGTGGATTTTTTCAGCTTTGATTTATTAATACTGCTGAAAGCTAGCTCAAAGTTAGCTGTGGGGTAACTAGCTATTATGGAAACAACATCTGCCACATTCAAATTTCTTCAACAAAACAACAAGGGCCTTATCTTTTTCATATCTCGCTGACTGCATAATTATCCTACAACAACTTGTGTAGAGGCCACCCAAGACACATTGCAAAGAGTATGGCCAATTAGGATGACCTAAAATCCATCTAGCATTATAATCTAGAGACGTTTTTCTATTTGTTGACATTTACTTAAGTGCAGAGCACTCTTCAACAACTGCTGCAAATAATCTAGATGAACTAGGGTTTTCTATAATGTGAAAGGCTTTATTCTTATTCCAAGTGAAATAAGGAAGGCCTCTGAGTTGAGTTCATCACCCTAGAAAATAACTGTAATCTAGTCAGATTGCTTATGTATACAGTGAAATACAAAGAAAGCTCGCCATGGGTTTTAGAGCTAGCCAATCTTTAACCTTAATTGGTCAAGAACTGACCATTCAACTCTCTCTAGTTTTTAAAACTTCTTCAAGCTCATTTTGATATGTGTGACCTACCCAAGAGTCTTCAGCAGTATGATTAAATTAGCTAAAAGTGACACTTAATTAATTTGTTAATTAAGTAGCTTAAAACAGCATGGTGCTTTCCCCAAACACTATATAAAAACAATTTATTTTCATTAACACAGAAAAACATGCGTACTAGAGCCCCCAATATACAATGCCCATTATAGCATCTTCAACCTGGGCAAGCAGGTTTACCTTTACCCTCCTTTTTTGCTGAATTTGATTTTGTTCGCCTTAAGACCCTGTGCTCTTTATCACTGCTAACCAGTGCTAAGGTGCATGTGCTCTCTCCTTAAAACACAGTAGAATAGGCTTATACCCAGTTGGCATATTTAGGTTACTTATAAGTCCCTAGACAATTGGGCCTACATGTGCCCAGGGCATGTAAATTAAACGCTACTAGTGGGCCTGCAGAACCGGATGTACCACCTATTTAAGCAACATTGTAAATATATCTCAGGCCTGCTATTGCACAGCCTGTGTGTGCAATTATAAACTGTTATTTTGACTTGGCAATGTAATCCTTCTGTCAGGCAAAAACCATTCTTTTTAATATAAATAAGCCACCCCAAGGTCAGCCCTGGATTGCACCCTGTGTCTGAGACATTCCCTTTCATTGCCTTAATACTGAAGTTGACCAGAGAGATGTCCAACTGACGAAGAAAATTGCAGCTTGTTGATTTATCTGAGGAGAGGTATAACAAATATGCTATTGTTTTTGTCATAGGTTTTTTTCAATGTTTCTAAGTACCAACCACTATTTTGATAGAGACATAGTTAGATGTTTTTCCAAATTAACTTTGACTAAATTGTTTTGCATGAAGTCCAAACATGCTGTTCTAATCATAAGGTTAGTTAGGGAGACCCAGAAATGTTACTAAATTGCAATTAACAAAGAGTTAATATTTGTTCATCTGTTGAATCTAGATTTATGTAAATTTTATTGTGCAATTTTCCTTGTTATTAATTTGTACTGTAACTTTTGAATGCTTAGTTGTAAATGCTTTAGTTAAGTTGAGATTCTTTTGAAGATTTGGTCCACCGGTGTTATTCATGTATGTTTATCATTTGGTTTTGAGATTAATTTACATGATATTAGCACTGATAATCTAAGAAAAATAAGCATTCTAACTTTGCCAAAGGTGTGGTTATTCATGGCCAAATGGGTCATGGTGTGAAAAGATTACTGATTCTAAAGTGCACGGTGATGTTTATTGATTATGATGCAGTATTTGTATTGAATCTATGACTTATGGCGGAATCACTCTAAGCGTAGTCAAAAGGTCCGTCGAACCTCTAACACGTCCCTTATGAATTAAACTATAAGAGACCAAATAAGGACAGATGCACTAACAGAAATGGTAGCAGAGTAGGATGGTTAGTCTACTTAAGAGGCCATCATAAGGTCCTTTTCTTTTCTCCATAGATCTTGCTAGAATGTTGGATGGGTAGTCTCCTTAAGAGATCAAAATAATTCATATATTTAGTAGAAGAGTTAAAGGTTGAAATTTCTGGAATTGATGATACAAAGTTAAAAGATTATGGGGGTCATTACGACCCTGGCGGTATAAGGCCCTTACCGCCGTGCAGAAGACCGCCAATACACCGCCGCAGCGGCGGTAGACCACCACAGCTATTATGACACATCATGGAATCCGCCGAAATTCAGACACCCACACAATACCGCCACACCAAAGGTCAGCGATAAACTGGCGGAAACACATCCTCCACCTCCACGCCAACAGAAACACGCCCATGCTATTACAACCCACGAATCCACGCAGCGGTCTTTCAACCGCGGTATTCCATTGGCGGTACACACCGCCGCGCTCAAAATACACACACATCTCCAAAACACCGCCACATTGGACATTTCGAAATACACACACCTGAGACACATACACACACCACTCCCACACACCCAACACAATATAAAACACACACCCACAAACCCCTACAACCAGAAATTCTGAGAGAAGGCGAGAGAGAATCAAATCAAATCAAATCATTAACATTTATAAAGCGCGCTACTCACCCGTGCGGGTCTCAAGGCGCTAGGGGAAAGGGGGGGTTACTGCTGCTCGAATAGCCAGGTTTTTAGGAGTCTCTGGAAAGCGGGGTGGTCCTGGGTGGTCCCGAGGCTGGTGGGGAGGGAGTTCCAGGTCTTGGCCGCCAGGAAGGAAAAAGATCTCCCACCCGCCGTGGAGCGGCGGATGCGAGGGACGGCAGCGAGTGCGAGACCAGAGGAACGGAGGAGGCGGGTGGGGACGTAGAAGCTGAGGCGTCGGTTGAGGTATTCCGGTCCCTTGTTGTGGAGGGCTTTGTGTGCGTGGGTGAGAAGTCGAAAGGTGATCCTTTTGCTGACTGGGAGCCAATGCAGGTGTCTCAGGTGTGCGGAGATGTGGCTGTTGCGGGGTACGTCGAGGATGAGGCGCGCCGATGCATTTTGAATGCGTTGCAGGCGATTTTGGAGTTTGGCTGTGGTCCCGGCGTAGAGGGTGTTGCCTTAGTCCAGGCGGCTCGTGACGAGGGCGTGGGTCACAGTTTTTCTAGTGTCGGCGGGGATCCAGCGGAAGATCTTGCGGAGCATGCGGAGGGTGAGGAAGCAGGCGGAGGACACGGCGTTGACTTGCTTGGTCATGGACATGGAGAGAGCACAGAATAGACAACCCCATCACACAGAGGCACACAACACCATCACCCACACAACATCCAAGCACAAAACACCACATACCACTACACTCACCACACTCATCACCACATACACCACCCCACACATCACACACACCACCTCATGTCACGCCAAAGACACCCCCGCTTCTCCAAGGAGAAGCTCAGGGTCATGTTGGAGGAAATCCTACAGGTAGAGCCACAGCTATTTGGCTCACAGGTACAGCACACATCAATTGCAAGGAAGATGGAGCTATGGCAAAGAATAGTGGACAGGGACAACGCAGTGGGACAGCACCCAAGAAATAGGGAGGACATCAGGAAGAGGTGGAACGACCTACGGGGGAAGGTGCGTTCAACGGTATCCAGGAACCACATCGCGGTACAGCGGACTGGCGGCGGACCCCCACCTCCTCCCCCTCAACTAACAACATGGGAGGAGCAAGTCTTGACCATCTTGCATCCTGAGGGCCTCGGAGGAGTCGTCGGAGGAACGGACACTGGTAAGTCAAATCTTAACTATCACATCCCCCACCCTACCTGCATGCTATCACACCCCCCACCCTCACACCATCCCCTATCACCCAAACTCCTCACTAATGTACTAATAACACCAACTATACATCCCAAACCCAAGACCCGCATGACACAACTAACCATGGACACTCATCACTAAAGCATGCCCACTGCACATACCCAGAACACCCCCCAACCATCAGCACACAACCCCACACACAGGAATGCCTGCACTGGGGTTCACGCACACCCAACCATTGCACACCATTACACACACACATGCAATAATCATGTACTTATACCCCCGCAGGAACCCGAAGGAACGTCACCACACCAGAGGGTCCAGACAACACCACTCCACCCCCAGAAGAGGCCCACAGTGACGAGAGCAGCTCTGCCCTACTGGATCTTGATGACCAGCACGGACCATCGTGGGCCTCAGGACAGTCGGTTCCCCTCGCACAGGTACAGCCCAACACTGACCTTCCACCCTCTGATAACACCAGCACAGCATCCACCCAGCGGGCCCAAACCTCCCTACCCAGGACAGGTCAATCAGCGGTGTGTCCACCACTACAGGGCACCCAGGCTAACCCACCACCCCAACAACAACAGGGACCTGGGGCAGTGGTAGTGGGCACACGGTCCAGGGGACAGAGGCACAGGAACACAGGGGAACTGGCAGGGCTGCTGTGCGACAGAGGGAGGACAGGCCAAGGGAACCAACTCTCCACGAGGCCCTCTCCTCCATCATGGGAGCATACCACCACTCCCAGGAGACGATGGCCACGGTCCTGGACAAGTTGCAGGAGACCCTGCGTCTGCAGGAGGAGCAGTATTTGGGGTTCAGGGAGGAGTTCAGGACCATCGGCTCCGCCCTGGGCACCATCGTAGGGGTGCTGATGGACATTCAAAAGACCCTGAGGGACACCGTGGCACTCCAAGGGGCCCCTGACACTAGCCACGACGATGAACTGCCTACCACCTCCGCTGGCGCTAGTGGACAGGACGCCCCGCCACAGGACCACCACACAAGCACCCCATACCCTGCAGACGGACAACCACCACGCAAGCGGGCCCTGAAATCCAGGAACAGGACAGAGCAAGATGGCAAGACCCCCGCCAGGAAATAAGACCACCCTGATTGTCCCCCCACTGTCCCACTTTGTTACCCTGTCCAAATCGGAACGGCCCCAGCTCCACTTCCAATTTGCAGATGTGCAATGTACCTGTGAGACTAATAGACTGGACTCTGCCATGGACATTCCTCCACCATCACCCGTCACCATTTTACAACCCCCCTGCATTTTTAGCACTTAGAAAAATACAAATCATAGACTGACTCCAGTTTTTTTTGTGTTTCAAGTGTGTTTATTTATTATCAATGACAGTGTCATAATGGGTTACCCATTGGAAGGCTAACATACCAATTTCACACATCACAAGCCCTTCAAGGATGCAAGCAGTTGACACGTAGGTTACCACATTTGTGAAACTGAAATGGAAGGGGACAACTCAGTTAACAAATAGTGAGTGAAATGTCGGTACAGGATAGAGGTAGACGTGTGAAAGTTAATGTAATGTTACACCGGAAAATGTACTTACCTGAGTTTCACTGGAAATATTGCTGTATGACTGACTCCCTGTTGTCGTTTTCTTCTTCCTCAGCTTCATCCTCATCACTGTCCACAGGCTCCACAGCTGCCACAACACCGTCATCTGGATCATCCTCCTGCAGAAAAGGCACCTGGCGTCGCAATGCTAAATTATGGAGCATGGAGCAGGTGATGATGATGTCGCACACCTTCTTCGGTGAGTAGAATAGGGACCCACCTGTCATATGGAGGCACCTGAACCTGGCCTTAAGAAGGCCAAAGGTGTGTTCGATAACCCTCCTAGTCCGCCCATGGGCATCATTGTAGTGTTCCTCTGCCCTGGTCCTGGGATTCCTCACTGGGGTCAATAGCCAGGAAAGGTTGGGGTAACCAGAGTCCCCCAATAGCCATACACGGTGCCTCTGGAGTTGACCCATCATATCAGGGATGCTGCTATTGCACAGGATATAGGCGTCATGCACAGAGCCAGGGAACATAGCATTTACCTGCAAGATGTACTGGTCTGCCAAACAGACCATCTGGACATTCATGGAATGATAACTCTTCCGGTTCCTGTACACCTGTTCACTCCTGCGGGGGCGGACCAGAGCTACATGGGTCCCATCAATGGCACCTATGACGTTCGGGATATGTCCAAGGGCATAGAAGTCACCTTTCACCGTATGCAAATCCTGCACCTTCATGAAAAATGATGTATCTCCTTACGTGTGTCAGTAGGGCAGCCAACACTCTGGACAACACGTTTGAAAACATAGGCTGGGACACCCCTGATGCCATGGCCACTGTTGTCTGAAAAGACCCACTTGCAAGCAAATGGAGCACTGACAGCACCTGCACGTCAGCGGGGATTCCAGTCGGATGGCAGATTGGTGACATCAGGTCTAGCTCCAACTGGGTACATAGTTCCTGGATTGTGGCACGGTCAAACCTGTAGGTGACGATTAAATGTCTCTCTTCCATTGTCAACAGGTCCACCAGCGGTCGGTACACCGGAGGATTCCGCCATATTCTCACATGTCCCAGCAGACGGTGCCTACGAAGGACAACAGCGAATAACCAGTCAATATTCCTCCAGGTATGTAGCCACAGTCACACACAAGACTACACCAGACAATGAACCCTTCCTGTATGTGTGTTGAGTGTAGGCCTCGGTATGTGTGACGCAGCTGAAAAAGAATCCATGTGGGCCCAGGAAATGGCGGCTGCCTGACCTCTAAACTGGGACAATGGGATTGTGGGGTAACAGCGCTGGCGTTGCACACAGTCGCGGTAGGCGGTTGTAGACCGCGGCGCACTGCTGCATTGGTTAACATTGGACCCTATGGGTCCCAGGAGCCAATGAACAGGTGCGCTGGCGGTGATGATGCGCACCGCCGCGGACGTCACCGCCGCAGACGTCACCGCCATTTTCTATCTGTTCAATCACTAGATACCTGACCTTCGACTGGAGGGGACCTACACTGCTAGTGCTGCTGTGACCTCGGTCTGGAAGTGACGATGGCTGCTGCGTCTGGGGAAAGGGCCCCTGCCTTCACTTCACAGGAGTTGGAGAAACTTGTGGATGGGGTCCTCCCACAGTACATGCTACTCTACGGTCCTCCAACAGGTTAGTACACAGGGAGCACGTTGTATGGGCTAGGCCTGGGTGGACAGGGCTGGGGGGGAAGAGTGAAGGGGGCAGAGTTCATACTACAGTAAAGAATGGGAATAAGTGGGCCACATGGTCAGAGTAGGGAGGTGGCCACTCACATTGATGGTGCAGTTGGTAATGACTGTTCCTCTTCCCTTGTGCATGGCATGTAGGTCAGCGCCCACCAGAAGAGGGACATTTGGCGTGCCATCGCCAAGGAGGTCCGGACCCTGGGGGCACCCACTGCCGGAAGAGATGGGAGAACATTCGCCGCTGCAGCAAGAAGACGGCGGAGGCTCAGCTGGGGATGGCCTCCCAACATGGGAGGGGTGCCCGTCACACCATGACCCCCCCCTGATGTTCCGGATCCTGGCGGTGGCATACCCAGAGTTGGATGGGTGCTTGAGGACATCACAGCAGACACAAGGGGGTGAGTACAACCTCATTCTGCGGACTTTGCGTGCAGTGGAGGGGTCTGGGTGGGGGAGGTGGGCTGAGGGTGTCCCTAGGCCAGGGCGAATTCGGTAGTCAAGGCCCCTCCGTAATGTAGGCCATGTGGCACTCTACCCCACCTCAGAAGAGTGCCAAGCTGAGGTATAGTTGCCCCTGTGGCATCCATGTGCGCAGATGTCCACCATTGCCATGTAGGCCATATCCCAGAAATTGCATGTGCAGAGGCCAGGAGCACGGCGTAATGCATGGGGCTGCTGCGTCTGTCTTGTCCGCCAACGGTAGCGGTATGCCATGCACTAAAACTCTCTTACTTCTGTCTCCCCCCCCTTTTTCTGCTCTCCCTGTCCTTTTGTACTTCAGCATCATCAGACGGAGGTACAGTGGCACCGGAGCACGAGGGAGCTGCATCCCACATGGCCATGGAGGGCCACACCACAGACTCTGAATGCACCAGTGGGACGGAGGGCGAGGGGAGCTTCACGTCGGCCACCGGATCAGCAACCAGCGACACGGACTCGTCCGACGATGGGAGCTCCCTTGTGGTGGTGGCACCATCTGTGCCCCCCACTTCTACAGGTACAGTCGCCACCTCCCCTACCAGCACCACCCTGCCAGCAGCCCCTCAGCGTTCGCCCTGTGCCCACTCACCCAGGAGGGTGGGCATCACCTTCGCCCCAGGCACCTCAGGCCCTGCCCCAGTCACCCCTGCTGCCCTCAGTGAGGAGGCCATTGACCTCCTCAGGTCACTCACTGTTGGGCAGTCTACCATTGTGAATGCCATCCAGGGTGTAGAACGAGAGTTGCAACACGGAAATGCATTCCTGGAGGGCATTCATTCTGGTCAGGCTGTCCTTCAGCGAACCCTACAATCTCTGGCCTCAGCACTGATGGCAGCCATTGTCCCTGTGTCAAGCCTCCCCCCTCCAACTTCCTCCACCCAGACCCAATCCCCTGTACCCCTGGAGAGCATTCATTCTGGTCAGGCTGTCCTTCAGCGAACCCTGCAATCTCTGGCCTCAGCACTGATGGCAGCCATTGTCCCTGTGTCTAGCCTCCCCCCTCCAACTTCCTCCACCCAGACCCAATCCCCTGTACCCCAGCCCATCTCAAGCACACCTACAGACCAGCATGCACACAAGTCAACACACACAAGTAGCTCAAGCAAACATAGGCACCACACACACCACAGGCACTCATACAAGCATCACACACATACGGATACAGCAACATCCACTGTTTCCACTGTGTCCCCCTCCTCTTCTTCTCCCTCCTCCCTCCCAGTCTCGTCTACACACACACCTGCATGCACCACATCTACAGGCACTAGGACTCGCACCAGGACACCAAGCACCACAAGCCGCTCACCTGCACTCACCACCTCCACTGCCATTTACACGTCCCCTGTGTCCTCTCCCAGTGTGTCTGTAACGCCCCCTCCCAAAGTACCCAAACGCCGGCAATCACTCACCCAAAATCTATCCACCTCACGACAGCCTCCAGTACCTGCACCCAAAACAGCTAAAGTGACACCTCCTACAACCTCCTCCTCTTCCTCCACTCCCAGACCCCCTCCAGCTACCCATCCCAGTGTCCGTCAGAAACTGTCCCTCTGTCAAATTGACCTTTTTGCCCCCAACCCCCCCTCCAATTCATCAGTCCCGTCGTAGCGCCTCAGCCAAAAAGCCTCCAGTACCAGTGATGCGTGTTCCAGGTTTTTGGAGTGCACCGTCCACCAGGGCAGGCAGTAGGACCTGGAGCCAAGGCACTGGCAGCCCACCCCCTGTAAAGGCTCCAAAATTGGAGAGTGGACGACGGGACCGTGTCAAGACTCCTGGTGGGACAACAAGTGAAATGGGATCGAAGGCGATTGGTGAGTCAGCTGTAACTCCAAAAAAGGTGGGGAAGGTCCAGAGGAAGTATGCCCAGCCTGTTGTGAGTGTCACAGCGGAGAAGTGCGCCATCTTTTCCGGCGGTCCAGACACAACCGCCAGCACCGTCGTCACTGGTCAAGAGACCACCGCCAGAGTCACAGCCCAGGAGGGCACAAGTATCGTCACTGGTCCAGAGACCACCGCCAGAGTCACAGCCCAGGAGGGCCCAAGTATCGTCACTGGTCCAGAGACCACCGCCAGAGTCACAGCCCAGGAGGGCACAAGTATCGTCACTGGTCCAGAGACCACCGCCAAAGTCACAGCCCAGGAGGGGACAGGATGCCACAGCCCCGCTGGCCAATGATGGAACGTCATGCCACACACCAATGTCTAGTGTGAAGATCGTCATGCAACACACCAATGCCCAGTGTAGAGATCATCATGCCACACACCAATGTCAGTATCAGGACCGCCATGGCAAAACACCGCTGAACAGTCATGAACCTCAATGGCAAAGCACCGCTGAACAGGGCAAAGACCGCCATGGTGAAGACTGCTGAACAGGGCAAAGACCGCCATGGCAAAGCACCGCTGAACAGTCATGAACCTCAATGGCAAAGCACCGCTGAACAGGGCAAAGACCGCCATGGTGAAGACCGCTGAACAGGGCAAAGACCGCCATGGCAAAGCACCGCTGAACAGTCATGAACCTCAATGGCAAAGCACCGCTGAACAGGGCAAAGACCGCCATGGTGAAGACCGCTGAACAGGGCAAAGACCGCCATGGCAAAGCACCGCTGAACAGTCATGAACCTCAATGGCAAAGCACCGCTGAACAGGGCAAAGACCGCCATGGCAAAGCACCGCTGAACAGTCATGAACCTCAATGGCAAAGCACCGCTGAACAGGGCAAAGACCGCCATGGTGAAGACCGCTGAACAGGGCATGGACCGTGTAGGAATGAATGGACCGCCACATCAGGCATCCTTATCCCATGTGCAGCTGGGACAGTGACAGGACAGGAACTTTCACGGGGAGACGCATCCAGTCTGGGCACCAGTCCCCCTCCAGAACAAGTGGAGACCTGCATCTACTTGAGAGACTGTGGCTTTGCACTCCCCAGGATGGCACAGTGGGCAAGCCACCCACTGTAGAGACTTGAGAGACTGTGGCTTTGCACTCCCCAGGATGACACAGTGGGCAAGCCACCCACTGTAGAGACTTGAGACACTGTGGCTTTGCACTCCCCAGGATACATCAATGGGCATGGAGCCATGTCGTGGATCTGGCTTTGCATTCATCTGGCTGAGGTGCCCTCCCTTCCCTTCCCCCTGAGGTGCCTGTTTTATTTCTATCTGATGCCCCGGCAGTGTTCTCTCCGATTTTGGTCAGGTATCTATTGTGGTCCTCGCCCATGCTTTTTTGGACTGTTGGTGCACGGCCATTGTTGTGTACATATCTGCACTACTTCTTGTATTGTATATATAATTATGAGTGATTTGGACATATATATCTGTATATTTTTGTATGACATGTATATTGGCACATTACAATGGTTGACCGAAATTCGCTTTGTCTTTGGATTCTTCCGGGGGGAATGTGGGTTGTTAATGTGATATTTTTGACTGCATTGGTGTGTATGTTGTAATATGCAAGGGTGGGGGTGGGGGTGTTTGGTGGGTGTCCCCCTAACTTTTGCCTCCCCCTCCCCGTGTCGTAGGTGCAGTACTCACCGGTATCTTCTGCGCCTACTTCGCTGTTGGTCGTAAAGGAGCAGAAAGACACGGGCAGGTAGTATTTGGAGTTCGGGGTCCATGGAGTCGTTGTTCCTCGTGGGATATGTTAAGGTGAGCGTTTTCCCATAGCACAAGCTGTTTCCACCGTGTTTTTATCCACGGTGAATCCGCCCCGGAAAAGGTGGCGGATTGGCGGGTTGTGATAGTGTGGGCGGTACATTGTCTCCCGTCTGTCGGTTGGTGACCGCCGCGCTGCTGGTCTGTACCGCCGTGGCAGTCGGTGTGTTAAAGTGGCTGTCTTTGTTGGCGGTTTAAGCAAGATAACATTTTTGAACTAATTTCAGTTTTATAACACTGCTCATAACTCAAATTCTTTGATGATTGACTAATTAGTGAACTCTTAATTGGCATGTGGTTTAGCTAGTACATGAAAGTTATCATTCCAGAGTCACGTTTGACTTCGAGAACCCAGTTTTAATGGAATTTATTAGACACATGTAAAGTGTAGAATTGGGTCAGGGTTGTGTAGTTCTAATTTTTATACAGGGTGCAAAATATTTAAAAAAAAAAATAAATGACATTCATTTAATAAAATTAAAGAGATAGGATTCAATAACCTACTCCTCAAAAAAGTAATTCACAGCACAGATATACTACTTTTACACCCATTACAGCAGAATCCATAAAATAAAAAAAGATATAGAACTAGAAGAGATAAACAATCTACAATTGAAAAATCAACTCATATCTAGACAACTGGTTAAGTAAACATTTGGAATCAATTGAGGCCCAAGTTTGGTTACATTCTGTGCTGAGGAATGCACAATTGAAGAAGGATTGAAGATGATGCAATTAAATTCCAAATAATAACATTCCATAAAACCCGATTGGTTTTCTCCGGGTCACACAGATGAAGAGGCCATTAATTAACCCTCTAAGCCTCTTCTACTCTCTGAGTAAAACTCAGATAAAGCAGTTGGGGCCTAACATAGTTAAAACGATGTGGGCGAGCCTGAATACAATACACAAAATAATTATTGCTTGATTCAAGTATGAATATCCAGCTAAGGCTTCAGTTAAATAACAATTAATACAATCTCAAAATGATCTATATATACAGTGTAAACGGTAGAGTGTAAACAGTATATAAAACAGTGTACAAACAACACTAATCAAACAGTGAAAGTTTTATCTTGTTGCACTAGATTAACACTTGTCTTCCATTTGCATAATTAAAAGAACACTGAAGCCCTCATTATGACTTTGGTAGGTGGCGGACAATGCCTGCCAAAGTCCGGCGTCAGGATGACTGCATATGTGCCCATCCCTCCGTGGTACCTACTACGAGTTTCCTGCTGGGCCGGCAGGCGGAAACATAGTTTCCGCCCACCGGCCCAGCGGGAAACACACCACACCACACCATTGATGCCGGCTCATAATAGAGTCGGCAGCAATGTTGCGTTGCATCGGGAGCGACAGCACCCAAAATGCTTTTCACTGCCCATAATTTGGGCAGTGAAAAGCACGACGGGGCTGTCCATGAGTGCCCCTGCACTGCCTATGCCAAATGCATGGGCACTGCAGGGGCCACAATGGAGCCCCTGGCGCCCCCTTTCTGCCAGCCTTTGCATGGCGGTGGGACCACCATAAAAAAACTGTCAGAAACGCAGGTCGTAATCCGGAGGCCAGCGCTGCTTGCAGAACTGCCCTGGTGGATTGAGACCGCCGGCACTGCCAAGCAGTCGACTGGCGGCGACCTGGTGGTGCTGGAGGTTGGACCATGGCGGCTCTGCCACGGTCACAATGCAGCGGTCCGAGTGCCACCGCAAGTCTGGTGGTCCATGGACCACCAGACTTGTAATGAGGCCATGAGTATGACAACGAAGAGAGATCACAATCTCCCTCAAAAATGGTCAATGTGTACAGATTCAGCAACAGTTAAGGTCCATGATTCATCTAAGCATCACAAAGGACACACAGCAGCAACAGCAATCTGAGATTCAATAAACCAGGTATTTGCTAAAGAAAGAGGTTGGCGTCTCAGGGTTTGTGGGTGCAATGCACTACACAACAGGAACAGAGGCATCCTGGTTCTCAATGGACTTTGCAAGTCCACAAGCACATGGTACTCACTACAGACCACAAGAGTTTGTGGACAAGGCTATACTGAGTGCTTTGTCACCACTTTCTATAAGGCTAGGGAGCATATGAAACTAGCAGGGGTGTTCTCCCCACATAGACTCATCACACATCTCACCTGGAGTACTGATCTCCCACTCTGCATACCTCTTTTTCTGTTGAGTAATAGCCAGAAGCAAGTGGGTACTGCATAAAGCCTGCCTACTGGATGCATCACAACAACAGGGTCTGTGCACATATCAATCAATCAGTAGGTTTGTAGAGCGCTTCTTGTCACCTGTGAGGGTATCCAGGCACTAGCAGGGCCCAGTTGAGTAATCCAACTGCTAGGTCTTCAAAGACTTTTGGAACTCTGGAAGAGATGGAGATGTCCGGAGATGGAAGAGTAGCTTATCCATGCCTTTTCTGCTAGGTAGGAAAAGGAGTGACTTCTACCTCTGTTACGTCAGATGCAGGGGTTAGAGTTAGACAGAGGGAAGTGGAGCAGAGATGTCTGGTGGGCTGATGGAAGTTCAGGAAGTGGTTCAAGTAGGGTGGTCCGCAGGTGTGCAACATTTTGTATGGGTGGGTAAGGAGCTTGAACTGGCATCTTTTCAGTGCAGTTTAAAATCTTTATTTCGGCTCAATTAGCCATAAAATAATACAAGGCATAAAAGCAAATCATCAATGGACCAACACCTAAAATTACAATTCATATACAATCTAAAATCACAGGATCTTACTAGCACCAGCCAGCACAGAGGCTGACCATATCCTCCGCCCATACAGCAATGGTTTCAAGCTAAATACATCATTAATTCATTTTAGGCCATAGTCTAGCCACAGCAGGAACCATGGAGAACTTGCTGGAAGATTACTCAGACTCCTCATGAATCCATTTTCAGGTTGTTTGAGGGCCCTAGTGTCTAAATAGCCCCACAATTCTCCTCCATACAAAGAAGCCCCCAAGGCCTGATACTTATAGATCTCCAGTGCTGGGGAGATAGGACAAAAGATAGAGTTGTGCTGCACCCCCATAATATTACTCAAGCATAAGCCTGTGCTTCTGAACATGAGTTGACCAATCAACTGTTTCTGAATATGGTGACCCCCCCCCCAGGTAGTTGAACACTTGTACACGCTCCAGCATTTCACCATTAAAAGTTGGATTAGACTGGGAAGTTGAGCAAGGATTTAACACCATATGTTTGGTCTTGCTGAGGTTGATCTTCAGCCCACGCTGTTTGCAGAAGGCCCCAAAACAATCCAATAGCTTTTGTATACCCCATTGGGGATCTGAAAGAAGCAGGGTATCGTCCACGAACAGCAGGGCAGGGATCTTAACCCCAGCCAAACATGGAGCATCATCCTTACATTTCTCCAGTTGAGACACTAGATCATTAATATAAAGGAGGAAAATACTTGGGGCCAATACACACCCTTGGCTCACTCCCCTGTTTACGGTAATTGGGCCAGTAAGCTCATCCTGGGACCCATATATCACCTGGTCATAATTCTTGGTGTGTAATCTAACAACAACTTTTAAGAGGTAGGCAGGGACCCCCATCTCCAATAGCACACTCCATAGAGACTCTCTGGGGATGCAGTCAAAAGTGGATCAGAGATCCACAAAAATTACATGAAGTCTGCCTTCCTTCACAGAGACATACTTCCAAGACAACAACGGCAGGAGGAATATCTGGTCAATTGTTTCCACAACCCCTCTAATATAAGCTTGCAGTGGGGTCAGAACATCTTATTCGACCATCCACTCACTGAGCCTATTCATTAATATAGGTTAAAAAAAAATTGCACCATCAATAAGGCTAATTGACCTGTAGCTGGTGGGTAACGATTGACAGCCCTTCTTGATCTCCGCACCTGCCAAGGAGGGAGGAACAGGTGTGCCTACCAATAGAAAATTAATAAACGAAATAAAATAAGGTCACCATATGTCATTAACATTTTAAATAGATCACAGCCCCAGTGTCATATTCGGAGTAATCAAATCCAGGGCTTTAGAAATCGCTAAACTGGATATATAAAGGTACCTGCTGCAGTGTTAATTCAATATGAAGCACAACATGCATCATATCAGCAGGTTTACCACCCTTCAGAAGGTACCTAACAGCACTATACGTAGCATGAGAAAGATGCTCACTCAGGGTCCTATCAGAGGCTACATGAGAAGGGATGCTTCTCTTTACTCCAGTACCCTGGATGCATAGCAGAGTCAAAATTGGTAACTGAACTACATATGCCATGTGCCCCCCAGACAGCATCACCAGAATACAAATGGGAGAAGTGTTCAACCCAAGCATTCCCACAAATGTAACTATCAAGCGGAGCGCAAATTCCTGGGTTGCCACCCTCAACCATATGCTGAAAGGTATGGAGATCTTTACTTTTAATGGCATCCAACATTGTGGCTCTTTTACCCCATTCCCTGTCTCTTTTTGCCTTCACAATGGTAGCTTTGTAAATGACCTGGCTGCCCAAATGACCTCTCTAGACCCTGTTTTAATGGACCCTAGTAAGGGACACCTAATCTCCCTAGAGGGTTGGTATACCCTGTTTTAATGGACCCTAGTAAGGGACACCTAATCTCCCTAGAGGGTTGGTATACCATTAGGCTCTCTGTTTGTTTTCAAGATAGCTTTCGTAAGCGGATCCCTAAGGGAGTCAAACATATAATTATGAATTGCACATATTTTTATCAGAAAATCCAAGCAATCCTTTGACACTTCATCAGATACCACAGCATCCAATCCAGATATCACAGCCTCTAACATTTTTGCCAGAGTTTCTTCCGACTCAACCATCACACTCCACTTAATCCTATGCCAATTATTTGTGGGAACCAGCCTTTGATGGTTGTTTTTTTTAGGAGAATCTTCCAGGGCTGCTAGAGTTAGGCCCAAAGCATTATGATCACTATCCTCTCCTATTACTGCCATATCAACCAGGACTGGCCAGGAGGATATACAGGGAGTGGAGAATTATTAGGCAAATGAGTATTTTGACCACATCATCCTCTTTATGCATGTTGTCTTACTCCAAGCTGTATAGGCTCGAAAGCCTACTACCAATTAAGCATATTAGGTGATGTGCATCTCTGTAATGAGAAGGGGTGTGGTCTAATGACATCAACACCCTATATCAGGTGTGCATAATTATTAGGCAACTTCCTTTCCTTTGCCAAAATGGGTCAAAAGAAGGACTTGACAGGCTCAGAAAAGTCAAAAATAGTGAGATATCTTGCAGAGGGATGCAGCACTCTTAAAATTGCAAAGCTTCTGAAGCGTGATCATCGAACAATCAAGCGTTTCTTTCAAAATAGTCAACAGGGTCGCAAGAAGCGTGTGGAAAAACCAAGGCGCAAAATAACTGCCCATGAACTGAGAAAAGTCAAGCGTGCAGCTGCCACGATGCCACTTGCCACCAGTTTGGCCATATTTCAGAGCTGCAACATCACTGGAGTGCCCAAAAGCACAAGGTGTGCAATACTCAGAGACATGGCCAAGGTAAGAAAGGCTGAAAGACGACCACCACTGAACAAGACACACAAGCTGAAACGTCAAGACTGGGCCAAGAAATATCTCAAGACTGATTTTTCTAAGGTTTTATGGACTGATGAAATGAGAGTGAGTCTTGATGGGCCAGATGGATGGGCCCGTGGCTGGATTGGTAAAGGGCAGAGAGCTCAAGTCCGACTCAGACGCCAGCAAGGTGGAGGTGGAGTACCGGTTTGGGCTGGTATCATCAAAGATGAGCTTGTGGGGCCTTTTCGGGTTGAGGATGGAGTCAAGCTCAACTCCCAGTCCTACTGCCAGTTCCTGGAAGACACCTTCTTCAAGCAGTGGTACAGGAAGAAGTCTGCATCCTTCAAGAAAAACATGATTTTCATGCAGGACAATGCTCCATCACACGTGTCCAAGTACTCCACAGCGTGGCTGGCAAGAAAGGGTATAAAAGAAGGAAATCTAATGACATGGCCTCCTTGTTCACCTGATCTGTACCCCATTGAGAACCTGTGGTCCATCATCAAATGTGAGATTTACAAGGAGGGAAAACAGTACACCTCTCTGAACAGTGTCTGGGAGGCTGTGGTTGCTGCTGCACGCAATGTTGATGGTGAACAGATCAAAACACTGACAGAATCCATGGATGGCAGGCTTTTGAGTGTCCTTGCAAAGAAAGGTGGCTATATTGGTCACTGATTTGTTTTTGTTTTGTTTTTGAATGTCAGAAATGTATATTTGTGAATGTTGAGATGTTAAATTGGTTTCACTGGTAATAATAAATAATTGAAATGGGTATATATTTGTTTTTTGTTAAGTTGCCTAATAATAATGCACAGTAATAGTCACCTGCACACACAGATATCCCCCTAACATAGCTAAAACTAAAAACAAACTAAAAACTACTTCCAAAAATATTCAGCTTTGATATTAATGAGTTTTTTGGGTTCATTGAGAACATGGTTGTTGTTCAATAATAAAATTAATCCTCAAAAATACAACTTGCCTAATAATTCTGCACTCCCTGTAATCAATTAGACTAGAGCAGTGCAGGTGATGAAATGTATGCCCCCCTTTCTTGTCAGATTTAGTTCTCCCATTACATGCCCATTGGTCGTTATAGAGGGCAAACGCTTTGAGCTGCAAAACAGCAGCAGACCACTTTGTCACTGGAGAGATTGAAACGCCAGTGACTCCCCATGCATTCGCCTCATCACTACAAAAATCCTCATGGACACATGACAGAGGTTTGAATTTACAATTGAAATCACCTGCCACAATCTTAATGAAATCCCTGTTTTGATCTGACAGATGTCCACTGATCAAGTCAATCACTCGCATCTTTTCGCTAATGCCCCCAGATCTGCAGTATACATTATACAGACAGTAGACTTCACCACTCAGAAATTATAGGGCGATGCATCGACTATGTGGACTGCCCAAGCTCCATAGGGAGCTCTTTACCAAGTTAATAAGCCCCCGAGGGCCTCCCGTTTCCTGAGGACATAGCTGCCGCAAAGAAGGTTACCAGCCCTACACGGAAGTGTGGGACTAATGCCCATGTTGCCTGAAACATGCAGATGTTGAAAGAATCTATAAATGAGCCACAAAACGGACATGACAACTTAGATGCTAAGCCAGCAATGTTCCAGGAAACTAACTTAGTGGTGTCTGAAGTATTGGGTGGGGGGGGGGGGGGAAACACCAAGCTTGCATTTATCTAAAGGTGCCAGCAGGATGGGTAGTGAACCATCAGCCTCAAGAGTCAATGTACACAGGCCAAAGACTAGCCCACAGAGCTAAGGGACTTAATCAGGCAAGGTAGGTCTTCCTCCGGGACCAACGATGGAGAAAGCACCCCCAAGTTCTCAGCTACCTCTAGGGGAAGGGTTTGCTGTTGGCAGATGTTAGGCATCAGTCGAGGCCAACCAAGTCAGCTAGATTTGAGAATTTATTGGTAGTCATCACTGGGAGTCTGCTAACTCCACCTACCCTTACCGGCAAGACTCTATGGGCTACTCCACTCTCAGTTTGGAGATATGTATTTCTTTTTTAAACCCACAGGGATTTATAACTGCACTCTCTCTCACTCTTGATCAACCAATGGGTTAGTCCAGGGCTCCTACACAATCCCCAATAAGGAGAGTTACTGGTGAGGTTAGCTGCTTGAATATGAGCTTGAGTGAGTGTAATACTTCTACCAAGGGGGACAAGCATGCAAACTAACTGTTCAAAATGGCCCAGATCACAATCTCAATCAGTACGGCACACAACATAAACCTGCAGCAGGAAGGGAGGTGCATCCAGTTCTTTTGACCTATAACGCTTCTTGCCCCTGGCCTGCAAAATGGTGCAACCCCTTTCTTCACTTTGTGCTTCTGTTTGGCACAAGGGCAGAAATTGCTAAGGAGGGTGTTGTTCTTTCTCCTAGGAAAGCGTTGTGTTTTTTTAGCAAGACATTCTTTTCACTCTGTGCTTTCCTCAAAGCTGCAGCGAGACCGGGTTGCCAGCAAAATAGTACACTACGTGTCCAACATTCACGGAAACACATATCCTTATGTGGGGACATTTTCTCAGAACATCAGCTGTTTTATTATAAAAAGACTTCTCTGTCCCATGCACATTAAATGAAGATTCCAGCCAGATGACCACAACCACATGCTGATTGGCTTTGCTGCAGCTGCTTGCCGAGACCACCAGTTCCCTGGCTTATATGGGGATGGTGTCTCTCTACACAACAGGCTTCCTTTCTGTTTTGCTTCACTAATGGCTGAGCTGAAACACTCATGCACTGACCTAAATCTCTGGAATGTGCTTCTTAGTCTCAAGAAGACATTTATTAATTCACTTTGCAAGGTTCAGAAAAGAAGGTCAGCATGCTGAAAGCACATGTTTAAAAATGGTCACCGCAATGAAATGAAAACATGTACAAATGATTCTCCACTGCCATATACACAGTAAATATATACATACAAAGATACAAATACCTATATTTTAATACATATATTCATACACAATGCAAAGCAAATAATTAGTAAAAATTCATCACCGTGAGGCCTAACTTGGGCTTCATCTTTCTCCTGCCAGCAATTCGTTGACCACGGTTAGAATGCAACAAAAAAGAGAGATCTACTCTAACAGAAAATATATCAGGCATTCAATGTCTCAATACTGATTGAGATCTCTGAATCTCCCCATCATTGACTTGGGTCTCTTATATTCTTTTAACGAACAAAAGAGGAGAATTCTAGAAACTCCCTCCCATTGCATACGTTTATTATTTAAAAATGCTGGCTACTTCAGGTCAGTTTTGAACAGAACACATCGGGAATTGGCTAAAATCCAAAGGTGCCCTCTATCAAAACAAGAGCGTTCCCTGCCGTCCAAGTACATTCTTGTCAGCCTAAGCCCTTGGTGAGAAAAGAACACGCAAACATGCAGAATAAAAACATGAGCAAGAAGCACATTGTGTCATGGAAAAATACTTGCAGCTTTCAACAAGGCAGTGGCTAATGGTAAAATAAAGTCAATAGGCATAATGAAGCTGGTGGTCACCAATGTGACAGTGGGCTGCTAGTCTAAGTGCAATGTGGAGTCAGTGGTCAAAACACAAATATCATTACACTTGCTCAGGTATGGGGTATGATGTCTTCCCAGGGGGGGAATGCTGAAGGGTGGATTAGGGCTTATCATGCTGTGCTCCAACATAGCTTAGGTAGGCACCACATATATTATGCATAGTGACAGTATGGTGGGACTTTTTTTGTGTTTCAGTTTTCTAGTCACCATTTTAGCGTGTTTCATCATTCTAATTATTGCAATTTTATTTAAGAAGCAGTTGCTTAAAATAAAACTTATTGAACCATTTTCAGTCTCTGTCTTTGCATGTGAGAGACTAATGTAACTGAGAGAAAAGGATGAGATTTGTTACACCATGATTTACCAAAGAAGTCATTCTTGTCATGCGCCCGGTTGCCACAGATCATACCTGCTCTTGGGCGGAGATGAGGCGCTGCTATTTGTTAGGCAGACAGTTGTCACATGGTGTGGGGTAGGACTCAGTTCCCCACAACTCAGGTGATGCTGCCGCCCAAAGCCAGCAGCCTCATTAGGATAATGAGAGCCCAGGTGACATAGTGCTGCCTACGTTTGGTCAGGCACTGATTTGAAGAGCCTCTCAATACGTGCCAAAGGCACCTCAATACTGTATACGGAGACCTCAGTGGTATTGAGGATTTCCTCCTCTGCTATGTAGGTAGTACCTAGCCAATGATGTAGATTGTTCAAGCTTGAACCTTGAAAGGCTCAATCCCCATTTTTTGATGTCCTTATCTCTGAACAGGTATAGCCACCATGGCAAACCCACAACGGGTAGCAATTGCAGAAAGGCAACCTCTCCTCACTGCTCATTTGCTAGCAAATGCCATCACAACCCAGGGGGGGTCCTGTAACATTTGTAGTTGTGGCTCATCCCCATATAGGACCTCAGGTTAAACAGAATACTCACTATGTGCTTGCCATTTTGGACGGTTCCCACAGTAGATATCTGCAATACTTGTGGCAATGTTATTTGCCACGCTTTGAACTACCACACATGGTACACCAACACTTGCCAATCTTCCAGACATGTTAAAACAAATTCAAGATGAATACGGGACTGCCCCAGCCCTGGATTTGGGGATACAATTAATGGCTAACTTTGCCACTCCACTGTATCTTCAGTGATATACCTTAAAGGGGAAGCAGGTGCACTAGCAGTGCGAATGCGGCTGCAGGATGTTCCTGCACAGGATCAAGCTGCCAAAGATTATCGCTCAGACCTATTCTAGTATTGGTCCAGATAGTCTGGGATCCAGACCTACTAAACCACACTTACAGGGTAAATCCAATAAGGATTCTACACCAAGCAAGCACCTGAGGGTTCAAAAAAAAGCTGGGATAAACAAAAACCTAAAAATGAAAGGGAAGAATTGCTGCATTTGAGACCCCTCAAAAATACTATAATCTGAGAAATAGAGATAACATAAAAACACCTGATAGATATCAATATACTGATAAAAGCCAATCTCATTCCTTTCAGGACTCACCAGATAAATGCAGTGAGAGAGGTGGGCGGTCAGAGCAATGAACAGAGTACGTGAAAGCAAGAAAGGACTCAATGCTTGTCAGATGCTTCTGTTAAAAAAAGAAGAGAAACGTCCCCATCAAAAATCCTAATTCAAAAGAAAAATGTGTCAGTGATTTCTATATGAAATGCCATTCAGGCAGAGAGTTTTACTGAAGAAAAGGAAGTGGCCCTGGAGCTGCTAGACAGCGCAGCAGAGGTCACAATAGTTCACCGGATTCACCAAAGCAGCTGGAGGTGAAAGCAACTGATGACTTCTTACAAGTCGAGACTGAGGACATGCACGTTTCCACACCCGATAGGGTGTATAAACTAAAATTACAATTAGAAGGGGACATTGAAAGCGCAATAGACGCCATCTTTTGGGGTAACATTGTTACCATTTATGATATTTTTTGGCCACCAGAATTTGTCTGTAATCTCCCAGATGGGGAAGAGGTAATTGAACCCTCTTTTTCCCAGAGAACTCAGGGAAGCTTCTGCCATTGATTGGTCATTGGCGTAGGCAAGTGCGTTATATATCGCAGCCGCAGGTAGGATAAAGATTTCCCCCTATCATGCAATACCAATACTTCCTTGGCCCCAGCTGCTTCCTCAGGCTCTTTGACTCTCTTGCACTGCGGGAGCACCTTAATGTTTTTAAAGCAAATGCCTCTGGGCGCGGCTGCACTGTGGGGGGTCCTGCTAACAGAGGAATGGTGGTGCCAGTAGTTCCTTGACCTCCACTGCCTCCTGCAGGCTCCATGACTGCCCCCTAGGCATCTTTTCTGTACCGGGAGCCAATGGAGTTCCCTGAGGTAGGGGGTGATGTGGGTTCATCTTGGGAGATCGAGAATGAGTCTGACTGCAGCATTCTGTATGGTCTGTAGCCGGAGAAGGTGAACTGTGATCCCTGCATAGAGAACATTGCCATATTCCTGTCAGCTGGAGATCAGAGCCTGAGTGATGTTCCTGAGCTTTGTAGTAGCCATTTGAATATCTTATGGAGCGTGTGGAGGATGAAGAAGCAGGAGGAGTAGTAGGAGGAGATGGAGTTGACCAGAGTCCTCATGATTAGCTTGTCACGCAGATTGATGCCTAGGTGTAGTCAGTGGGGGTCGGAGTAGGTCCAAGTTCTGAATGTCACCAGGATGCATCCCATGGGAAGCTTTTGTTTCTGAAGATCAGTACCTCTGTTTTGTCCATGTTCAGCTTCAAGCAGCTGTCCTTCATCCAGCTGGGGACATCTGTCATGCAGTTGTGGAATATGGTCTTTGTGGTGTCTTCAGAGAGAGAGGATGAGTTGTGTCATTGGTGTAGGTGTGATGTTGAGTCAGTGGGTTTTGACAATGCGAGCCAGAGGTGTCATAAGTGTTGAAGAAGGTGGGGCTGAGTGAGGATTTTTGGGGTACTCCACAATTGATTTCCTTGGATTCAAAGGTGAAGCGGGGAAGGTGGACTTTTTGTGTTCTTCAGGTGAGGAAAGAGGTCATCCATCTGAGAGTGGCTTCTTGGACAGACAACTATGTTGTGCAGCCTTGTGTTGAGTTTGTGGTGGGAGACCATACTGAAGCCTGCTGAGAGGTCTAAGAGGTTCTGATCCGCAGTCTCTCTTTGGTCGAGTAGGGCTTGGATGTCATTGGTAGCCATGATGAGGCTGACAGTGCTCTGGTTGCAGTGGAATTCAGATTGGGAGGAGCCGAGTAGGAGGTTCCATTCCAGATGTGAGGAGAGTTGTTGGCTTACAGCTTTTTCTGATACTTTGGCCGGGAATGGGAGCAGGGAGATCGATCCATAGTTGTGTTTGCTAATGGTTTCTTTAGCAGGGCATTTACTTCTGTGTGTTTTCAGTCCTCCAGGAAGGTGACCGTGGTAATTGAGGTGTTGAACAAAGTGGTGAGTATGTAACTGATTCTGGCTTCTACCAGGTTGAAAATATGGTGAGGGCATGTGTTGGTTGGGGTCCCCGAGTTCATGATGAAGATGGTGTCCTATGGGAGAGCTGGCTCCATTTGGTTAGTCAGATGACTGTGGAGGTAGTGGGATTGTTGTGTTGCTTGAAGAAGTCGGTGGCATTGAGATGGGGCTTGAAGTTTCCATAGATGATGGTGATATTGCTGTGAAAGAAGTTTGCAAAGTTGGCACAGAGCTCCTGTGGGGGAGTTTTAGACACAAGTCTAAATTGATGCTCCATTATCTTCATTGCAGATCTGGCTTATATTCACTACGCCTGTAAATTAGTCAACAGCCTACTGCTAAACAGTAGTCAGTGCATCCTTCCACTTGACTTCCAGCCATCCTTGCCCAGGCACACAGTCCGTCTTCAGATAGGAAATTAGAAAGGTCTTCTTCACAGAATGCGCTGCAGAGACATTTCATTACATGCATAGGCCCATGTATATTTCCCACGAGACAGTGCTGAAATTAATCTGGGAGTATTTGCTACATCTGAAAACATCAAAGATCTAAATAATTTCTGCCAAGAGCCTCATGTCGAACTGTATGAGACCTCCTTTATGATCTTTGTAAATTCAGGTCAGAAAGCAGTGTGGAAACCATAATCCTAAAAATAGTTTATTATGCACATAGCATTGTAGAAAAATGCAACTACTGCCTTCCTGTCTCCTGCACCTCTCTTCAAATGTTGAGACAGTAAATCGCTCTCTCACCTCAAAATTCATAATGATGGACTGGAGTTAGGACATTAGTTCTCAGATGGTTCTAGTCATACTTCAAAATCTGATGTCAGCTCCTAAATCTGATAGAATATACTTCTCTAAACCCTCTATACCCCAAGAAAGTGTTCCCCACCGTATCATTCCTCTCTCCTGCTCATTTTAATCCTCATGTGGACTCACCGGTTTCCTCCCTCCCTCAAAAAGTAAAACATTAGATAAGAATTTTACTTTCATAATGCTCAGCTTGGTTTGAAAATCTCTTCTTTCAAAGATATTTTCTGGCTGATACACGACAATGGATTACTATATGTGACCTGAAACCCAACCAATTTAAAACAGAGTTTCTTCTCATACAATCACTGCCCAAGCCTTGCTCAGCCATGTTGCATGCTAAGCAGCAACCCCACAATTGAATGTGAGCTATAGACCCTCGTTGACTCACTGGATAAATAGGCAAAGCATGATCTTGTTCACTTCCAAGGCAATAAATGATATCCCACGCAATGTATTTTAAGGCATTATTCAATCCCTTGAACTATTGGGAATGTGCCATGGAAACAACATACTCATCAGAATTGATAAAATACACCTAGTCCCTCTCAAAGCAGAATTACTCACTAACATTTGACCATATATCTCCAACTCTTAACCCACTGAACTGACTTCCCGTGGAGACTAGAAGTACCTATATATTGCATGCATCACACATATGGCACTCCACTGTGAAGTTCACACTATCAAGACCAAGCACTGATCATCACATGTTGTCAAGACCAACTCCAGAATACACACTGAAATCACATCATACACCAAATCATTCCTGTTCTGCTCTGGGCTATCAGGAGGTTGGGAGCTCAATCCCACCAGTCATCAGGATAACAATAAATATCAGTTTACACCCTGAGGGAATCATGTTAATGCCACGATAATTCACCTTTAAGAAGTTGGCAACCCGATAACGTGGGTGGCCATGATTGTTTATTTTACGATGACACCATATTTTCAGCTTCATATTTGTATTATACAGCAATGTATGACATACAATTTTCTTGTATTTGAGGATACTCTGTTCACTCCATGCTTGTTTTTTGCATTAATATTTTGCTCCGTATTACAAATTGTAACTTGGTCTATATAAAGGGTTCTGTCGCTCTCTCGTCTGTCCTCCATATATACAACACTGCTAATAAAGAATTATTTAACATGTTACTTTGAATCCATCATGTAAATAGGCTCAAACACTCTGCTAAGATTATGAAGACATTGGACAACTGATTAGCGGGAAAGTTGTGTGGTTCAATGGCTTGTACTGCCTTGTACATAAAAAGAAGAATATTTTACCTTTAATTGATAAACGAACAAGTACTGCAGATTTTAATTGCTGACAGTTAAAGTAGAGAGGTAATGGATACAAAGGTCTTTCGATTACACTGATGATTTCTTAACGGAAGAGATGTTTGAAGCCAGTTTGCACATCAATGGATGGCAAAGATCTCAGAAAGGAATAAATTATTCCATAGAGCCAACCGTCTGTGGAATGGTAGAAGTTCAGCAAAGGTTGATGTTTTTCATGAGCAACATTTATTTGACTTATTTCACTTATCACTTACTAATGTTTGGAAGTTCGGTTTACTTACAAATACAGATATAATTCAGGCTATGATAGCCTTATTTTAAAGCTCCATGTCTCTACCCATTAGCAATTTTCAAATACCCTTCCATTAAATATTACAGATGCATTTAATTACTTGTTAGACCAGTGGTTCCCAACCTTTTGACTTCTTTGGACCCAAACCTTATCATTACTGGAACCCAGGGACCCCCACTAAATCATCATTGGAATCCGGTGACCCACCCACTGAGTCATTACTGAAAGCTAGAGACCTAATTTGTTAATATTTGTGAATATTTTTTAATGTTCTAAGCAGTTGCAGACCCCCTGAGAAGGCTTCAGGGAACCCCCCCAAGGGTCCCTGGACCAAAAGTTGGGAACCACTGTGTTAGACAATAAATGTATGAAGCACAGAATTATTTTACTTTAAAAAAATTAAAATCGATAAAATTAGAACCTTGCCAAGCAAACACTAGAGCACTGCACATAATTTTAATACAAAGCAATAGATCATCAATACAGTTCATAAACAAATAGAAAAATAAAGGCTCAACAAAAAAACAAAAGCACATGAATGTTCTACACATACCTCATATCTCTCACTGAACACAATTCCAACCTCAACAAATAATACAAATGCAAAAACCCAAGAGACCGGAATCATAGATCAACAGAAAAATAAACAAATGTTGAGAAGATATGTTGCATGCAAGTGTTAAGCCATTTCCTAAAATATAGTAAAGAATGCACCTGGCAAAGAGGAGGTGGAAAGGTATTCCCCTGGGATACAACCGCAGAAAGATATTATTGCCTATGGAAAGTCTCTTTTTACCTTGCTGTCCCGTGCCCTCCAAGTTATAACCATTTTAGTAGATGTCAATATGATAAAACTAGAATGAACCATCCACCTTACATTAAACCGAATAAGGTATGTAGCCATCACAAAATGTTCAGAAGTCTTTTCATAAAAGCACATTTTTACAAACACCTAATGAGCTAGGTACGGGAATGGTACCCAGATCTAAAGGGGAAAAAAACTGAGCACATTAAGTAAGCAATCGGAGCTTTTTGTAAATGATAGTCCCAGTGTTTTGACAGATGTGGTTAGACTAGAGAAATGGTCTGATCGGTGTAAATGACTGCTTTTTGGCCACATACCGATACAATTATAGATAAACATCAAGCAAACTCTAAACGAATTAGCAGAACCAATTCAAATAGGAACAATCCCATCCTTTGCATCAGTAGACTGCTTGGAAATAAAATTAGCACTTCCAAGACAGACGAGCAAGCACTCGGTTTTGAGGGACTGAATTTAAAACGTGCCATTTACATTGAAGTCTCGTTTATTGAACTGACAGGCAACCCCCCACTGGTAAAGGATGTCCACTTCAAATGTCGCACAAAGAAATAATTGGCTGCCACTGCCATTCTGATTGAAGGAGACATCAACTGTCCTCCAAATCTCGCTGCAGCTCGATATATATCGTGAGAACAGCTGTTGAAAAATTAGAGCTCTCCTAGATACTGAACATAAATCAGCAAAATTCAAGCTGCACTCGACCATCGGCTATATATAGATAAAAATAAACATACATATATTATAATGCAACAATTATGGAGAAGCTTTTTAAACACAAGATACAAAATTCTATTTCAGGACCAGAGGCGAGGATTATGCTTTCTCTTTCTTTTCTGAAAAATTACAGCAGCCAATCAACATTAATTAAACAGAAAAACTACATCTCCCAACACTCCTTGTAGTCATACCCAATCCCAGGCCTGGTCTTCTATAAATGTCTCTGCCCCTCCTTAGTTCTCCCTTCCTATATTGCTATTTGTTCAAGTGTTAAGTGTTTAATTGTGTTATCTTACATCTAGGTCCGTGGAGCGGGAGCAAGGGTTTGAATGGCGCTTTGCTACGAGAACAGTTTTTGTTCTCCTCGCATGCTGCCACACTCGCTCGACGACTGATTTTACATTTTAATTAGGAGGTCAGTCGTTCGAGGGGAGCGCTGACGTGCTTCGATTTATGGTACTCTGAGCACCCTGCAATCGGAGCGCTCCATTATTCTGACAAGTGTTGTGAAGTTTAACCGGCTCCCAGAGGAGCCAGGCGAGTGCTGAACACAGAGGACGGTGTCCCCTTTCTATGTTTATGAGTGCACATGTGCGAACCGCTCTCTGACCGTGATTTCAGGCAGAGATCTCCTCGTGTGCTGCAGGGCATACAATACACACATTTTTCACCCCCTTGAACGCCTGACAGGGTGCAAAAGCGTTTCAGGCATAGCCTAGGGGATTTTGAGCAGGTGCTCCCTCCACCTTTGATTCAGGCCGATTTGAGAGATATCAGCTCTCTCTGGATTAGGGGTTTTCTCCTCTTTTAACCTGCTGGGGTTCTTCCCCCCATTGAACTTCTCTGCTCCTCTGGCTTTTCCAAGCATGGCATACTACGCAGAAGCAGATGAATATTACCAGGGTGAGACGGAAATGCCCTATGAGCATCAGATGGAGGAGAGACTAGTACAGGCCCTGGGTCACCATGTACAGGACTCTGTTAACCAGGCTCTGATAAAAGCTTGGAAGCCTTTTACCTATCCTCTAGTGAGGTTTGGTCAAAGGGAATTGATGGGGTGAGCCCCCTCTGAGTCACTGATTAGAGAAAATCAGGCGTCTGATGCGGGCTTCGCTTCGACAGAACTTTTCACGCAAATGGCTACCTCTGTCCATAAAGATCATGAGTATGGTGCCGGGTTCACTTTTTGATTCATCTGAGTTTTTTCCTACCTCAACGGTACCTCGCGCTGAGGTTTGCCATTCCTCGGCCTCACATACTTACGACTCTGACCAAGCGGAAGTGGAACCCAAACAGCTTACCAAACGCAAACTCAAGAGCCATCATACCATGTTTGAATCTACTTCTCAAAAGAATCTTCTTTTTCATCTGGAAGACATCATACACCCGAGGTCTACTGAATGAGTTCCATGTATGGAAGTGGCACACTGTGCAGGAATGCCTGTGTAAAGGTTTTGATAAAGGTGTGCGCAGCACCTTACGCTCCGAGTGTCCTCGCCCTTACCTACTTGGCAAAGTGGCGGATTCCCCAGAACTGGACCTGAGTATAGCAACGTTCCTTCAAAATTTGCCAAAGACCCAAAGAAAGGCCCAGATCGGGCCTGGAGAGGCTGCCAAGACAAGCTTCTCGACATATCAGGGCCCATTACCAAGATCTTTGAATTGGCAGTACAGGCAAAAGACTCCAGTACACTGTTAGATCGGGAAGCCATTTTGGAATGGGCACAGAGGGCAATTTGTCTCCTGGGAAATGCTAATTGCACCATATCCACGGAACGCCGCAAATCATTCTTAATGAGAATAGATACTAAGCTGGCTGAACTGGCCTCATTGGAACCAGGTACCCTTGCGAATGGCCTCCTTTTTGGGGAGAAATTGTTCCAAGACTTGGGCAAATATCTCTCCACCTTTTCAGCCCTGGATAAGGCTCAAACTTCGATGAAGCGAATGTTCAGCAGGGGCCTTTCTACCAGGGCCGGACACTATTGAGGCCGAGTGTCAGACCGAGGCTTCTATCAGGCCTCTTCACATTATACCCAGAGAAGTCGCGGCTCCTCCCAGGCTGCAACAGGATTCAACCCTTCCCAGACCAGGAGAGGCCGTGGTCACGCCTACAGAGGCGGGAACCAAGGTGGTTTCAACGCCACTGATGCCACAGCATGAGGTGAGAATAATTCCCTTTTCAGGGGTTATTCTGAGGGCAGGCTAAAATGGCATCTAGCCGCTTGGGTACGTGTTTCTCAGGATCCTTGGGTTCTGCAGATGGTTCAAGGTTACAGACTGGAGTTTTACTCTCCTCCCAAACAGGAAGTGTTTCCTCTTCCACTCCCTTCCCAAACAGAGAGCAGTTTCATAGATGACGAAATTGCTTCTCTCCTTCGCAAACACGCAATAGCTTTGACGGTTCCACCATCCGGCAGGTTTTGTCAGCACAATCTTTCTGGTGCAGAAAAAAGGTGGGGGTTACCGGTTAGTTCTAAACCTAAAATCTTCCAACACCTGGATAGTGTACCGCCATTTCAAAATGGAGGGTATCCATCTGTTAAGAGATCTTTTCCAAGACAGAGATTGGCTGGTTCGGTTAGATCTCAAAGACGCTTACTTAACGGTGCTGGTTTTTGCTCCACATCGATGTTATCTTCAATTTCGAAGAAGCCAGTGGTACGAGTTCTCCATTCTTCCTTTTGAGCTGTCTTCTGCTCCCTGGTGTTTCACCAAACTGCTACTCCCAGTGGTGCAGTTCCTATGAGAACGAGGCGTTCGTCTCATTATATATCTAGACGACATCTTGATTATGGCCCAAACCAAGGAATTGGTGCTAGTACATCTGTCTTGGACTATTCAAGCTCTACAAGATCTGGCTTTTCTAATAAACTCTGACTAGTCAGTTTGAGTCCCCATGCAATGTATCGAATTTTAGTTTTCCAAGTAGACTCCATCAAAGCACACTTGAAATTGCCTCTGATGAAATGCGCTTCGATCAAGAGAGAGTTATGGAGAGCCCTTGTCTCTCCAACTATATTATTGAGGACCTTTGCTCGCCTGGTAGGTCTATTAGCCTCGTCCATCCAAGCAATATTTTCAGGGCCCCTGCATTATCGGGCCCTTCAACTTCTAAAGATCTTACATCTTCGCAAGGGGCTGACCTACTCAGAGCAGATTTTGTTTACGGACAAAGCCAAGATGGAGATAATGTGGTGGTTGGATCACATGTATGCGTGGAACAGCAAGGCCATTTTTGCATCTTCTCCAGAGTCCCACACCAGTCAATGGGGTTGGGTTGCTCGGTGCGGAACGATGGAAACGAGGGGCTGTTGGTCCCCAGAGGAGGTGACTCTCCAAATCAATTGTTTGGAGCTCCTTGCTGGAGCTTTTGCGATCTGTACGCTCCAACCCCACAAGGCCAGTTGTTGCATACTTCTTCATATGGACAACATCTCAGCTGTGAGATATATCAGTCACCTAGGAGGAACCAGATCATGAATTCTAGTGGAGATTACCAAGGAGTTTTGGCATTTTTATCTCCAACACCAAATATCGGTGACAGCGGAGTACATTCCGAGACATTCCAAAGTGGTGGCGGACAAAACTATTTTTTTGAGGGATGGCAGCGACTGGAAAATCCATCAGTCTGTCTTTCACAGTCTGACGAGTGGATGGGGAGAATGCTTGACAGATCTTAGTTTTACAGTTGGAGACTGGAGCCATGAGCCCTGGGGTCAGATGTGTTTCTCCAGGATTGGTCCCCGAGTCTTCTTTACGCCCTTTCCTCCATTAGCTGTGATTCAGATAGTACTCGCTCATGTGCTGAGGCAGACGGCAGAGATCATTTTAGTGACCACTCTCAGGCATGGTATCGATAGCGATGTTGTTGTTGTTGTGTGCTCCTCCAGTGGTACTTCCCTCCTTCCGATCCCTGCTTCTAGATCCGTCAGGTCTCCCTTATCCTCTAGTCTTACAAGAATGATTGATTCTCATGGCTTGGAGACTTTCCGGAGATGCTGACAAGTTCCAGGTATTTCAGAAGACGCTGTGTACTTCTTATCCCAATCTTGGGTGCCTTCCACCTATAAATGTTATGAATCCTCTTGGAAATGCTGGGTGGATTGGTGCGGCGAACGAGGTATTGATCCCATGGGGGGCCCCCATTAGCACAGTGGTCAATTTTCTCTCAGATTTAACCAACTCAAGGCCTAGCGTATAGGACCATTAATAATTTTAGATCAGCTATTTCTGCAGGACATTCTCATATCAACAGTAAACCAGTGGGCGACCATTCTTTAATCTGTAAACTTTTGCAAGGCATTCAAATTCTCAGACCCCCTCAGCCTAAGTATACAACTCTATGGGACATAGATATTGATTTGCGTTTCCTGAGAAACTGGTCATTTGACAAGGATCTCTCTCGTAAACAGTCGTCAGCCGAACTCACTGTTCTTTTGTGCCTCATTTTCTGTTGGAGGATGTCTGATGTTCGTGCCCTGGATTTGGCAGGTAGAGTATTTTCTCCTTCTGAAGTTTCTTTCACTATTTCTTAACGTACAAAGACGGCATATCTAAGTGCATTTCATATCCAGCTTTTCCTCATAATCGAAGTTATGTGTTGTTAAATGTTTAAAAGCTTATGAGGCCATATGGGTCAAATGGTTATTGGGAGAAACAGGTATAGACATTACCACATTTGGAGCGTATTCTGAGTGCGGCGCCATGGCTTCTAAGTCTTTTGCAGCTGGTTCCCGTTTAGAGGATATTATGGCTGCTGCAGATTGGTCATCTGACACTACCTTTAAGATTTTTTACCATAAACCTATTGTTGTTGTGGCATCTGCGGTGGCAGATCAGCTTTAGACTAGCATAATCCAAAGCCTCCGGTCCTGACATAGAATTAAAAAAATTCTAGCTATCGCGTCAAGAATTTTCAATTCTATTAAGGACACGGAGGCGAGGATTATCCCACCCATATCAAGAGATTAATTTCATGATGTTATTGCAACTATTATATGATTAAATGATAAGATGTTTGATGTCTATACATGATCTACTGTCCTCATGTATTTTATTTTATACCCATCCATGTATTGAATGGTCATTATCAGGTTATTAGCACATGTTCTTTTGTTCATAGGATCGGACAATAAGAGCGCATGAATACTCCAGAAGTACACATGAGGATGGATGGTCGTTCCAGATCAGCTACTGGCTGCAGTTTGTTATTCCCCGTTGGGACTTGGAGAATAGAGTTTGTGGATGTCAGGTTGTCTTCGATTTATTATTGCAAAGAAAGAGGAAGTACTAAGGAGGCAGAGACATTTATAGAACACCAGGCCTGGGATTGGGCATGTTATGGACTACAAGGAGTGTTGGGAGATGTAGTTTTTCTATTTAAATAACGTTGATTGGCTGCTTTAATTTTTCAGTAAAGAAAGAGAAAGCATAATCCTCAACTCCGTGTCCTTAATAGAATTGAAAATTATTGATTTTGTCTCTAGTTGGAGCAGTGCTTAATTTGTAAATAAAAACGTGCCGGTGCCCAAAGCCCTCCTTTTAACCATGCAGCTGCTGCAATTACAAGTGTGAGTACAGGATACTGAGGCAACATAATCCTGAAGCCATCTCGGGCCTCTTTAATCCATTTACAGCCATTCCCTGACCCTTCAGCTCACTCCTACAGCTTTCTTCTTTTGTCCATTGTGACGCTTTTTCATTTTTCTTTTCCTCCGTCTTTCTAATATTTGTCTTTTGCTCGCAGTAAATGCTTAAGGCAGAAAAACAAATACCGGACCTCAAAAATAAGTGCCGCACTGGAAACAACAAGCACAAATTAAGCAATGAGAAAACAATAAATACATACCAAACTATAAATTATATGGTTTACCATTTTAAAAGTTTTTTTAAATGTGTATTTATATATGCTGCTTGTTCAAATTGTAAGCTATTGGATATTGAATGTAGTTAACGGGTAGGGATTTTTGGAAGTATTTATAGGTTTGTATGTAGATGGTGTTGTCTTCAACTGGAGACTAAATCAAAGATTTATGTTCCTTGTGCCTTGCATTTTTAACATCTAGGTTATTGACTGTATCCCTTAGAACATTCCCCATAGGTAAACGGTTTTACCTAATTGTTTCTTTCCTCACCTTCATGAACTTTGTTAGGCAGTAAAGCGATCCCCAGATAAAGTGCTTGAATTGTTCTGAATAGCAGCACAAACGAACAATTAATTTGGAAAACTAACGTCCAGAACACAATTAGTTACATTACTACGCAAAATGCTTAATAATGAGAAGGAAACTAAGGAAGGGATCGACGGTTATGCCAAAAAAGTTGCTGCTGGTATACGGGCGAGAAATCAGACAAACAATAAGCAATAAGTACATAAACAAAAAGGTATTCATGCTAAATGTCTTCCAGGGGAACACTGCATTGCGATTGTTTACTGAAGTAAGCCATGGGGATGCTTCACCAAGGTCAGAAAGAATTCAAGAAGAGTCAGTGACCGTGAAATGATGCTTAACCATTGATGGGAGGTTATACAATAGTACCAAAAAAAAGAGATTTTGGCAAGTAATCAGGAACTCCAAAAGAGAAAAGGTCTTCTCCGTCCTTCCCAGAACCTTGCATGTCAGTAGAAAATGCACCAGTTTGTTTTCTGTACTGAAATCAAAGATGATATGGGATATTATTACTCACAGGTAGTGCTCACTCAACTCTCAGTTTACTTCAGAGTGGTACCCTGATATTCTGCCATTATCCCTAGAGCACAGGCTGGATAGCAGGCAAGTTCTGCCCAAAACAATCTAACTGAACCAAATGTTGTATGGTCTGTTCTCGGAGTATCCATGCAGTGCACACAAGTGCTCTCCCTTTTCTCTATACTAGCTATTGCGTATTTGCTTCCTAAATCTTCAGGTAGGGACGTCTATCAAGACTGTCCCAAAGGGGAGAGATTACATTGATTTTCTTGTTAGAAGTGCAGGGTTCGTGAAAATGACTTCAGCCAAGACATGCTTCCTAATAGACTACCGCGGTAATGCCTTTGTCTTAAACTGCAAAAAGCTACCAAAAAAAAAAAAAAAAAATGTCTGTGAATTACGGTTTTACTAGCAAATTACTCTTATGGTGTATTGGATGACTAGAAATGTTTCTGTATTTTATCATCCTTGTGTATTTTAAATTGATTTTGGATTGTTTGTTAAAACTTTGGGTGAGCTTATGATGTTTTCAATCCTGAGTTCTTAAGCTTTTTATCCAAAATAGACGTATATTTTTTTCTTTAAAAAGTTTTGTTGGCATTTTCAAGCTGTCCTTGTTAGCGGATACCAGCAAAAAGGGGTCAGGAATCAACAACAAACCGGGCATTATGTTGAAAGCATTCATGCAATAAATGTAACAGCATTGAGAATGGGCAGGTGCCTAGGCCCAGCCCCCTCTTACCTGCAACTGCTCCTCCAAACAGTCGAGGCCCTTTCGGATTCGGCGCCCTTACCTCGAGTATCCCTCACTCCTGCTCTTTTTCTGCTACCCACATTTGACCAGCTCCCCTGCTACTTTTTCTTTCCTCCAATCCTTGGCCTCTGCCAAGCTCATTCAATGTCTTTTGCTCTTAACTTCACATTGTTTCAGTCGTTCACTTGTTTCTCTTCTTGCTTTCTCCCCCCTTGTACCTTTGTGCTCTTTTCATTCATTATTTTCACCCTTCTTACCTGTTTTTCCTGCCTGCTTTCTTATCTCAACTCCATGCCTTTGTGCTCTTTTAACTCATTTTGTCAATCTTTTCACTTGTTTTTGTACTTGCTTTCTCTTTCACCCCATGCGCCTTTTCACTTGTTTTCTTGTGCCTTTTTCATCCATTTCAGGCCTTTTTGCCCCCCTCTGTTGTGCTCCACACAGACCCGAAATCCCTCCCATGCCTTTACCCACTCTCCTTCTCCACACTCCGTACCTCCATTACCTGCCCCTCCATGCACCACCTCCCTCCCAGGACCTACTTAATGGTGACCAGACCTACTTAATGGCGGCCACTGCAGTGGCCGTGCAATTGGTTCACTAAAGGCATGCCAAAAGCAAACCTGTCTGTGCCCATTCATTTCTGGAACACCTTTAGCAGCATAAACCCTTATACAATCCCCCCCGTGATACATATAGTGCTCCTTTGATCACTCGACCCAGAACACATCTCCTTCCGCTGCACCACACCACACACCACAGTAGAAGCCTTCATCTGCACCCACTGTTGGTTCAACTGCAGCAGCCTACGCATACACAAGCACCATCAACACTCCCACCGAACACCACACACTAGAGCAAACCCACAACCTAACACTCACTCCCATGAAGGCTTCTCAACACATGATCTCTCAGCTAACACACAACTGAAATCTGGGACCTGCTGAGCAGCGTTGCACCAGACCTCATCTTCCTGATGGAAATCTGGCTTACCGCCACATCCGCACCTGATATCGTGGCAGCAAACACTGCGGGCAACAAGATTACATGGTAGGACTGAATTCATAAGCCAGGAAGAAGACTAGAAATAATCAATAAAGACACCAACAAGTGGTTAATGGTCACAGAGATCACCACCCCATTAATGGAACATCTGCACTTCAAGGTACAAATCTCCAAAAAATTGACTCTGAATGGAACCTTTGCCTACTATCCACCCAGACAAGCTGCCTGTACCAGCCTCGTCCTGGACTTCATCGCCCTTCTCACCATCTGCTCCAAATCCCTCAAACTCTGTGAGGTTCGAGGGAATCATCTCTGTCCATTCAGGTCAGCCTATTGTTTGCTCCTGGGAGTCATTTCATATCTATTCAAGCTACTGAAGGCAAATAACTGGCTGAGAGAAGCTAGAGAGTCAATACAAATTAGGCTCCAGGAACTTCAGAAAGGGAAAAAGTAACTTTCTAAAAGTTACTTTTCCTTAATATGTATTACAAATCTACGTCATCACTAAGTGTGATTGATTCATTGATTTTAAGTATTAAAGTAGCTGTTTAATTATTTTTCTAACTCTCCTCATTCACAAGACACAGTATTAGTATGGTAATCTGTTCTCATGTTTTCTACACAGGACAACTAGGCCTGCCACTGTGAAAATAACACTAAAGTGTTAGTTACTGTAAAGTCATGTTAACATTACATTTCTACATGTCCTACTTTTAAATACCTCACACCCTGATTTATGGGATACAAGGCCTACATTGGGAAGACATTATTTAAAAGGGAGATTTAACCTGTCAAAAAGAGTGTATTTTGACCGGTTGCAGTGCATGTTTTGCACTGTTACGGATAGACTACAGAGGTAGGCCTAAAGCCATGTTAGCGGGTGGCACAATAGGAGCTGCAGTCCACTAGCTGCATTTAAGTTCCAGGCCCTCAGAACACTTTGTACCATATACTAGGAACCTACAGGCAAGTACAATATGCTAATTAAGAATATGCCAATTCCATGTTTAAAGTGAGAACACAGGCACTTTGCTACTGATTAGCAGGGGTAAAGTTCACAGAGTACTAAAGCTAGCAAAAATATAAATTCCAGCAAAAGGTAAAAAATCTGGATGGACCATACAGAAAATGTGGATTAATTACAGCTACCATGTGTGTTAATCTCAGGTTAGCTTAGTGACTATGAAAGTTCATCCTGAGAAGAGTTGTGATTATTCCTTGATGAGGGCAGTCACCAAACCCAAATAATAATTCACGTTCCTATAGGCAGCATCAATGGCAAGTCGGGGAAGAATTCCTATTGACATGGCACAACCTTTTCTGGTATAACGGACCGGGAGTAGGTAATTAAAATGAATCAGTCTAAGGCGAGAGGAAATGGAAACTAACATGTGTGACATCTGTGCATCACTTCAGTCTATCTTGTGCAACCCCTCCAACATCCATCTTCCATGTAACTTGCAGGGTCAAGAAAGTGTTGGCCATATTGATAACGAAGTATTTTTATATTGCAATAAATTATTCTCCACTGACTGAAATGAGTTCTCCATTGTTCATGTAAGGCAAGAATATTTGAGTCCTAATCTGCAAGGTAAAGAGTGATCATTTCTGTCCCCTTTTCCTTATTATGCCTTTGCCTATGCGAGGCGTGAACTAGTCTCTCACAGCTTTTGAGGATTCACAGATGTCATTTATGATTACAGCTGAGACCCCTGGCTTGCCCCTCGACCCCCTGGCACTGCCTTTGTCAACCCTCTCCTCAACAGTGGAAAAGGCAATGTTAAGAACGTAGATAAAGAGTGCTATAATGTGCACTGTTTACTTTTTGCAGCTCCAAATACAATGTAAGGTTTCTAGTTTTTGTGGTACTGTATTCTCCTCTTCCAGCAAACATATAATTTAGCACACAACAAGAAAGAGAAATGTGCAATCTATCTATCTATCATATCAACACCCTGTTTAAAGTGTAGGTGGAATCTAAAATGAACTTTTATAACTGCCATGTTATATAATTGTTTACTTAAATGCCTCTTAACTTCAGCAATGTTAGTTACTGTGGGGCCATCAGGACTAGTATGTGACAATTTCCTGGTAGGATTCGGATTCAAAGTTCACAAGATGTTATTGGGACAGTGAGTGGTTTTGTGCTGTCACTTCTGCTACTCCCGGTATTTTGGGGAAGGGGCGAGCATGGGGAAATGTATCACGCTGTTAATGAGTGATGAGCTGGAATCTGCACATGTCACACTGCAGGCCAAACGAGGGCAACATTTTTGCAGAGTCCAGATTATCAAGGTTATTCTTGTGGGCAATTATCAAATGTTGCACAATCATAAATTTGCTCTTTGATTTTGTGCATGTGAGAAAGGCATTAATTTTCCCATGTGTATTGCGCAGATTACGAAAAAGAGTTTGCGAATTTGGGTCTGAGTACTTAATTACATGTGTATGTTGGGAGGAGCAAACGTACCCCAATTTAAGTTACTTTTTGATTGTCCCGAGTGTTGAGAATTATCAGTGTGGATATGCAAACACAAAAATAAGTGCAACCCTCTTATGAAATGATGACATTGACAACATATAAGCTGGTGGAAAATCTGCTAAATCAAAGAACAAAATGACATTTATCAGTTATATGCGATCTCATTAATTAAATGTGGTAAGCAATTGCATCCATTACGTTAATAGCAACGTTTATAATGGAATATAAAATGTATCAACTTTATCCATTCTCAACTGAGAGCACAAACGGACCAGGTTACGAACATATTTCTACTTCTGGTATTTTGAAAATTCTACTAACATAATTTAACTGATGTTCACAAATGTACTGAATTACACAGAAATATGTCAAAATTAAATGGAATGCATGAGCGTGTGAATCTGTTTGGCCGATGCTAAATATCAGAATGGTAATGACTATCCGGAAATTATTGTGAGCACCCAAACATAAATGTTAAATTTTGGGAGCCAAATGTTGCATCCTAATTGGTTTCAAACTGTGGGAAATTGCATTCATTTAAAGAGGCATCTCTCGGCTGTCTAATACAAATTACTGCCTCGTACATTTTATTACGCGCGGCCCCCCTATTTTCTGCTTGGTGCTATTGGCATTTGTATAATATCGAACTGTGTTGTATGTTTTGGGAGAACAGCACTGGCAGCCGGCACAAGTCTTCGGTGAAGACCACAAAACACATGGATCCAGCAGCGATAAAAATAAACTCTGTCCCACCCCACTTTGTTTTGGCAGTTTTATGTAGCGCGATCTTGACTGGAAGAGCGCTTTACATGAGTACCACTTCTATTACAGAAGGGCACATTCATTTTTTTGTTATGTTTATTGACAAAGGGGTATTAAGTGATCTTCCCAGATTCAGAGGATATTGAACAGACGGAGAGACTCAAACTTGATTTACCAGTTCCAAAGCCGGCAGCTCTGGTCGTTACGGCACATCATTTCCAAACAATGATTAAAATATAGTAACAAAAAAAGAAGAAAAAAAAAAAAAAAATGAAAATCTATCGCTGGAGTAAATAAAAAAAACGCGTTTGCATTCTGCGTAAACTGTATACCTTTATGCTAGCATCAGACAAAGCCTTTACGGAAGGTGAAACAGCATTTAACTGTCACAAAATACATGACTCAAACTTCTAAAGGAGGGGCGATAACGACTGCAAACACTATTAAGACAAAGGGATCCCAAGATTGCGTAACCACATTTTGAAGCATGCCAGTCACCGAAAGGGTCATTTTGCCGCAAATGAATTGCCAGCTTTATGTTCCGTTGCTTTGCACTGAATCTTTCCATGACACCAAGGTCTAATCTTTATTTCATCCTATGTGACAGTTTTCACGTTAGGAAGGATTACAGAACATGACATCTCAGTGCAGCGCAGAGGTGTTCCTTGAATGTTAAGACGTGTCATCCCTGGGGGGTGCACGGCTTGGGGCAGAAGGCTTAAGGCTCACTGATTGACACTCAGCACATGAACTCAGTGGTCACAATGTCTGCCACTGTCAATCGCCTGGAGCTCGTAGCTGCCTCTCACTATGAGGTGCGCGGGTGCTTTAGCTTTGTGAGTACCTGTCAAACATCGTGTTTTTCAAAGAAATAGATTATAGAGGAAAAATAGGACCGGCTCTCACACACTGCTGGAAAATAAAAAGGGGGTCCCGCCTGTTCTGACACCTACTTCGGAGCCCAGGGAAACGTGTTGAATTTGTCCTGGTGTCATTTTTTGACACGGGACAGAATTCAGCAGAGCCCGCTTGTTGTATGCATTGCGTTCGGTGCAGCAATCTGCGGGCAGTTGGAGATGGTGGTGGGGTTGGGAGGAGGTGGGTGGGTGAGGGTTGGGCCAGGGGCTTCCATAGGTTTACTTCCAGCCCAGCACAAACCAAAGCCTGATTTAAAGTGTCATCAGTCCCTTTAACTTCAAGTATGCTTCTGGTTGGGAGCTACAGAGTACAACTAGATGTAAATGCACTTGAAAGAAACAAAGTCGCACAGCTTGTTATCACTTCCCAAGCACTAAGATAAAGTATTGGAGGCAGATTTCTAACTTTTTCCCTCTACCTATGTAAGAGATGTGGTTGCACAGTAAGAATGCAAAATGTAACTGTTTGCATGAGTAATTACACAAATATTGATTTATATGGCACCTGTCAATTTTTTTTATTTAATTCCTTTTTAGCGCTACACATCCCAGTGGACAGTCAGAACACTTTACGTCACTCACAGAGGCATAATAAATCACAGAAGTTGTATTATGTATGCAAGTGCTAATCATGGGAAACCACCTCCAAGCATTTCTGGGGTGCAATCATCCGTGTGTGTATCTGTGCCAAAACCTAGGAGGTGACCATGGGTTGTATGAGAGGGGTGGTGACCATCCTCTGGTCAAACTAGCACAGTATGAATGTCGGAGGGTATTGTGAGTCTGCAGGCTAGAAGATTCAAGGAGGGCACACGTCGTTCCTTGCTTCCAGTTTCACATACATGTCCCATACCTTTATCCCTTGCCCAACTCCCAAGAACCTTTTTATTTAAGATGACATCTGACTCCCCTTTTGCCTATCTTTGAGCCTACACGTTATGCATAGGGCTGCACAGGACTTCCAGAACATCACTGTTTGTGTTTTGAACAACACAACTGCCAAGTCCAAGAATCTGTAGAAGTATTTGTCCCTTTTTTATTTGGTTCCGATGCCAGCATGCATAAGTCTGGCATGCCACGTACTATACACTCCACCAGAACGCACAAAGTCCCGGCTATGTCCACTCAGGTATGCTACACAACTGAGCAGTCCCATACTATATGAAAATAAACCCTGTAACTGGCCAGCTGCACTAAGGGACGTCCACAGAGGCCTGAGGGAACATGTGTTTGGTGCATCTCTGGTGAGATACGCTTGGTGCAAGTAATTAAATTGTGTGTAACTGAACCTCGGATATCGAGACATCTCTTTAACCTGTTGGGTGGCATGCTCCCATTGATTGCCAATAAGTCCAGACTGTATGACTAGTACCCAGCATTCCATGACCCTGGTGTCCATTTTATGGTGCTGCACTTGTAGGGCTGTGTACAGCGCAGTGACAATCTCTCACATGTCACCGTGGGAATATTGTGATGTGAAAAGGGGAGAAGAGTGGCTTCTCAGGGGGTGGTGACAGCGTGTTGCATGGCATTGTAAGTCAGAAACTGTCTTGTGAGTATCCCGTTCCGAAGCTCCTTGAAGGGGCAGATAAATCCATCTGCATATACATCCCGCCAATGTTTTCAAAGCTCTTTACACAATGTCACACCATGGCTCGAGTGACTGTTAGCAGGAATCTGTGTCAAATATGGAAGTGCAGAACTGCCCTTTCATATTTATTTATGCCAACGCATCTGAACTATCATAATTTGATGAGTTTCTACTAGTGATGGATCCCTGAGTTTCGAAAGCCATGCGAGTATGTTTCCCTTTTAGTGTGTGGCATATCTCGGTTGGTTCTGCATGTGGGGCTGTGTGTTCTGCATATGAGCCTGTTCCCAGCCAGCACAGCAGGCACACTAAGTGGCAGCATTGTATAACTCGTAGTCCGGAGGACCCAGTCTGCCCTCCATGAAGAGCTAACTGCTTCTTGCCTGTCCCCCACACTAGTTCTGAGAGGAATCCATCAGTTGCATGAAGAAATGAGTGGGAACTATAATCGGTAGGGCCACAAATAAGACCAGTAGACAGGAAAGAATTAGCACCTTAGTTATTGCCATGAGATCCACTGACGATAGTGGAAGCAATTTATAGAACACAAGAGATCTGTGTGTTGAACTGTCTGCTTTGGCCAGATTGCCCTCCAATAGATCACTATCAGTGTGATGAACTTGAATTCCTAGGCACTTAAACGTTGTGGTGTGACCTCACGATGGGTGTTGGCAGAAAAATACATGACTGGGTCCAATTAACCTTCAGGCCTATTGTGTCTCCAAACTTATTTAAAGTCTCCATCAGTTCCGGGAGTGTGTTAGTGGTGTCCTGCAGATAAATTAAGGCATTGTCCACATTTAGGGATCCTATTGACTGGGATTCCCCATTGTTGAGGTTTTAGGCGTAGTTTGCATGCCAGGGGTGCCATGGCAAGGGCAGATATCAGTGGCAAGAGTGGGTATCCCTGCCTGGTGCCCCTTTGTATATTAAAGTGTGTTGAGATTGTTCAGCACATGTTGCCACTGGGTGACAGTAGACTGTTCAGGTCCAACTAAGAAAACCTAGTCCTGTGTTCGTCCCTTCTAGTGCCACTAACAGGAAAGCCAACCCAGTGTGTCAAACACTTTTTCTATGTCTTGTGCTACTGCTACATATATTCCCAACATTAGGAGCATTAGTCCTCGTCAGTCTCAGCAGTCATAAAATGTTGAAGGACGCACCTCTTTCTAGTATGAAACTGTTCTGGTTGGTGTGAACCAGTGTGTGGATCACAGAAGTAGTTTAATAGCCAGGACCTTCCCCACCATTTTATAGTTCTCCAACCCCAACGCCAATGCCATCACGCCCTCACAAGACCTGTGCAACTCCCTCGCCACCTTCTTCCATCGTAAGATTACCGACCTCCACGACAGCTTCGGACACCAGACACAGCCGATCAACACTGAACCCCCAGCCATCACCCTCAACGCCTGGACCCACATCAAGACTGAAGAGACCAAAACCACCATGAACTCAATCCACTCCGGCGCCCCCTCGGACCCCTGCCCACACTTCATCTTCAATAAAGCCAACGACATCATCGCCCCGCACCTCCAGACCATCATCAACTCCTCTTTTTCTTCTGCTACCTTCCCAGAAAGCTGGAAACACGCCCAAGTCAACGCCCTACTAAAGAAACCTACGGCTGACCCAAGCGACCTGAAGAACTTCCGCCCCATCTCGCTCCTCCCCTTCCCTGCCAAAGTCATAGAGAAGACGGTCAACAAACAGCTTACCAACTTCCTTGAAGACAACAACCTTTTCGACCCCTCACAATCCGGATTCCGAGCCAACCACAGCACTGAAACCGCCCTCATCTCAGTCACAGACGACATCAGAACCCTGATGGACAACAGTCGCCCTCATCCTCCTCGACCTCTCGGCTGCCTTCGACACCGTCTGTCACCGCACCCTAATAACCCGCCTCTGCTCCACCGGGATCCAAGGCCAGGCCCTGGACTGGATCGCCTCCTTCCTCTCCAACCGCTATCAAAGAGTCTACCTCCCACCTTTTCGCTCAGACCCCACCGAGATCATCTGCGGCGTCCCTCAAGGCTCCTCGCTCAGCCCGACACTCTTCAATGTCTACATGAGCCCCCTCGCCGACATCGTACGCAATCACAGCATCATCATCATCACCTCCTACGCCGACAACACAACTTATACTCTCCCTCACCAAGGACCCCGCCAGCGCAAAGACCAACCTGCAAGATGGTATGAAGAACGTCGCAGATTGGATGAGGCTCAGCCATCTGGAACTGAACTCAGACAAAACGGAAGTCCTCATCCTCGGCAACACCCCGACCCCATGGGATGACTCCTGGTGGCCCACGGCCCTTGGCACCGCACCGACCCCCTCAGACCACGCCCGCAACTTCGGCTTCATCTAGGACCCTCTTCTCACCATGACCAAACAAGTCAACGCCGTGTCCTCCTCCTGCTTCCTCACCCTCTGCATGCTCCGCAAGATCTTCCGCTGGATCCCCGCCGACACCAGAAAGACCGTGACCCACGCCCTCGTCACTAGCCGCCTGGATTACGGCAACACCCTTTATGCTGGGACCACCGCAAAACTCCAGAAACGTCTGCAACGTATTCAAAACGCCTCCGCCTGCCTCATCCTCGACATACCCCGCAACAGCCACATCTCCGCCCACCTGAGACACCTGCATTGGCTCCCAGTCAGCAAAAGGTTCACCTTTCGACTTCTCACCCACACACACAAAGCCCTCCACAACAAGGGACCAGAATACCTCAACCAACGCCTCAGCTTCTACGCCCCCACCCGTCTCCTCCGTTCCACCAGCCTCGCTCTCGCCGCCGTCCCTCGCATCTGCCGCTCCACAGCGGGTGGGAGGTCCTTCTCCTACCTGGCGGCCAAGACTTGGAACACCCTCCCCACCAGCCTCAGGACCACCCAGGACCACTCCGTATTCCGGAGACTTCTCAAGACCTGGCTCTTCGAGCAGCAGTAATCCCCTTCCCCCTAGCACCTTTAGACCCGCACGGGTGAGTAGAGCGCTTTATAAATGTTAATGATTTGATTTGATAGTCTAGGTTTAGGAGTGATAGCAGTCTGCATGGGCACACTTCGAGTGGGTCATGGCCGGCTTAGGAAGTGTGACTATCAGGGCCTCACAGAGTGAATCTGGGAGCTTACCCATCTCTCTTGCTTCATTGTAAACCTCTAAGAGCTTTGGGATTAGTAGTGTATTGTGCATGGTGAAGTACTCTATATGGAGACTGTTGGACTTTTGCTTATGCAGGGTCATCCCCAGACTTTTTTGCCTCCTGCCTCCTATATTTTTCTGACATGTTGCTGTTGGCTTTTCAACTCTGAGCACTTTACCACTGCTAACCAGTGCTAAAGTGCATATGCTCTCCTGTTTAAATTGTATGTAAGTGGTTTATCCATGATTGGCATATTTGATTTACTAGTAAGTCCCTAGTAAGGTGCACTAGAGGTGCCAGGGCCTGTAAATCAAATGCTACTAGTGGGCCTGCAGCACTGGTTGTGCCACCCACATAAGTAGCTCTGTGATCATGTCTCAGACCTGCCACTGCAGTGTCTGTGTGTGTATTCTTACACTGTAAATTCGACTTGGCAAGTGTACCCACTTGCCAGGCCTAAACCTTCCCTTTTCTTACATGTAAGGCACCCCTAAGGTAGGCCCTAGGTAGCCCCAAGGGCAGGGTGCAGTGTATGGATAAGGTAGGACATATAGTAATGTGGTTTATATGTCCTGACAGTGAAATACTGCCAATTTCGTTTTCACTGTTGCAAGGTCTGTCTCTCTCTCATAGGATAATATGGGGGCTACCTTTAAATATGATTAAAGTGTAGATTCCCCTAGAGAGTAGATGGACATGTGGAGTTTGGGATCCCTGAACTCACAATTTAAAAATACATCTTTTAGTAAAGTTGATTTTAAGATTGTGAGTTTGGAAATGCCACTTTTAGAAAGTGAGCATTTTCTTGCTTAAACCATTCTGTGACTCTGCCTTGTTTGTGGATTCCCTGTCTGGGTCAGTTTGACAGTTGGGTTGTTTTTCACCTCACACCAGACAGTGACACAAAGGGAGCTGGGGTGTGATCTGCATTTCCTGATTAGCCATCTCTGCTAGGAGGGAGGGGTGGAGTGGTCACTCTCATCTGAAAGGACTGTGCCTGCCTCTGACAATGCTGTCTCCAGCCCCCTGGTGTGTGTCTGAGGCCTTGCCTGGGCAAGGCAGGATTTCACAAGAAGGTGTGAGTCCCCTTTGAAGAAAGGTGACTTCAAAGACTAAAATGGGTATAAGAAGGGCACCCAAACTTACAAACTGGAGAAACACTTCTGGAATCAAGGGGAACCTCTGCCTGGAGAAGAGCTGATCGCTGAGGAACAAGTGCTGCCCTGCCTGTGACTGTGCTTTGTGGAGCTTTCCTGCAGTGCTACTTCTGCCAGAGTAAGAGGGCAAAGACTGGACTTTGTGTGCCTTCCATCTTGAAGAAGAAATCTCCAAGGGCTTGATGTAGAGCTTGCCTCCTGTTGTTGAAGTCTCAGGGATAGCAAAGACTTCTCCCTGCCAGCACCTGGAGTCTCTGGAGAGACCCCTACTCTGCTCTGTGGTGCCCTTCCAGTTCCTGGGACCCTGAAAGGAGAGGCTGGCAGCCTAAGGACAAAAATACACGCACCGAGCGCCGTGCGGAGAAAAGATCGACGCGAATCCGATCGCGGCTGAGAAAACGACGCGACGCCGGCTCCGCAGCTGAGAAACGACGCCGCAGGAAACGCGACCGAAGAATCGACGCCCGGAGCAGGAGAAACGACGCGCAGCATCGCTGACGAAGGCTGAGAGATCGCAACCTGCGCCGCGGGACTTTCGGACCGTCGCGTGGCTGGCTGTTTCGACGCGCATCGCCGTGCCGAGTTGTTTTCGACGCATATAACCGTGCAGGGTTATTTTCGACGCGCACAGCCCGTGCGGGGTTATTTTTGACGCAAACCAGGTACATTTACACGCTAGCAGCGCTAGTGTGTTGTTACAACTACCTAAAGACTCTTTTTATTTTAAACCTTTTAAAAATCATAACTTGACTTGTGTATGTTGGATTTTTGTCGTTTTGGTCTTGTTTTGTCTAGATAAATATTTCCTATTTTTCTAAACTGGTGTTGTGTCATTTTGTAGTGTTTTCATTGAGTTACTGTGTGTGTTGGTACAAATACTTTACGCCCAGCACTCTGAGGTTAAGCCTACTGCTCTGCCAAGCTACCAAGGGGGTAAGCAGGGGTTAGCTGAGGGTGATTCTCTTTTATCCTAACTAGAGTGAGGGTCCTTGCTTGAACAGGGGGTAACCTGACTGTCAACCAAAGACCCCATTTCTAACAGAGACCATCTGTGCCTTGAGATTTGTTCTGGCCATTTAAACTACTGCTACATGGATTTCTCCAAGCTGGATGGGCTCATCCAGCTCTGCATGCTGGAGTGGAAGGGGGACATTTTTTCAGTCAGTCCTGCATCTGAGCAGCCAAAGGACAGTTGGCAACTGCATACAATGAACCACAGTACTCCACACATGTGGAGCCAATACTCAATTGGGTGGTTTGTGTGGTTCTGCCTATGATCCTGATGGCACCTAATGGTGAATTGGTCTGTTCCCCCCACAGTAACCATTCCAACAATGTGCAACATGCTCATGTTTCTCATGTTGTTGTAATAGGTAGTGTTTATGTTCTAGTTTGCCCAGCCATGTTTTCAGCTTGGGATGGATTTTCCTGAGTGCTTACAATTGGTCGAATCTAAATACCTGTAGGGAAGCCTCAGTCTTGTACCGTCTCATATCCTGCTCCATGGTTAGAATCTCCCTAAGCAAGGTTTGTTTGACCCCACCATGATGTGGAGATGGAGTGCCCATGTATAACCAATTTGTGTGCCTCTCACTTCGATGCTACAGACAGGGTTGTGCCTTCCTTGAGTTCAAATAGAGTGATATGTGTTGCTATGTCCTCATGGAATGGTGGTTTCTGTAGTGCTTCAGTTTGGAATATTCAGGGTGGAATAATGGAGCAGCATTTGCCCCAGTGCAACATTATCAGTGACCAGATAGAGTGTGCGCTAGGTAATTAGTTCTGATTATGCGTGAGCCCAGAGTATCACTGCAAGGGAATATGTCTAATATAATGTGGATGCTGTGTGCTGCAGAGTAGAATGAGTACTCTTTGCTGTCCAAATGCTGTAAGCACCAGACGTTGTACTCTCCTATTCTTCCAGTGTACAAATTCATGTGTCACTCTGTAAGAGGGTGTCCCCATTAGTGGAAGGACAGAGATTTCCATGTATATATCCAGGATGCAGTTGAAATCATCCTCCCAGATACTGAGGGCTTCCGGAAGTCGTAGGAGGGCAGGTGTCAACTGATCCAGGTACACTGAGTGGTTGGTGTTTGGTTGAGTGGTCTGTCCTGGTAGTGACAACAGCCTATTTGGTTTCTCACTGCTGTGAGTGCTGCCTCCTCATAGGATTGCGTTGGAAATGCCCTGCTTATGTCTAGGGGTATTGTCTGATTTACGAGGAGTAGCGCAGCATGTTTGGTATGGTTGTAATGGAAGTGAGAAATGCTGCTTGGTGTAGGTGGATTTTTTTATTACCATTATAGAAATGCCACTTCTAGAAAGTGAGCATTTCTCTGTGTTTATGACGCTGGTGTTTGACAGCTTGACTCCAATCCACGTCTAGGGAGAGAGGGGACACTCTTGGAACCAGTTGTATCTGGTTGGAACCCCCTCTCCCCTTCTTTGTTAACTTTGTGAAAAACTTAGTATAAGTACAGGGTTTTTTCCCATGTTGAGCACTTTTGGAACTGGGACAAAACCTCTGCCAGAGAGGCTACAGGACTGCGCAAAGGCGTCTGCCGGGTGGCACAAAAGACTCATCTGGATTGCTTTTCTGCTTGTTGCCCTGCCTGCCAGTTGCCCTTGGCTTGGGTTCCCTTGGGCACTGCTAGATTGCCAGGAGGAACTGCCCCTACCTGCCTTTAGGGTGCTGGCCTCTTCTGTTTGCTGCTTACTGCACCCGGAGAGACCCACCAGAGTTCTCCAGGGGCAGGCTGGGGGCTTCCCCGATCTCTAACATTGGATCTTCCTAAAGCATGAGAAAAGCGCTCTCTCCCCTTCTGAGACCCTTCCTGGGGCAGCATGTGTGAAGCACTGCACAGGCCCCTGACCCTGAGCACTAGGAGCGTGCTCCGTGCAGCATCTGGAGTGTCCCTGCGGAAGCCAGGGAGCTATCGCGACAGTGCACGCTTTTCTGAGCGACCCCGGGGCACGGAATCATGGACACAGAGCGAGGATGCTCCTTGTGGTGACTCCTGGGCTCCGAATGGTACCCTCTCTTGTGCCTCATCACTGCGGCCCCACAAAAGGGATGGACCAGCAGCCGTAACTGTGTGTCAGCTAGGAGATTGCTTCTGCGAGTCTCCTGCTCTCCAGAGGATTGGGGAAAGGGTCCCCGTGAGCTGACATCGGGGACTCGAGCCAGGAGGTTTCTCCGTAGGGACCAGAAGGTTCCCGTGAGCTGACAGCAGGGACTTGAGCCAGGAGGCTTCCCCATCATCCTCCTTTCAATTTTTTTTATTTAGGATCAAGGGCAGGGTGGCAACCTCGATAGAGCCCCCCACATTCCTGCTGGGGCCCCACTGCACAAATCGCCTATAAGCAGGCCAGGGTAGCGACCCCAGCGGAGGTCCCTGACTAGCCAACGATTAACCTAACCCCCCCTCCTCCCCAGAGGGCAAAGAATGGAGCAGGAGAGCTCCCAAGTTGGGACACAGACATCCCTGTGTTTTCTAGCATCCTCTTGTTTTGCACCTGGGTGGGTAGCAGAACATACTCACCAGTTTTGGGTGAGTATATTGACCTATGAATGTTCCTTTAAAGGGCAAATATTTGAGTTATGATATGTGCATTCTTTTAGTAATGTTTACCTGCTTACTACTAATGTTGCAGGGCTACCAGTAACCTATGTGTTTTTATTATGACTACTGTTGGCTTTACAGAGCAATAGTACCCGAGTAATGTTCTGACAACTGCTTGTGTAACAGGGTATTACTGATTCTTGTTATGTTTGTCTAATTATGTTTTGTGCAATACCGTTTATTTTTACATAACTTGGTGTTGTGTTTCCTTTGTGGCGTATTTATTGTGCCATATGTGATGGGTGTTGTGCAATCGCTTTACACATTGCCCCTGGGATAGTCCTAACTGCTCGTTCCAAGCTACTAAGGGGGTGAGCAGGGGTTATCCTGGGTGTGTAACCCCCTCGCCCTGACTAGAGTGGGTGGGTTCTGCATGGTGAGGTGTATACCCTAGCCAACCAGAAACCCAATTTTTAACACACATCAACACCCTTTTGGCATTAGCTGATGTCTTAACATAAATCTGCCCCTTCCATCTTGTACACACTTTTTACACTTGCATTAGGTGTGTCTTTTGCCGGAAAGCTATATGGGTCTGTTGGCACTTCAGATAAGCGTACACTCAATGTCTCTTGCTGAAGGTAGCCATGCCCATGATATTCCACCTCAGGATGTTGTAAATGGGAGTCAGTGAGGTTATGGGGGTTCCCATCTAGGTTGGCCTCAAGTGATATCCCGTAGCTGCATAGGAACCCCTGCGGCGCAAGTCTTGTGATGGGGTGACTCCAGTGTGTGACTTGAATCGATACGTGCAAGCGTTAGCATAGGGTCATCCCAGCGGTGTCTGTATGGGTTCCACCAACAGTATAACAGCATGCAAAACCTTTTACCCAACTTCCCACTCCAGGCCAGACTTGGGCTCTGGGCCCAGCCATGTAAATGTAAAGTGTTCATGCATGCTTTATCTGATGTAAACAGGGTATTCAGGTCCATTATGGTAAAAGAGGGTGCATGGTAATACTAGTCATGTTCAACAACCATCGGGGTCCCGGTGAAGCAATTTGCGAGCCCGTTCTCTCCCTCGTGCCTCCCATACCTGTCTCACCCCCCCCCATTCACCCCACTTGTTATCACAAGTCAGACCATGTTCAGATAGGCCCCACGAATTTCATCCCAGATTGTCGGCTAGTCTAGGAGTCAGTACAGGCCACTGTACTACTCACCCCTGAGGCATCAGTCCCCTTGGATCCAGAGTCAGCGGGCCTCATTTCGAGTTTGGACAAACTCGTTGGGTCGGAAGAGCGAGAAACTACCCACAACATTGACGCCGGACCGTTCTAGAGCTGGCAGCAATGTTGCGGTGTGTCAGGTGTGAAAGCACCTGTCGCTCTTTTCGCTGCCTGTAATACAGGCAGTGAAAAGCATGACAGGTTGCCCATGGGGGCCCCTGCACTGCCCATGCAAGTGCATGGTCAGTGCAGGGGCCCTCACAGGGTCCCTGACACCCTGTCTTCACCAGCCTTTGCATGGCGGTGGATAAGCCATGCAAAAGCTGGCGGACATGGGAGTCGTAATCCCCAGGGAAAAAATTGAAGAGGCATCTTATGGAACAATGCAATGAAGCAAGCTCATCTCACTGTAACACTTACATCAATAAACATCCGTAGATAGATACATTGCCACAAATTACCACAGCAGGGTGGTGGAGACCCTGAGTAAATGTCCATCTGGGAAAGGCAGGTCCCAGTTTAGCCCTGAATTCGGCTGCATGGGGGCAATGTGAGGGTCACTGCAAGGTTTGGACACCCAGAAAGCTAGAAAGACTCTTAAATTGCCGACCCATTGCAGGGCCTTTGCCTATTTTAGGGCAGTGAGGGATAACACAGAGAAGAAGCAAAGATGATGCAGAGAGGATGTGTTTGGTATGGGGCATGGTCAATCATAGGGAGCTCTGTTCCCAGATCTGGAAGAAAGGGAAGGTGTATGTATGAAGTGGGTAAAGAGAGAAAAGGACAAAAAGAGTAGGGTGGCAGGAGGAACCGAGAAGGGAAAGAGAAGAATAGAGGAGTAAAAAAGAGAAAAAAGAGGAAGAGATAAGAGTGAGGAAGAAGAAGGAGAAGAAAGAAGAAGTAGAAAAGAAAAAGAGGAAGAAGAAGAATAGCAACTGGGGTGGCGGGGGACGGAGAGGGAGGGAGTAAGCAACTATAGTTGTGAGGGAAAAACAGGAAAAGGTGGGGGGCGGAGGGGTAGACGGGGTACAGTGAAGGGGTATCAAGGTAGACCCCGGCGTAGCCTTGGTGTGGGTTGGGATTGCATGCTAGTGGTAATGGAGATTTAGACGTAGGCGTAGACATAGCTGGGAGGTATTGCAGTCAACCGTCATTGTTATGGAGGAAAGGGGACCAAGTCTGAAGGAATACCTCTGTCCTGTCGGCTATAAATATTTAGTTCATGGGAGGCTGTTTGGTACATTGCCAAGAGCCATTTGTCATGGGTGGAGGATGTTATTGTGGGCCAGTGTCTGAGGATACAGTTTAGCAGTTGCCAGTGCTGTGTGGAGGGGGCGGAGCTGCGGGCAAGAGAGGCCTTGGATTTCACCTGCATCATGCAGGAGGAGCAGCGGTCGGGTGAGAGAGTGTGGGAGTGGCATAACCTCCCAAAACTTGTCCTCCACTGCCTGCCAGTAAGGTTGGATATTTGCACAAATGCAGATTATATGGAGTAGGTCGCAGTGAGAGCGGGGGCAGCGCCAGGGGTTCACATGTGGCAGGAGTCCTGCTTCTCTAAGTTTCTGGGGTGTACATTACCATTCATGTAGGGTTTTGAAATGGCAGAAATCCATTGTAGCCTCCCTTGCCCCTGGTCTCTTGATTCTAATAGGTCAGTCCAGGCTTCCATCTCATATTCCATCTGTAATCGCACCTGCCATTTAGAACTGAGAGCGGTTAGGAGGGGTAGGGAGAATAGATGTCCGTTCAGCAAGTTATGCATGCCCAACAGGACTTCCCGGAAGGAGCCCCAGGATTCGAGATAATCGAGCATTAGGTAACGCTGAAGCGTCCATGGGTGGGCCTCCATGCGACGATTAAGGCAGTGCTGGAGCTGGAGATGATGCCACAAGTGGTGTCCGGGTAGGGCAAATTCTTCCTGTAGAGCCATAAATTATTTCAGATTCCTATTATCCAAGAGATGATCAATATGGAGGATGCCCTTCGATCGCCATCCCGCCCAGTCAGCCATTTCCCCCCAATTAACAAACCGCCATTACACCAGAGGGGTGTGCAAATATGAATCCGGGGGTCTACTCCTAAGAAGCGGTGTGCCCGTCACCAGGAGTTCAACATGGCTTGTATCATTGGTTTGACAGGTCGGGCAGGGTAGCTCCTATGCCGTAGAGCATACCGAGTCCGAGTGATATTTGTGACAACGTGCGCTCAGTCTCTCCCCACAGTGGTGGGTCTGACATGCCCTGGAACATACAAGTTGAGAGGTGTAGAGCCAATGCATAGTGCTCCACAGAGGGTAATCCCATCCCACCGCATTCACAACGAGCTATGAGTTTAGCTCTATATAACCGTGGTCTCCTTGATCCCCATACAAAGGCACATATGCATCCATCTACCACTCTGAGCATGGGTAAAGGAATTTGTAGAGTCACCATCCCAAGGACAAATATATATTGTGGTAAAGTCACCATGCGGACTGCCTGCACCCTCCCCCATAGGGAGAGATCCAGGTGGGACCATTTATCAAAATCCTGCCTACTGCGGGTGAGCAGTGGTTCTATGTTGTCTGTCACCATCCGTTCCAGACCTCTATTAATGTAGATACCTAGGTATTTAAGATGTGACTGTTTCCACTGAACCGGGAATTCCATTAGAACAGTGCACGTAGTCATAAGGAACAGGGGAAGAGCTTCACTTTTGTCCCAATTTATTTTGTATCCCAACAATTATTCAAGTTGGCCAGGATCGATCGTAATGCTGGGAGTGAATGGGTGAGATCCGGGAGTGTGAGCAATATGTCGTCGGCGTAAAGGTAGATAATGGAGCTGCCACCCAGGATGGTAACGACTGCATGAGGGGTGAACATCAAATGAGAGCTGCCAACGGTTCTACAGCAAGGAGGAATAGCAACAGTGAATATGGGCAGGCTTGCCGAGTTTCCCGTTAAATGGAAAACAGGTTGGAAAGGAATCCCCCACAGCTGACTTGGCCATCGGTGAGTCATTTAACCAACTGACTTTGTTAATTAATCCATCCCCAGGCCAAAACTTTTCAGGGTCTCAAAAAGATAGCACAATTCTATCCTGTCAAATGCTTTCTCAGCATCGAGGAAGAGGGCCAAGGCTTCGTCTCGTAAGTCTCTGGCGGCGCAAAGAGCATGTGCTAAGGTATGGAGGTGGTTCCTGGAGGGACGGCCAGGGACAGATCCCACTTGATTATGATGGATAAGGTACAGTATAACGTTCTTAAGGCGGTCAGCCAGGACTCCTGCCAGTATCCTGATATCCCTATAAAGGAGGGAAATGGGGCGATAGCTGACGCACAGGAGAGGATCCTTCCCCGGCTTTGGCAGGACTGCTATGGATGCACACTTGGAGATCGGGTGCAAAGAGCCTGTGTTTTCCGTCTGCAGAAGGATTCATTCAAGGAGTCCACCATCTGTGCTCCTGACCATTTATAGAATTCTGCCGGGAACCCATCCTCACCCAGAGCCTTATGGTAAGGGAGTTTAGAGATTGCCTGCATTATCTCCTTCTTACTTATTTCCCCCTCTAACAGTGCTCTGCCCTTATCAGTGAGACTAGGTATATATTTCCTCTCAAAAAAGGCAGCAAGACTAGTGTGGTCCTTCTCTGTTCAGGGGTGTAGAGGGCCTGATAAAGTGCCCAAACGCACAGGCTATTGCCTGGGGATGAGTGAGAATCGTGCCATCTATGTCCCGTATGGCCAGTATGGCTAGCACTGCTTCCTGCTGGTATAGGTGGGCTGCAAAGAGGCAGACTGCCTTTTCTCCATGCTCATAATGAAGTCTGTTAGACCTAACAGCCTTAGGGTGGTCACCTTTAACTTTTTGTCTGCCGCCCTCCACTTTTTAGATACTGTTTTTTCTGGTTTTAAGACTCTACACACTTTACCACTGCTAACCAGTGCTAAAGTGCATATGCTCTCTCCCTTTAACATTGAATCATACCCAATTGGACTATTTGATTATTTTTATAAGTCCCTAGTAAAGTGCACTATATGTGCCCGGGGCCTGTAGATTAAATGCTACTAGTGGAACTGCAGCACTGATTGTGCCACCCACTTAAGTACACCCTTAACCTTGTGTCAGGCCTGCTATTGCAAGGCCTGTGTCTGCAGTTTCACTGCCAATTCAACTTGGCATTTAAAAGTATTTGCCAAGCCTAAAACTTCCCCTTTTCTACATATAAGACAACCCTAAGGCATGCTTTGGTAACCCATAGGGCAGGGTGCTGTGTAGGCAAAAAGCAGGACATGTACCTGTGTAGTTTACATGTCCTTGTAGTTTAAAACTCCTACATTTGTTTTTACACTGCTGTGAGGCCTGCTCTCTTTTTAGGCTAACATTGGGGCTGCCCTCATACATTGCTTGAATGGTAGCTGCTGATCTGCAAGGAGTAGGAAGGTCATGTTTAGTATGGCCAGAACGGTGATACAAAATCCTGCTGACTGGTGAAGTTGGATTTAATATTACTATTTTAGAAATGCCACTTTTAGAAAGTGAGTATTTCTCTGCACTTTCTTTCTGTGCCTTACAATCCACGTCTGGCTGGGTTTAGTTGACAGCTCCTTGTGCATTCACTCAGACACAGCCCAAACACAGGATACTCAGCCTCACTTGCATATATCTGCATTTTGAATGGGTCTTCCTGGGCTGGGAGGGTGGAGGGCCTGACACTTGCATGTCAAAGGACAGTAGCCTGCCCTCAAACAAAGGACTTACACACCCCTTACTGGGGCCCTCGCAGACAGGATTGAACTGAAAGGGGAGCTTGTGCACTTCTAAGCCACTGTTTGAAGTCTCCCCCACTTCAAAGGCACATTTGGGTATTTAAACAGGGCCTCTGCCCCTACTAACTCAGACACTTCCAGGAGCAGAAACTGGAACCAGAACCTGCATCCTTCAAGATGAACTGCCTGGCTGCCTGTCTGCTTTCTGTGAAGGACTGCTGCTCTGCTGCCTTGCTGCTCTCTGGCTGTGGTGAAGAAGTGCCCTCCAAGGGCTTGGATAGAGTGTGCTTCCTGTTCCCTGAAGTCTCAGGAACAGAAAGACTTCTCTCCTGCAACAAGACTCCTTGTGCGGTGAAAATGTGACGAACAGCCTGCTAAAAATGGCGCACAGCCTGCATTGCGGTGAAAAATTCACTGCACGCCAAACTGGAACAACGCAGCCCGACTTTGCAATGAGAAGGTCGATGCAGCGCCAGCGTAGTGACCGGAACTTTGATGCACGGCCCACTGGATCGACGCACATCCAACCCAGAATGACGCAGCCAGACTTCCAGAGAAGAATCGATGCAGCACCTGCCATGCAGGAGAAATTTCCACGCAACGCCCACTGGATCGACACAGCATTTGTGTCTTCGCCCTGCAAGCCCAGGATTCCAGGTTCTGTCCCCTGGGCGCCAGAAAACCCCGCAACCCGAAGAGGAACCAAGTCCGCGCTCCGGTAAATGACGCAAAGTCTTCCCCTGCGTGGAAAATAATGACGCAAGTCGGTGTGAAAAGGGGCGAAACCGACACACCTTTCCCTGTTTTCCGCGCATCACCTCCTCTGCGGTCCCTTGCGGAGATTTTGAACGCAAACTAGGTACTTTGTGCTTGCTAGAGACATTTAGTGTTTTTAAGAGACAATTATTGTTTTTTAGAGACATTTATTGTTTTTCAAAGACTTAAGACACTTTATATCACTTTTACAGTGATATCTCAGCATTTACTTATTGCATTTTAATCATTTTGACCTTCATCTTATCAGACAAATATTATATATTTTTCTAAACATTGTGTGGTGTATTTCTGTGGTGCTATACTGTGTTATTGTATGATTTATTGCACAAATACTTTACACATTGCCTTCGAAGTTAAGCCTGACTGCTCAGTGCCAAGCTACCGGAGGGGTGGGCACAGGATAATTTGGATTGTGTGTGACTTACCCTGAATAGAGTGAGGGTCCTTGCTTGGTCAGGTGGTAACCTCACTGACAACCAAAGACCCCATTTCTAACAACATCCATTCATCCTCTGCAGTGCATATTCCACCTGGAAAGTATACAAGGCGTTTGGTTCCACCTCTCCAAGGCGGCGGCATGAGGGGGGGCGGAGAATGTCACAGTATATTCACGGGTACATTTTGCTATGGTTGCCTCCAATGCTTGTGGGTGAGAGCATATTTGAGTGTTAGCAATGGCAGCATCTCTCATGAGCTGATCCCTTATTATCCCCTTTGCCGACGCCCACAAGATCTGAGGAGGAGACTGTTCCTTTATTGTTGGCCATATAGATAGAGACATGGGAGCAGGGTTGGACCCCAGAGTAGCCAGGCCCAGGTCTAATGCCAGGAGAACAGGAGAGTGGTCCGACAATGTGCCTCCAGTATCTGGGACTCCCTGACCAAGGGAACCAGTCTGTGAGCATTGAGAAAGTAATCCAACCTAGATTGCATCCTGTGGACCGGCGATACAAAGGTGTCTTGTGGGCGGGAAAGATGCCAGTAATCTACTAGCTCATGATCCGGATAGTATGTCTCCAAATAATGCTCTGTCCGTGTTGTTGCCTACGTCTAACCTGCCCGTTCGGTCAAGAACAGCATCACGGGCCAAGTTCCAGTCCCGCCTAGTAAATATTGTGAGGCTCCAATCTCTGTCAGGAGACAATTGAGAAGGAGGAAGAGTAGGTGTTTGGAGCAGGTGGGAGCACATACAGAACTAATGCATATTGTGTAATCCCCAAGTCTGAGTTTGGTGAGGATATAACAGTCTTCTGGATTGGTTCCAGATTGGTCCACGTCTTGAGTACTTTAAATTGTAGGGACTGGCAGAGAGGAATCACAACCCCGCATTTTCACGCTGAGCCGAAACTCCCCGACAATGCTGGAGGGCCACCACTATAAAGCACCGACTTACCCTGGCTCTGCGCAGTTTCTCAGATTCTAGAGGGGAAAGGTGTGTTTCCTGCAATAGGACAATATCTACTCATTTGGATTTCAAATAGGACAAGACCTTTTTTCTCGTAATGAAGTGCGTGAGGCCATTAACATTCCATGATATGACCTTCAATGGAAGGGTATTCCCCATTCCTGAATCAGGTATATGAGTCCGCGGAGGTGGAGTAGCACCTACCCGTTCTATGAGGCGCAGAGTGGTGGGTAAGGCAATCAATGTCAGTAGTATAAGGAGGGGGAAGGGTTGGGGGTGGTATTCCCTCGGTTAGGTAAGAAAAGAGATAGACCAGTCAAAGAAGAGAAGAGAGGGACAGTAGGAAAGGGAAGAAGGAGGCAGAGAAGGGGAAAAAGGAGTGGAACTTACTTAAGTAGAAAGTAGTCTGGATTCGGCTTGAAGCCAAGGTAGTACCTCGTGTGAGCTGAATACTGTTGAACCTCAGGTCTGATCATGACCTGTGAGCCGGGTGCAAACACGGGGGGAGGCGGGAGCCAATGAAAAAGTAGCTGGGGTTAATCAGGACCAGCTTTGACAGGGGGTTGAGGGACAAACGGAGGAGGGGTAGAGGTGGGAGGGAGAGGTGAAGAGTGGCCAGCTATCCACAACCATCAGGAGGAGGAAGGGAGAGGAATGGGGATGCTCCAGGAGCACGTATCATATCTGGGCCCTCGCAAGAATATCAGGCCCACCAATGGATGAGTTGATAGGGGCAAGCGGCGTGCTTATGATGACCAAGAATACCAAGTATCTGTACGCCCTGGCCAGAGGCAAACAACATTTTTTCCCCTCATGTTCCTGCTCTGGCCTATGGGGGGTGAGATATGTATTTGTAACATCAACAAGGACCCAAAGGGGGGTGCTAGGGGCCCTACACTGCCAGAGAGTCTAATGGAGGAGCCTCCATTGGAGTCAACCGGTGTCCTGTAGCGGTAGCCATTTACAGGTAGACATGGGTGTTGAGATGATCTCAGGCTGGAGTGCCAGGCTTGGGTTTGATTAGGGTCACGGTAGGGGCAGATGTGAAGTGAGCGAGGTTGGAAGGAGGCAGTTGTAAAGGGGGAGACGGGCAGTGATGTCTTGGGGAGGGGAGGAAGGAGTGAAGGGGTGTGCCACGGCTGACTCACGTGCCCCCGTGTCTCATCATCGGTGGGCTAATGCCAGTCTGAGGGGTGGTGGTGAAGGATATACATACATATACACATAGATACCTACCCATACATATGCACATGTGTACATATATGTACATATACAGTACATAAACACATATACTTATAAAAGGGCCCTATGTGGCCACAATTCGGGCAGGGCGTAGAGAAAGGTAGTCCAGCATAGGGTGATGAACATCCGGTCATGTAAAAGTACAGAACCTTAAACATATAGCACACGTTACATCAATACCATAAACATTATTCAGTAATAGTAATAGGACCACCATGAACAGGCCCAATGGAAATCTAGAGACTAAACATGAGAGATGCTGCAATATCTCAATTGCAATAACATTAACATTAACAATATCAGCGAAGAGGTCAGGATACATAGCTGTTTGGCGTGTGAGCATCCTGAATGTCCTCGAGTGGTTCATCATCATCAATGCCCCCCTAGTATGCGTGCAAGTCAATGAGCAGGGGCCAAAGGTTTCAAGGGAGACTGTGATTTGTCCTTTCACAGGTCCTGAGTAAGGGCCACCACTGCTTAGAGGGCATTGACTCTACCATCTTGAGACCTTGGTGGTCATTCAAAAGTCCTGTTTCTTTTCTGCTTTGTGGAGTTGGTGTGATGAGCGTCGAGGTCGGTGTGTGAGGGAGAGTCAACTATTGTGGAGGAACTTGCCAGCAGTTCCGTGAGCATGTGTTCCATGGGCTGGGCGAGGAGGTCATCCAGGAATGGGCACAATTCGGACGGATCAAAGAAATCCCTGGATGTGCCATCCTGCATTATCCACATTTCGGATGGCTCAAAGAGACCAAATTTAATGTAAAAGTTTCTTAGTTGGGTCCGGAGGGCCAAGTATGCTTTCCGTTTCTCATTAGCTTCGCATGAAAAATACACAGCAACGCGGATTTCATGTCCCTCCTAGGTATACGGGCTCTGGGCTCTTGCAGCGGTTATCAACTAGCGTGCTTGTTCATGCCTGAGAAAGCACGCTATGATGGGGCGGGGTTTCCCAGAGTTGGCCTTGAGGGGGGGGAACCAATCCTATGGGCCCGTTTGAATTCCGGCCAGTGAGTTCATGAAGAAGGTCTCTGTGGAAGGTTCTGACATCCGTGCCCTCCTTGCATCCCGGTATTAAAAAAAAAAAATGGACATTATCCCTCTGGCTCCTCTCTTCTAGGTCCATGAGTTTGTTTTGGAGAAACTGTAGTTCTGGATACCTGCCTGGTAGGACTGCAAGTCTGTCTTTGACATCAGTGAGACAATGATCTAGCTCCGTGACCTTGTCTTGGAGTCCGTCCGAATCAATTTGGCCGTAATCTTGGAGTCCACGACTTTCAGACATCAGCCCACTTCAGAAATTTCCTGTAGTGTGCACTCTATGGCAGTGTCTGAGCATGTACGTCCTGAGGCATCAATGGAGCCTGAGTCGGTAGGAACTGAAGGAGAGGCCATGGTTCGTGGCAGCTAGATAGCTTCTGAAAAAAGCAGCTGATGAGTAGATTTACCTGTCGCTTTGCCGGTGGACATCCTCGGACGGGGCTAGAGGAGACGTCTGGGTCCGGCTGCCCAATTTTCAAGGGCAGCCTTGACGTGTTATTCCTGTAGGCTGCCCGGGTCCCCCGGTCCTCCCCTATTGTAAGAAAATGGACACCCGACACACGGTAGAGAGGTGGAGCAAGGCGAATCAGTGGGAGGTGGGGCCTCTAGGTTGAGAAAGACAGTGCAATATCAGTGGCAATATCAGGACCTGAGCTTGAGGCTTGCAAGCTTGGGAGTTTGTTGCACTTTGTAAGTGAGCACTGATTACCTATTTACTGGTTATACATTCTCCAAGATCAGAGGGTGTCTCAGCAGGGATCCGCAGTCCCGGTAAAGCCCTATGTGGGCCCAGCCACCTGAATAAGATCATGGTGTCCTCCGTATCAGGGAAGGTGGGGGATGGCAAACTCATGGTCAGGGCAGTGCCGGGGGCGAATCAGCTCCAGAGTAGTCGTTCAGATGGGAGGTTATATCCATCTTCATCTTCGTGGCTCGTGGCTCCACTATCCAGTGTTATGCGGGCACGTGAGGTTATTCCTCTTGGTGGTATGTCAGGGGCTGTAGAGATCCGTCCCACTCCAGGTGGATGTTCGAGCAGACCGTCAAGTCCCCCCGGCAGCTCCTCGATGGTCGCGGTCTGTGATGTACTGGCAAATCGAACCTGCGGCTTTGCACCCCGCCACAAGCCCAAATGCTGGCTCCTGGGCTATGGGGTCCACCCCAGTGATCCTTGCCAGAGCCTGGGAGTTCAGTACAGTCCTCTGGGGGGTTGAAGGGGTGAGGAGAAGGGAGATGCACCCCCAGTTACTCTGTGATCCTGCTGGACTCCAGGCCACTTCTTTAAGCCCTACAATAGCTGCATGCAGCGGAGTGCTTTGATGATAACCTCACCCACGACCTCAGACAATGACGTGAACCCAGATGTAGGCCCCAGGGTTGCGGTGTCCACTCTGGTAGCCCCTATCCACACGCGTAGGCTCAGTCCAGTTCTCAGGGGGGCGGGGGAGGCATGCAGGGAGGGATGAAGTGCACATGCCTCTGCCAACCAGACTTGCTGCCCGTCAAGGCTCTCCTGCCGGTCCTCTGCAACCCGAGAAGTCAGAAGACTGCAGATTAAAGAACGGGCCAGTGACTCTGCGGCTCCACACAATGTCGCAGGTTCACTCAACTGCTCCTGGAAGGTCAGGGCTCAGCTACGCATCTGGGGGACTGAGGGTGAAGAGAGAGGATGTGCACCCCCAGGTATGCGACTGCTGCACGCATGGCCATACCGGCACACCCTCTGTGAGTGCGTGCTGCCGCTCATCCAAAATTGAGCTTGGGGTATCGTAAGCGGCAGAGTCCATTACGGCACTTCAGGCCCCTCAGCAGTCTACTCTGTTTCTCAGGGGCTTGCCCTTGTCTTCCGGTGAGAGTGGAGAAGAGGGAAAAAACACCCCTAGAAGCTTGTAAGCTCCGCTGCCATCCCGAGGCACACACAGGTGCACGGAGCACTTCAATCAGACAGCCATTTTTGCAGTGGCCAGACCAGGGCCACTGTACTATATTTTAAAATGCAGTCGCTTTGTGACCAATTTAGTAATATGGAATAGATGTATTGTTACATATATCCTTGCTAACAATTTCTTAGCAGCAGATTTAAAATAAAAAAAAATGTATAAGGTGACTGTCAGACTGTAATATTCAAGACCGCCCCTCATGTCTCCACCCCTTTTCATGTGCCACACCTTGACCCCAAATTTATGGGCTCCCAAAGTAATTTTCTTTTCAATTCCAGCACGGATCACAAAATATTTTGACTGGTGGTAGTTAAAGTCCTTGGCGTTAACTTAAGGCAATGCCCACTCTAAACGCCCTTTACTGACGTATTTTGAAAATAGAACTCTTTTGGTATTGTGTGACAAGAATTTTGCCAACTTTTGCTGTGTGGCATTTTGTGGTGGAGGTGTCATCTGTTGTGTTTAGTGCTGCTGCGCTTTTTGTGCACACAGGGTTATAAAAGGTGTTGAAAGTAAACACTATCTTAACAGCGCCAGTCAAAATATTATGTGATCTGGCCGTATTTCTTAACTTAGTGTGCTGGTGCTCACTTTATCGTTCTCTTTATTAATTTAGATAAGATGCGGCTCAAAGTGTCTCGTACACAGAGCGGTATAGCTAATTCGTAACACTAATAAACATTCATATTACAAATGAGGTACATGTCTGTGAACATATAAAGCACGTCAGCGTTCCATTTTAGTTTATGAATTTCGCATTTTGTCTTGGAATGACATACATGGGAGCCACATAGTCTTTTGAAAACGCACTATGTTTTCAAGTAAAAGCTACAGTATTGCTCATTAATTTGTGAATTGAGTTATATCGAAAATACAGTGTTTAAAGTTGGTCATTTTACAGTTCTTAAATGAACCAATACCAGCAATACCAGCAATTGCATCGATCTGCATTTACAGGCTTTCTGGTAAAAGATCAAGGACGTCATGTCAAACATTACATTTCATTTTTAGCAACCCACTCTACATCCACTCCAGTACCACAAATGTGAACAACTTTACATTTGAAAAGAGACCGATAATGACAGATGGTGGAGAACCTACTGGGATATTTCAAGATAAATGACAGGTTATAATAACGACACCGTTCTTACTCTTCATGAAGAATGAAAAGCTATTATTATGACTATTAAATAAAACTTCTTGAAATTCCATCGATTTAAAGATCCACTTTTTCTTTGTACTGCAATATACTTCACTATTGCCTTTAACCGTGTATTTAATATACATTACCTGAAGTAGACATAGTGCTTGATACACAAAGATTGTAGCATGTCGTCAGTGGCTGCTTTTCGTTTGCATTTTTCTGAGAAAAAAATAAAAACGTGACAAAGCAAAACCCCTTCAATCGGTATTCCTATGAGGCGTCCATGAGCCAATGACAAAAGATTTCTCTTTTTTAAACCTAATGTAATTGAGCTAAAACCGGTACCTACGGTATTCCACCTAGTTCTCCACCAGAAGACAGCTTCTACTTAACATAGAATTGATTGACTAACATTGCCACAGTTTGCTAGACGTCCCCTGGGATATCTCAGGTCAGGAAGCAATGCATTGACGTTGTGATCCAAAAGACCATTATTTCACTTGGTATTACTTTGAACTAAATACGAGACATTTAATGCATCGTCTTCCACTAAAAATCAGATTACTTACAGCATCACTGTTAAGAATTTTGGAGCATAAAACGTTTCAAATCTGCTTACGTGAGTGTTCACAAATCTATAAGAACACTCTAAAGGACAAAAAAATGCATTACTCCGATAGTTAAAAAAGTGTAATTAAGTACTCAATGATGGTACCCAACAGTGATCTGTCTACAAAGGAGTCTTGTATAATATTCAGGAGAATGACAACTTGAGGGACCATATATATTGATGATCATGGTAACAAGGTGTGTCACATTGACTTGCATACATCGTGCATTCAGTGGGAATGCGGAAAGGGGTGTGTTAAAAATACTTTAAAATGTACTGTACCTTCTGTAGTTGCAATAGTAGCACAAAGTACAGGTATAAATAGATCACTGATTGCAGATGACAAAATGTGTTCTTATAATTAATAGTTTATGCAAGAGATTATATGATATTTACAACATACATGTTCACAAACCAGTATGCCTGGTCCTACAGAATATACCATCTGTCTCTATTTCAAATTTGATCCAATCTGGTTAGTTATAGAGGGAGTAGCCTTCTTGTAATGAGGCTTTTTTTCCTCATGGCTCTGGAGAAAGGTATATGCAACAGGTTCAAATTGAGGGACTATTTATTAAGTGATTGAGTCCATCACACCCGTCCTCGGTTTCTGCACACCTTCTGTATCAGTTTGATTGATACTTCAGTTTCTGCTTCTTCAATGTATTTAATTGTCATTCCTTGCTAAGGTTTTGGCTAGTATGCATGGGTCAACTCTAGAACCTCCAGACTTATGGCAACATCCATGACATGGTAGTTTTTGTCTTACATTTCAGAGGGAAGAACAAAGGTTAAGATCCAGTGTAATATGTTTTTTTACAAGGGTGAATTCACCAGGGTTTTAAACACCTTCCTTTTCATAAGCATTGTTTGCAACAAGTCTGGCAATATTTATGATCTTGTTGCCATTGATGTTTATGATCGTGGGGCCTCCTAGAAATAGTTCCTCCTGGAGGTAGGAAGACATTTTGACAAGAACATTATAGGTCCCACCTGCTACGCTCTCTTAACCCCTATGCCCCAGTGCTTAATTTCTAAAACAAATATATATATATTAAATTCCAGGTCCTTGTCATGAGACCACTGCAGCTTACACCGCTATTGTCCCAGACAGCGCTGCCAATGTCAGTATCAACATAACTTCCAACCTTCACACTCCGACAAGAGTGACAACCAAGACTATTACAGGCCTCCAAAGCGATAAGAATGGCTTGTGTGGCAGGTATTTTCAAAGTATGCTAAATCTATAAACAACTTTGACTGTGCTCACCCCTAAATTAATCAAACAGTGACACCATGTGGCAGACTGTCATATCTGCCTGTGTTAACAATTAAGTGCTGTTGCTGAGCAGTGGAAACTACAAGCTCAAATTAAGCATTGGCTTCCCCTTTCAGAAAAGACAAAATACAAGCCATGAGAGGTTTTATGTAGTCCAATATCGGGACTTCTGCAGCATCTTCCTTAACTTTCTGCATCTTACTATTTATGAGGCTTGTATGGTTAAGTCCTCAAACTAATCAGTTAGGCCTTATTTTTTGGCATAAGGTGATCATTGCTCTTCCAGACTTGCAGGTTCTTTCCTTTTCATTTTGGCCAGTTTAATTTACAAAAAGCTTTAAATTTTGACTTACAGATCCACGATGTGTTCTTATCAAGGTTATGAACTCTGCTAGGAGCTGGCAGACCTCTGAGGGTTCCTCCTTAACTCCTTTGGTGCCAGGAAGGTAATGGTTATGTCCCGTGGCATTGTGCTCCTGTGTCGAGGACGTAACCATTAACTCCTGGCACCGGCCCATGCGCTCCCCCATGGGCCTCCCACCCAGCTCCCCAGGGCAGGGATGCAAGTACACCTGCTTCCCCTTCCACCCCTGACCCCCTCATCTAATAATGTCAGCGTGCGATCGTGCACTGACATCATTGGATGGCACCGGTCACGCTGGAAGCCATTTGCTTCCAGCACGTCTTTGGAGGAACAGGTAAGTTTCTCCTCCGCCTGCGGAGGGTTTCTTCTGAAAGAGGCATTGGGGAAAAGGAAAGGCCTTTCCTTTCCCTCGATGTCTCTTTCAGCATTCCCGCTTCCCGATCGCACAGCGATCGGGCAGCAGGAATGCCCAATAGACACCAGGGATTTTGTGTTTGTGTGTATTACATGTAGGGGGAGCGGCCCCTTGGCAAGGGTCACTCCCCTTAGGGGGCCATATTGTTTATCGCCATTTCTGCAGGTTTTATTATTTTTAGGCCAATCTGCCCCCAAGGGGAGCAGAAGCCACCATGACGCCAAGGTTTTTTAATTTTTTATTGTGGGGATGGTGGGTGCGGCACCTTGGGCAAGGGTCACCCCCCAAAGGTAGTACGGAACTGTTGGCCATTTCGGCCCCCCTTCAGAGCAGATCTGCCTATTTATTAGGCCCATCTGCCCCCAAGGGGAGCAGAAGCCGCTTAGGCACCAAGGATCGTGTGTGTGTGTGTGTGTGTGTGTGTTTTTTGTTTGGGGGGCGCCCCTTGGGCAAGGGTCACTCCCCATGGGGCACCATTACTAATGGCCATTTCTGGCCCCTCGGGGGCAGATCTGCCTATTTACTTTAGGCCCATCTGCCTCCAAGGTGGGCAGAAGCCAAAAAGACACCAGGGATAGTTTTTGTTTCTGCTTTTCTGAGGGGGGATCGGGGGGACGAGGGCAAGCATCACCCCCCCCAAAGAGGCACTTGACTATTGGCCATTTCTGCCCCCAAGGGAGGCAGAAACCACTAGACACCAGGGGAAATTTCGAATTGTTTGGTGGTGGGGTATTTGTCAACTGGCAAAGTATTTATATTTCTGATAACGGTTTATTTCTACTTTTTGTTCTAGTTCAAAGCTATTGCTTACTTTGCTGTGACTCCTTGTGGTTTTGGCAGTGGTTGACCTGCAGTTTGTGTAGTTGCATGTTTTAGGTATCAAAAAACAATTTACTCCAAACAAGTATTGTTGCCATGCATTAATTACATTTTTGTAAGTGGTGTACTAAATGCAGGATTGTGTGTGACATTATCGTTAGATTTGTGCACTATTATATGTGCATTGTCTTATGTCTGATATTCTTTTCTTTTTAGTGGGATATCATTGGTGATTTCTGTGTTTGTGAAGAGTAGTTGCTGGTGAGTCTATTTTTTTCAGGCAAATGAGTGGTATAGTTTTTGAGTACATAACTCTTTGTGATAAAGCCACACTTTGTTTATTACTTATTTTACACAGTGCTGGTTGTTGTTGGCACAATTGTCAAGTTACTTTTCTTAGAAAGGATCATGGCTAGCCACAGGGCGACTTCTCAGCAGGTTATTGGTATGCTCTTTGAAACTTCTTCTGACTATGAATATGAGACTGACTCTGCATCTGAGTCAGAGGAGGAAGTGTGAGATTCTGCAAGTGAATTTTCTGTCTGAAAGGAATCTTCTGATGAGGAAGCCACTCTCAGTGCAGATGAAGGGCCTGTTTTAAAGGAGGACACTGATGTGCCAATTGTGCAGCAGCCTGGGACTGAAAGGTTTTCCATTGGAAGACCTGAACTCTGGATTGCCCCAAACATGGAGCAACCAGAGTTGCCTGCCTTTATTGGTCTCCCAGGGTGTAGAGTGAATACAGAAAACATTTTGCCTGTACATTTTTCTCAGTTGTTTATGGACGATGTATTTTTGGAGAGATTGTTGAGCAGACTAGTTTGTATGCTGAGCAGTATCTGAGGGACGACGCTGCCAGACTTAATCCACACTCTAGAGCTACCCAGTGGATTCCCACAAATCTGGAAGAGATGAAAAAGTTCTTGGGCTTTGACTTTTTCGATGGGCTTGATAACAAAGCCATCACTGGCTTCTTATTGGTCCACTAGTCCCTTGATGGCAATGGCTATATTTCCTGCAACCATGACTCATAATCGGTATTTGCTTCTTCTTCGGATACTGCATTTTGTTGACAATGCTTTAGCCTTGCTACAAGATCACCCTGGTTCGGACCGTCTTTTTATGATTAGGCCTGTCCTTGATCATTTTTCAGAGAACTATGTTCCAGGGAAATAAATATCTGTAGATGAGTCTTTGGTCCTGTTCAGGGGCCGTTTGGTTTCTAGGCAGTATATTGCTAGCAAGAGGGCACAGTATGGAATTAAGATGTATATGCTGTCTGAAAGTAGTACAGGATGTTTGTAATTTCTGGGTCTACACTGGTAGGGATTCCAGTATTGACCCTGTAGGAGGTTGGACTGGCTTGTAGTGAGTACCAAGGGGTACTTACACCTTGCACCAGGCCCAGTTATCCCTTATTAGTGTATAGGGTGTCTAGCAGCATAGGCTGATAGATAATGGTAGCTTAGCAGAGCAGCTTAGGCTGAACTAGGAGACGAGTGAAGCTCCTACAGTACCACTAGGGCCATATGCACAATATCATAAGAAAACACAATACACAGATATACTAAAAATAAAGGTACTTTATTTTTATGACAATATGCCAAAGTATCTCAGAGTGTACCCTCAGTATGAGGATAGCAAATATACACAAGATAGATGTACACAATACCAAAATATGCAGTAATAGTATTAGAAAACAGTGCAAACAATGTATAGTTACAATAGGATGCAATGGGGACACATAGGGATAGGGGCAACACAAACCATATACTCCAAAAGTGGAATGCGAACCACGAATGGACCCCAAACCTATGTGACCTTGTAGAGGGTCGCTGGGACTATTAGAAAATAGTAAGGGTTAGAAAAATAGCCCACCCCAAGACCCTGAAAGTGAGTGCAAAGTGCACTAAATTTCCCCAAAGGACATAGAAGTCGTCATAGGGGAATTCTGCAGGAAAGACACAAATCAGCAATGCAACAACAATGGATTTCCAGTCGAGGGTACCTGTGGAACAAGGGGACCAAGTCCAAAAGTCACAAGCAAGTCGGAGATGGGCAGATGCCCAGGGAATGCCAGCTGTGGGTGCAAAGAAGCTGCTACTGGACAGTAGAAGCTGAAGATTCTGCAGGAACGACAAGGGCTGGGAACTTCCCCTTTGGAGGATGGATCCCCCACGCCGTGGAGAGTCGTGCAGAAGTGTTTTCCTGAAGAAAGACCACCAACAAGCCTTGCTAGCTGGAAATCGTGCGGTTAGGGTTTTTGGATGCTGCTGTGGACCAGGATGTCGCCAATTGCGTCTGAGGACAGAGGGGGCGTCGAGCAAGACAAGGAGCCCTCTCAGCAGCAGGCAGCACCCGGAAAAGTGCCAGAAACAGGCACTACGAGGATGCGTGAAACAGTGCTCACCCGAAGTCGCACAAAGGAGTCCCACGTCGCCGGAGGACAACTTAGGAGGTTGTGCAATGCAGGTTAGAGTGCCGTGGACGCAGGCTGGACTGCGCACAAAGGATTTCCGCCGGAAGTGCACGGAGGCCGGAGTAGCTGCAAAAGTCGCGGTTCCCAGCAATGCAGTCTGGCGTGGGGAGGCAAGGACTTACCTCCACCAAACGTGGACTGAAGAGTCACTGGACTGTGGGAGTCACTTTGACAGAGTTGCTGGATTCAAGGGACCTCGCTCGTCGTGCTGAGAGGAGACCCAGGGGACCAGTGATGCAGTTCTTTGGTGCCTGCGGTTGCAGGGGGACGATTCCGTCGACCCACGGGAGATTTCTTCAGAGCTTCTAGTGCAGAGAGGAGGCAGACTACCCCCACAGCATGCACCACCAGGAAAACAGTCGAGAAGGCGGCAGGATCAGCGTTACAGAATTGCAGTAGTCGTCTGTTGCAGTTTTGCAGGCTTCCAGCGCGGTCAGCAGTCGATTCCTTGGCAGAAGGTGAAGAGAGACATGCAGAGGAACTCGGATGAGCTCTTGCATTGGTTATCTAAGGAATCCCAAGAGACAGAGACCCTAAATAGCCAGAAAAGAGGGTTTGGCTACCTAGGAGAGAGGATAGGCTAGCAACACCTGAAGGAGCCTATCAGAAGGAGTCTCTGACGTCACCTGATGGCACTGGCCACTCAGAGCAGTCCAGTGTGCCAGCAGCACCTCTGTTTCCAAGATGGCAGAGGTCTGGAGCACACTGGAGGAGCTCCGGGCACCTCCCAGGGGAGGTACAAGTCAGGGGAGTGGTCACTCCCCTTTCCTTTGTCCAGTTTCGTGCCAGAGCAGGGCTAAGGGGTCCCTGAACCGGTGTAGACTGGCTTATGCAGAAATGGGCACCATGTGTGCCCATGAAAGCATTTCCAGAGGCTGGGGGAGGCTACTCCTCCCCTGCCTTCACACCATTTTCCAAAGGGAGAGGGTGTAACACCCTCTCTCAGAGGAAGTCCTTTGTTCTGCCATCCTGGGCCAGGCCTGGCTGGACCCCAGGAGGGCAGAAGCCTGTCTGAGGGGTTGGCAGCAGCAGCAGCTGCAGTGAAACCCCGGGAAAGGCAGTTTGGCAGTACCAGGGTCTGTGCTACAGACCACTGGGATCATGGGATTGTGCCAACTATGCCAGGATGGCATAGAGGGGGCAATTCCATGATCATAGACATGTTACATGGCCATATTCGGAGTTACCATTGTGAAGCTACATATAGGTAGTGACCTATATGTAGTGCACGCGTGTAATGGTGTCCCCGCACTCACAACGTCCGGGGAATTGGCCCTGAACAATGTGGGGGCACCTTGGCTAGTGCCAGGGTGCCCTCACACTAAGTAACTTTGCACCTAACCTTTACCAGGTAAAGGTTAGACATATAGGTGGCTTATAAGTTACTTAAGTGCAGTGTGAAATGGCTGTGAAATAACATGGACGTTATTTCACTCAGGCTGCAGTGGCAGGCCTGTGTAAGAATTGTCAGAGCTCCCTATGGGTGGCAAAAGAAATGCTGCAGCCCATATGGATCTCCTGGAACCCCAATACCCTGGGTACCTCAGTACCATATACTAGGGAATTATAAGGGTGTTCCAGTAAGCCAATGTAAATTGGTAAAATTGGTCACTAGCCTGTTAGTGACAATTTGAAAGAAATGAGAGAGCATAACCACTGAGGTTCTGGATAGCAGAGCCTCAGTGAGACAGTTAGGCACCACACAGGGAACACATACATACAGGCCACAAACTTATGAGCACTGGGGTCCTGACTAGCAGGGTCCCAGTGACACATAACAAACATACGGAAAACATAGGGTTTTCACTATAAGCACTGGGCCCTGGCTAGCAGGATCCCAGTGACAGAGAAAACACCCTTACATACACTCACAAACAGGCCAAAAGTGGGGGTAACAAGGCTAGAAAGAGGCTACTTTCTCACAGACCCCTCTGGTTGTCTGCCCAGTTTTAAAGTTAGTGAAAAAATTGTGTGGGAACTTGGTAAACGACTGTTTAACAAAGGTCACCATTTGTATCTAGATAACTTCTACACTGGAGTGCAATTGTTCAGGGGATTGTTCAGAGTGGACGTTGTTGCTTGTGGCACAATCCACTCTAACCAGAAAGGCTATCCTGTGTAAAAAAAAAAAAAAATTGAGAGGGGACAGTGAAGTGCCTTACGGAATGATGAGCTGCTAGCTGCGAAATCTGCAGACAGGAGGGATGTCTACATGTTAACTACCATACATGATGAGTGCTTCCTCTGTGACTGTTTGGGGTCAGAAGTGCAGAAACCAGCTTGTATTTTGGACTACAATAAGCACATGGGTGGTGTTAATAGAGTAGATCAGAGGTTGGAACCTTACACTGATGTTCATAAGTCTTACATTTGGTATAACAAGTTGCCTATACATTTGTTTCATTGACCAACTTTTAATACTTTTATTGTGTTCAAGGAATGTTCTCTAGAGTCAAGGATGACCTTGTTAGATTTCAGGAGTCTGTGATAGAGATCCTTGTTGTGGTGGAGCAGGCAAAAGTTCCTAGAGAAGCAGCGGGGGAGGATGTGCCTAGATTTAAAGATCACCACTTTCCTGATCACATTCCTCCCACACCCAAAAAAGACTTTCCTGTTAAGAAATGTAGAGTTTGTGCCCAAAGAGGGATCCGGAGGGAGACTCGTATGTACTGCCCCAATTGTCCTTCTAAACCTGGGCTGTGTGTGGCTGGCAGTTTCAGGAGTTACCCACCCAAAAGAATTATTGGGAACTACTGTGAGCGTAAACTGCCTGTTCTGTATTGTTTTATATTTTTTGTTCAGTTTCACGGTTGGCACTACCGTCATGCATTTAGTTAGGGATTTGAGTTTGTAGTTATGTACTTATTTATAATTAGTTAGTGGTTTGTTTGTTGTTTAAAAAGAAGTGATGGCTGTGTGCAAGGACTGGCGCTTGGCTGGCGGTGTGTATGGAGTGGCGCTTGGCTGGTGGTCTACATGGAGTGGCGCTTGGCTGGCGGTCTACATGGAGTGGCGCCTGGCTGGTGGTGTAAATAGTGACTTGCTGTTGGCTACTACAACACACTGCTAGCTAAACACCAGTCCACAGACTCCGTCAGCTGGTGTGATTACTGTATCAGGCATGTGGGCATATGAAAGTGATGGGCCCTTGAATGGCGCTGTCTGTTGATGTGAGTGTTGTAATGTGGTAGGCCAGCGGCTGGCGGCGTGAATGGTCTTGTGCATGTCACATATGAATGGTGTGTGAATGGACTGCAAAGTGGTTGGTGCCGTGACGTGGCTTTACATCTCACAAGCTGTGAGTCATTGGTTCAGTTTTTTTGGCGTTTCTGTTATTAACAGTAAATTTCTTTTTTGTGAAATGTCTTGTTAATAAAATTTGATCTAATATACCATCACTTGCCCTCGTGCCAAATCCAACCAGTATGTGTGGTAAAAATGAAAAAACCTGCTATGCTGTAATCAGGCGTCGAAGCACACCCATGACATGCTAGATGTCTCGGGTGGAACCCCAGTGATGTTGGTGGTTGAGAGGTCTTTTTAACATTACCTAAGTGTATTTATTTTCACAATGAAATTTTGGGATCATCACAGAAGTAAGAATCTTGGTAGTGTACTTGCTTCTTCTCTAGGGAAAAAGTACCAACTCTGGATTAGTGTGAAAACTGGAACCTGTTAGAGTCCGAGTAGCTGTGGCTCGCATGGATCCCCTAACATTTTCTTTCCCAGACTCATCACCAAACCTCAATTTGCTTAAAAATAAATAAATCATATTTTCCTCACTTTTATTTGTAGGATCACTGTGCCGGCAAATATTTCCTACCACCCAACATTCCCCGTGGTCTCCCAATTAAATTTTACCTCACTTGTGTGTGTTCTCCAATCCAGAGCCAGCCTAAAAATCTATTAAAAAGAAATTGTACTTATCAGCTCACAGTGATATCCCCCTAAATTTCTACATGTTTTTGGCCCTTCCCTGTTACGGGCACTAGGCCTACCCACACAAGTGAGGTACATTTTTTAATGTGAGACTTGGGGGAATGCTGGGTGGAAGGGAATTTGTGGCTCCTCTCAGATTCCAGAACTCTCGGTCATCGAAATGTGAGGAAAAAGTGTTTTTCTAGCCAAATTTGGAGATTTGCAAAGAATTCTGGGTACCAGTGAGGGAGCGTAGCTCTTATACTCAAAATTAACATGAAATGTTTATGAACTAATGCATAATAATGCCGCATAGAAAATGTATTTATGTGTTATTGCTAAAAACACGCTTGAAATGTGCCCACGGGGAGTGGCCACCAATGTATGCAATGATTAATGAAGCTGATTAATAATGAAATAATTGATGCGTTACTGTATGATTCTACACTAATATTGAGAGTTATATGTTAAGGTTTTGCTAATAAATCAATAGGCCTTAGTTAGCATGAGCCGAGGCCTAGCTGCACGGTTTCATATTAAATGTGTTTTTCTAACGTGCAGTGTGCTGACTTGCTGAAGGACATGTACCTGTACTTTTCCAAATCAAAAAAGAGGAGTGTAACTGTAGTAGATCCGTTCTCACGAATTTCGACTTGCTCAAGGAAACATTTTTGCTAAATGCAACAGTGTAGACTGGTTACAGGTTCAAGGTCGCCTAAACCGGTACAGACAATGGACCTACTGACTGAGGATGAGAGAGGACCATGAGAGGATGAAATCATACCAGACATTCTATCCGCTGGAGACGTCAATCACAAGAACCAATAAACTACTTGAGAACTGTTATGAGGTGACAAAATTTGATAGCACCCTTGGAAACCCATTGGATGGAGATAGTGGGGTGCCAACCCTACCCAATCAGAATTTAGAGGACTGTACAACAGAAAAAGGATAAAAACCTTTGACACGAGGAATCATTAGGAAATGCCATTGCGAACTTTTGGTATGACCCAGACACTTTCTCACTCTTCATAGAGACTTTGCTGTTTGGTTCTTCAAAGCATCTTTGCTTTATCTTGCCCGTTCTATACTTATCCTCCTTATGAGGAAAGTGTCCCTTTTTACCCGTCTTGCTGAATTCCCTGGCTGATGGCGAATCAACTGATGACTGAGGACGAAGACTGACTCTGTATGCTGACCCATTATGGAGGGTAACTATTGATGATGAAATTGTAATTGTCTGTTTGCATTTCCTTTCTAGGTACCAACTGCTTCTTTTGACAGAGACGTTAGATAGATGTTTTCCAAATTTGTGTTACTAAATTGTTTTGCATGAAGCCCAACATGCCAATGCTAATTCGAGGTTAGTTAAGGGGTTCACTAAACGGACGCAAATAGACAAATGACTGAATCAATGCTTTGTTGAATGATGCACTAATGATACTCTGCTAAGGTCAATTCATGTTGACGTCGTGCTATGTTCTGATGTTTGTGATCTTTGCTTTGATGAAATCTTGTTTGAGTTGCCATATTATGACAATGCTGATGTGTTTCATGGTTTTGAGACTAATAAACTCGCTAGTAGAATTGTAATCAATAGGGAATAAAACCTCACAAAATCGTACTAAACTGGTGTGGTTATTCATGACTCTAAGGTCATGGTGGTTTCTGAGTTTTATTGATAACGTTATTGACTTGTTGATTGACATGTTGATCAGTTATCTCGTCCTAAGGTGTCTTCAATCAGGGTCAAAAGATTCATTGGCCTAAAACGAGTCCCAGAGTGAATAAATTCACTAGATTGGGACGCGTTATCAGTTTTGGTAGCAGAGGATGGTTTAGGCCCTTTGGGGGCCCTAGGACGAGGGACCATTGTTTAAAAGGGTATTTCAAAATAATGCAAATTGGATCTCGGAGCTTGCCTAAGTGAGTTGGGTATGTTCTCGTATGTGTAGTAGAATTCTGCTTGCAAGTGCGGGAGCTGAGAAGGAGAGAGTAGCGGCCGAGGCTTCAAGTGAAATCTCTGTAAAGTTCTGAAGCGATTGTGTTACCCTTCCTGTAGTAAACCGGCAAATTTGGGTTTTTTGTTGTTAAAGGTGCTCACAATATACTGCACTAGCTGTTGTGTGAGGAGGACAAGCCGCAAGACTTTGTCAGCCGCAGTGAGTGTGAGTGTGAGTGTGACGTCATTTGAGCCACGCTGGGATAGGTCAGTTGCTGAGATGGGTCGCGCGCGGATTGGCACCCGTCTGTGAGAGGCATTTGGTTGAGAAGGTAGGCGAAGAGTGTTCTGGGAATTAAAGTCACCTCTTGATTAGATTCTAAACAAAATAAAAGACGCAAAAATGACGTTTTTCAAGGCTCTAAAGTGTGCCTTGAGGGGGAGATACATACATTACAGCGTTTGTGGGGGAGCCTACACCGCCAGAGGATACTCCAGCTTAGATCGTAATCGAAGAGAAGGGAGTCGCGCCATGTGTTTGGCTAAAGCAGTGGTGCAAACTGACAGAGAAGGAGGGATGTTTAGCGTACCCGGAGTACGGAATGTTTAATATAAGGATTTTTGAAAATCTGCGAAGGGTGCTAAGTGAGCAAAAGCCGCCCGAGACCAGCTCAGTATGAGGCATTATCGGTCTGGGATTTAATGGCCTTACAACATAGGCAGCAGAAATTTATGAGGAGAATGAAAAGAGCAGAAAAGACTCTAGCTGAGGCTAAATGGGATAGTGAGACCAAGATGTGGAGAAGGGGAATAGTTGACGGAATTAAGATGTTTCCGGCAATAACTCAAGAAGATGAGGCACAGGGAAAGAAGGCCACTTGTAAGACAGACAAGGGCTCTAGTAAGCCAAAGGAGACCCATAGGTCTTGGGCAGATGCAGATGATTCAGATGATGAAGAGTTTCTTAATCAGTTGTTACATGATCGCCTGCCACCATATGCCATATATGATAATGGACAGAGTACGAAAGCGGGTCCTGAAGATCCGGCACAGAATAAGGGAATCACGAATACAGTGCAGACAAGTGATACAGTTTTGATACAGAATGGTGTCAGTGTACCCACTGCACCAGACACACAGATACAGTTGCAGCCACCACAGATTCAGAGGCTTTAGCCTGATGTCCCAGTACTAGAGACAACTACGAGTTTGATGGTGCCGCCTGATCCAGTATACACGAGATCAAAGTTAGTGCAGATTGAGCCAACTCCACAATTGCTGCCCCAGCAACAGGTGGTTCCGAGTTACACTTCTGTTGCAGGACCACAGTCGGTAGCTACAGCACCCATAATGAATCAAGCTGTGGGAGTCAACGCTCCACAGGGTTTTGGAAATGGACAGTCACCGGCCGCTATATCATTGGCAATTACAGTTGGTCCACCAGTACCGCTGTATGCACAAGCTAAGCCTGGCGTATGAGACCAGGGAGTAATGAACCAAGAGGCCATAAGAGGAGGGTCTACCGGAAGCTTACAGGGAATGACACAGGGAGGACAAACAGCCGAAAGGTCTAGGACCTTGTTGGACTTTAGTCCGATTGGGGTTCCTTTGGAAACAATGAGGCAAGCAGGATTGGGAACCCTAACCCCACAGGTAATGAGTACAAATGTGACACAGACACCAATGATGCAGTCTGGAAATGTTTAGTTGCAAGGCTTAACAGCGCAACAATTGAATGAGTGCTTAGACAAGCTCAACACTCCACAGACTACTTCAGTGACCGCAGAGAGGTCAGAGAGAGAAGAATATCTGAATTTTGTGAGGCTGGGTGTGGAAGCCACAGAATTAGTAGAAGGGAAAATGGGAGTGAACAGATTAGAGTCATACACAGAAGCAGAATTGAGTTATCTGTGCCCCAAAATAACCAAAGAAATGAGTAGGGTGCATCTGAGGTTGGCAAACCTAGCAGACAAATACGGCATAGACAGAGAATACTAAGCATTTGAAAAGGAGCTATAAGTTAGACTTTGAGCCTAAAGATTTTGATCACATGAGATCTACCGGAATGAAGGCTCATCTTAAAGAGATACTGCAGAGTGCTCAAATTTGGGGAGCATTAGAGAAGTTGGAAGGTAGATGGGCAAAGAAGAGAGATAAAGAGAAAGGTGACTGCCCAGAACCAAAGCAGGCGAAAGCTGCACCAGACACGTGGACAATAAAAATGTTACCAATGAGAGAAACAGCTGGAGGAGTTTTAGTCCATGTACCTTGGTCTAGGGGTGACATTCTGTCATTAACAAATGATTATCCCAGGTTGATGGAGAAGCCGATAGAGTGGCACCAGCAGACGGACAGGTTTGGGAAGCTTGCAAAATGTCTTTGGGAAGACTTGAATACCCTGTTTGAGATGATAGTTCCAGCTCACTTATGGCTTGAGTGCAAGAGGGGTGTGGATTGGCCGACAGAGGAACCGGCAAGGGACAAGGGTACTGGAGCACCGTCTTCTGAAGTGATGAGGTATTATCATAAGGTGATTGAGTTTTTGAAGCAGAAGGTGTCACCGAAGGTGACTGATTGGCAGAAAATTGATCGAACGTCACAGGAGGGCAAAGAGTCGATACATGCTTACTATGAGAGGTTGCTGAAGGCATTCAAACACTACAGTGGCACTGAGGTCATAGAACCGAAAGACATGAATCACCTCGTGTTCAGGTTTGTTGAAGGGCTGAGACCAGAGATTAGTCAGATGATTAAGAATCATTTGATCTGCTGGCAAGCGAAGCCGATTGATGAGGTGTTGCAGTATGCGAAATACTGTAGCGACAAGATTGAGCTGAAACAGAGAAAGTTGAAGAAGAAAGTGATGTTGATGCAAATTAAGGCAGCACAAGCAGGGAATCAGGGAAATGGAATACAGCAGATGGTACAACAGGAACCGCAGGGAAATGGAATGTTTCAGGCACAACCGAGAGGACGAGGTCGAGGAGGTTTTGTGAATCGTGGTCCAGATATAAATACCGTTGTGGTTCAAAATGATGTATAGGGGATGAAAAAGATGTCACCATGTCACGCGTGGGGGGGCGTGGGGCACTGGAAGCGGGAATGCCCAATGGTGGTGCAGGATGGTGTTGTTCAACAAAGCAATGATGTTGGTACATTTCAAAATGTGAGGGGTTCAAAAGTGAGGGGGCAAAATCCGAACTTCCAAAATAAAATGGTGCAGATGCAAGGTCTTCAACCCATGCAACAGATGCAAATGCCACATGTTCAACCGGCACAGATGCAGCAGGTACAGCAGCAGATTCCCATGGTACCTAGACAGCAAATGCAGATACCATTAGCTCCAATGGGACAGCAACAGGTGATGCTTCCTCAACAGGTCACAGGTCAAACAATGAGTCAAAATAATACAGTACAGCAGTTCCCATTGCGTGGTGAGGATGGAATAAACGATGAATGGTCGGATGATTGTTCAGATAGTGAGGAGTGCAGGCTTGCAGCGTCCCTAGAGGTAGATCAGAGGGGTCCTTATGTAGAAGGAAAGGTGATGAGTCATAAGGTTTCGTTCCTAGTTGATACTGCAGCTACACACTCTACAGTCAGAAGTGCATAGGTTCCAAAATGACCACTTTTGGGGTGTACTATAAGGGTGGAAGGAGTAGCAAATCAATTCCTGACAAATCCGATTACAGATCCGGTCCAAGTTGAGATTGGTACCTTCCAGGGATTACATAGATTTGTAGTCTGTGACTCGAGTCCAGTATCCCTACTGGGAAGAGACTTACTGTGAAAGACAAGGTGTTCTATTACCTGCTTCAATGAAGGAATTGAGGTGCAGACAAACAGTGATGATGAAGGGGACGATGGTCAGATCTCAGAGTTAGAGACGGAGACCGTAAATGAGGAGTATCCTTTGATAACCTTATTCCCGATGTTTACAGTGACTGACTTACCAGCCAAATTGCAGGGAACAGTGACAGAAAAGGTGTAGGACCAGACAGGAAAAGAAGTGGGACTAATAAAGGGAGTAGAACCAGTCAAAGTAGAGGTAAAGCAGAATGCAGTGTTTCCCCAGGTGCCGCAGTACCACATGGCACAAGATGTTCTCATACAGGTGACGCAAATAATTGCAGACTTTGTAAAACAAGGGGTTCTAAAAGAAGTGATGAGCAGCCCGTGTAATTCACCAATAAGGGGGCTGAAAAAGCCTTGTGGGAAAGTTCAAATTGTTCAAAACCTGAGAAAAATTAATGAGATTGTGGTAAAATGTTGTCCCATAGTGCCAAATCCAGCCATGATTATGTTTCAGGTTCCATATGATGCAGAATGGTTCACAGTCGTGGACCTGTCTCAAGCATTCTTTTCGGTGCCTCTTCATGAGGATAGCCAATTTCTTTTCAGTTTCAAATTCCTGGACAAGGTTTACAGTTGGTGTCGAATTACTCAAGGGTTTTCTGAATCACCCTCCATCTTCAATCAGATATTGAAGCAGGATTTGGAATCATTAGAACTGCCTTTTAGTTCGACTCTAGTACAGTACATTGATGATTTGTTGATTGCGTCCAAAACAAAAGATGACTGCAGGTACAAAACTATTGCCTTACTGAATCACTTGGGAAAGAACGGACATAAGGTGTCCCCAAAGAAGCTTCAGTACTGCCAGAAAAAGGTGAAGTACCTAGGTCACCTGATTGAAAAAGGTTCAAGGAAAATATCCAAAGAAAGGGTGACAGCCATATTGCAGATGAATCCCCCGACAACAAAGAGATGTCAGGATGTTTTTGGGAATGGTGGGCTACTGTCGTCAGTGGATACCCAACTTCTCTTATCTCTAAACCTTTGGTGAGATTGACTGTCAAGGAGATTCAGGATGGCCCGGGTGCCATAACCATGTCCGAGAAAGAGATGAAGACATTCATGGAACTGAGGGAAAGCATGTGCAGGGCACCAGCTTTAGGTATGCCTGATTACACAAAGCCTTTTGTACTATTTTGCTATGAACGTGATGCTTGTTCTTTGTCTGTCCTGACACAGCTCCATGGAGGTGCAAACCGCCCAGTAGCATATTTTTCAGCTACTTTAGACCCAGTCACAGCCGCCTTACCGGGTTGTTTGCGTGCAGTTGCAGCAGCTGGTCAAAGCCTCACTCAATGTGAAGATATAGTAATGGGACATCCTTTAACAGTAATGGTCCCACATTCAGTTGAAATCCGGTTGACCCGGACAAAGACACGGCATAGGACAAATGCGAGATTAACTAAGTATGAGACAATGATAATTGGGTCACCGAATGTATCACTGAAAAGATGCACTGTGTTGAACTCTGCAACTTTGCTTCCCATTGAAAATGCAAACAATGATGATGCTGAGGAGGTAGAACATGATTGTCTTGAGGTAACAGATCTGTGCACCAAACCAAGACCAGACATTAAAGATATCCAATTGGAAGAAAATGACATTATTTTTTGTTGATGGTTCATGCCTGAGAGACTCAGTAGGAGCACTGAGAGCTGGATATGCTGTGTGTACAATTACTGGTATCCTAGAAGCATCCTGGCTCGAAAGAGTATACTCTGCTCAAGTGGCTGAATTAATCGCTCTTACTAGGGCATGCCACGCAGCTGAGAACCTGAAAGTCACAATCTATACTGACAGCAGATACGGAATTGGAATTGAACATGATTTTGGCCAACTGTGGTCACAGAGGGGTTTCCTGACCTCTTCTGGTTCTCCAGTGAAAATTGCGAGAAAATTAAGGATTTGTTACACGCGATTCAGTTACCTCTTGAAATTGCCGTGGTGAAATGCAGTGCTCATGTTAAATCACAAGACTTTGTGTCAATTGGAAATGGAAATGCATATCAAGTCGCAAGGTTTTGTGCACTGAACTGTATATCGTTTCAAGATCAATGCGAATTGTTACCTGAAACTGAAAATGAAACCTGCTCAGGGTATGCATTAAGGGTGGTTGACACACTAGATGAGTTAAAATCGTTGCAGGGACGTGCCAGTAAAGAGGAGAAACGCTCTTGGTTGAAAATGCAATGCATACAAAGATTTGATGATTTATGGGTTTCATAGGAGGGGAAAATAGTTCTGCCAAACAGCCTTTTGTCACAGTTTGCAAGGTTCTACCATGGTCAATCACATGTTGGGAGAGACGCAATGATCAGGTTATTCAAAGTCGACTGGTTCAATCCAAAATTCAGACAAGCTGCAGAAGTCATCTGTCACAGGTGCATTATCTGTCAGCAGATGAATGCGGGGAAAGGAACAGTGGTGAATTTGAGCCACATTGGGAGAGCAGAAGGTCCATTTGGCAGAATGCGGATGGATTTCATTGAGATGCCTGTGTGTGGAGGTCTGAGGTACGTGTTGGTGATTGTGTGCATTTTCAGTCACTGGATTTAAGCTTACCTGACACGTAGAAATGACAGTCTCACAGTAGCGAAGCTGCTCCTTAGGGAGTTGATACCACTGTAGTGTGGTCAGTTTTATATATCCATTGCGCGTTAGCTTCAGGCTTTTAGGCCTTTGTGCACTTTGCCCTGGATGTATTTTAATCATTTGCTCACAGCTTAGAGCCTCTGTGCACTTTGCTCTAAATGCTTTTTATTCGGCTTCGTACTGTTATTTTTCAAATAACCAGTTCTACGGTCTTGTTTTATTTTTTATATCACACTGTTTAGCCTACTTCAGCAATGGAGTCCTCAATAACACATTCTTGTTCACTCTGTGCTTCAGTCAAGGATACAGTCTGGTACATTGCCGATAGACGTGGTAGGAGTTTAGTCTTTGGCATTCTTGCGTAGGGACATTTTCTGATCACACTGACATGTTAGTTATAAAAACACTTCCTTGTCCCAGTACACGAAGAGGGAGATTCCGACCAGGGAACCACAACTAGACGCTGACTGCCTCGTTGCAGATGCTGAACCAGATCACAGGCCTTTGCTCAGGTATGAGGGTTTATGGCTTCCCAGAGAATCTGAAAGGCAAGTTAGAAGCTTAACATGCTGTGCTCGAAATAGAACTAGCTGAGAGAGAGTGGAAATTATTAACACCATGATAGGGTTATTCTTATGTTTCACTCTCCTCGTGACTATTTCAATCCTACTGTGTTGTATGGTTCTGGTTATTGCGGCTCACGCCTTAATATCTAAAATGCAGTCGTTTTATTAAAACAATCTATAAAACTCAAACTGCCTTTGTCATTTGTATATGAGATCGTACTGTAAATGAGAGAGCTGGTTTGGATCTGAGTGACCACGACTTCCCTGAGAAGTTCTAAGATGTCATGCGCTCGGCTGCCAAATCATCCCTTCCCCTTGGGAGAGATGAGGCACTGCTAGTTAGCCGGAGCAAAACCGGATTTAGGGTGACAGAGGTCCTTCCAAGTGGGTCAGACTCAGTCCCCCACACCGTGAACGATCCTGCTACCTAGAAATCCAGTATTCTCATTTAGGATAATGAGAGCCCACGCGACATGGCGCCGCCAACGATTGGTCTGGCTCTAATTTTTGGGTCCGGCTGACTCTCTCGGTCTCATATATATATTGACTCCTCGGTTCCGTTAACGGAGACGTCCGTGGGGCTGAGGATTTCCGCCACCACGAGATAGGTGCTTCCTATTACTTAGTGGTTGGTTGTTCAAGCTTGAACTTTGAAAGGAAAACCCCGATATTGGTGTGCCTTCTCTGCCCTAGTGCTGTTTTTATAATGGCAAATCCTCAAGCAGTGAACATAGCGCTTAATATGCGCCATCCGCTCACAGGACATCTGATAGCACATGGTCTCACGAACCAGGGGGGTCTGGTCACGTTTGTGGTCGACGCCCATGCAGCTTATAGAACAGAGCTTTTTTATTCTTGGGTTGTATTTCCAACAGTTGATGGGGGTACAAACACTTTTCACGAATACACTCTTGCTAATGTCCCTGGACAATACAGGGCATATGCATATTTAGAGATACCTCTATCATATCAAGAACATAATAATTGGCTTGATGGCGCCCTACCCCACACTGTAGCACCTATTAGGTTAGGTCCACTGAGTAATGATGGTCCTACCTGGCCTTTATTGGCTACATATACACCACATCCTGTGGTTGCTCAATTGGCGGTGGCTGAAGTTCGTCGCTTATATACGGAATTAACGGCTACATATAGACGTTTGGTTCAATTTGTGATGCAGACACTTAACACAAACCCAGTGCGTGCTGCTCCGGCACAACAACATGCGGTGGTTCCGGGGGTAAATCCGACCACTGTACACTCAGTTATGGGTAAAGTCCCAGCAAAACGGGAGGAAACTCCATTTTGGCTGGCGCAAAAAATGTATACGCTGGAAGCAGTATTTCCCCATCCGGGACTTCAGGAGAAACATAGAATATTGACGATGTGTTTACCGTATGGAATGGTTCCTACTGTGGACCATTGTAATACTTGGGGCACGGTGTTTGCCGCGCTCTACACTACAGCACACGGTACACCAACATTGGCTAATCTACCGGAAGTGCTCAAACAAATTCAGGATGAATATGGAGCTGCCCCAGCCTTAGATTTAGGGATGCAGCTGATGGGCAATTTTGCCGCAGTTTCTTCTATGATTTTGAGTAATCTCAAAGGGGAGGCAGTAGCACTAGCGGTGTGTATGCGTCTTCGAGACGTCCTGCAGGTAACCAGGAGCGGGAACTGCCGAGAATAATAGCAGAAACATATTCCAGTATCGGTCGTGATAGCCTTGGGGCTAGACCACAGAAACCCCAGTTACAGGGTAAGAATAGTAAAGATACTACTAAACAACAGCAACCTGAGGGTACTAAAAAGTGCTGGGACAAAAAACAGACACCTAAAAAGGATAGGGGACAATCTCCGCAACCGGAGACCCCGCAGAATAGGTATGATCTCAGAAATAGGGATAATTTGAAGACGCCTGATAGATATCAATATACTGATACGCACCAATCTCGTTCCTTTCAGGACTCCTCGGAAAAAAGAAATGAGAGAGGTGGGCGATCAGAGCGGAGAACAGAGTACGTGAAACCGAGACAGGAGTCACAACGCTCAACGGAGGTTTCTTTCAAACAAGAAGAGAAACCGATCCAACAGAAACAGCAATTTAAAAAGAAGAAAGTGGCAGCAGTCTCAGTTAGACATGACACTCAAGAAGAGAGTTCTCTTGAAGAACAAGACATGGGCGTTGGCACTGTTAGACAGTGCGGCAGAGGTCACAATAGTTCGCCGGAATCTTCTAGAGCATCTGGAGGTGAAAGCAACTGATGACTTCATACAAGTCGAAACAGCAGATATGCGTGTCTCTGATCCCGATACAGATTTTACAATAACTTTACAATTAGAAGGGGACATTGAACGCCCTATAAAAGCCATCTTTTGGGACTGTGTAGTCAAATTGTATGACATTCTGCTGGCCAAACAGGATTGGCCTCCTAACTTTGTTTGTGACTGTCCAGTTGGGGAGGAGGTTATTACACCTTCATTCTCACCACTTGTTCCGGGAGAACTAGCAGAGTCCTATAGTAAAACATGGGCTCTAGCACAGGCTCCTGCCCTATATAGAAATAATGTGGGGTGGGATAGGGATTCACCTTATCATGTAATTCCGATAAAGGGCGAGCATCAGCCGCAACCGCAATATCCTATAAAATTTGAAGCGAGGGCATCGGTAAGGAAAATACTTACACAATTGGAGTACCAGGGGATAATTGAACCCTGTGTCTCGCCGATGAATAATCCCTTATTTCCAGTTGCTAAACCAGACCATTCATATAGGATAGTGGTGGATTACAGACATTTAAATGGACATACACGCACATATGCAATACAAAATTCACACAGCGCTCATGAATAATATTGTGCGTAAGAAATACAAAACAACATTAGATATCTCAAATGGATTCTTCTGCCAAAATATAGCGCCCGAAAGTAGGGACTATACGAGCTTTAGTGCGTTTGGCTCTCAGAAAAAGTTTTGTTGTCTGCCTCAGGGGTATAAAAATAGCCCAGGACTATTTTCGGCTTGTGTAACAGAAATTCTGCATGAGTTGGACCCTGAAGCATTATCATATGTTGATGATGTATATCTGACGGACGATGAGTTACTGCAACATTTAAGGCGTGTAGCGCGCATTGTTGTGGGATTTGCTGATATAGGCTACAAATTTAATTTTAAGAAATCAAACATTGACTTCCTTAGTGTCATTTTCCTGGGATATGAGTTGTCGAATGAAGGCAAGAGCTTAGCGCCACACTTTTTGGAGAAATGTGTTCAGTTGCAGCCTCCTAATACGGTTCGGAAACTCCAGTCGTTATTGGGATTTCTAAATTTTGGCAGAAATTACATTCCTGATTACGCTACACGTATAAAACCGTTATACGAGTTGATTCGCCCAAACTTTTCATGAAGATTATGGACGAATGAGCATACAAATATTCTTCGAGATTTGCAAACTGATCTCTTAGCAGTAAAACATTTACACACCAGGGACAATAAAACGCATCTTGTCATCAGGGTAATACCTGGTGCCGTTGGGTTTACATATGTCACCTTTAATGAGGGTGAGACAGTCCCGATAGCATACAAGTCGCACTTGTACTCGGCTGCAGAACAACATTTTGCACAAACTGAGAAAATTCTCACTGCTGTACAAATGGCTGTTATTAAAGAAAGACCTCTTGCCCAGGGCCAACACATCATTGTCGTTTCCCCGATTCCAGCCTTAGAGGCTGTTACAAAAGCGAGTGTTCCTAATTCGAAAGCTTTACACCCGCGATGGATACAATGGGCAACGTCTTTGACAGCCACTGATGTAGATTACATATTTGACCCTAAACTGCAGACTCAAGAATTTCTTCAGTATGAAATGGAGTACCCAGTTCCCGCTGGTACATTGCCTATTGACCAATATCAGGTGGTCATGTATACCGATGGCTCTGCGCAGCCAGCGGTTGGGACAAAACAACAGTATTCTTATGCATGTGCGGTGGTGAGCGGCTATATGGAGGGGAAGTGTTCTGCCCCCAACATACTTATACGCAGACCTTGGGAGATTGTACGGCACAGTTGGCTGAGCTGAAAGCTCTGTTGTTAGCCTTGGAACACACAGATCCGGCGATTTTTACATTGCTGGTGTGTGATTCCTATTACTGTGTTCAGTCTTTCAATGAATATTTACACTATTGGAGGTTGAACGGGTTCAGAGATTCAAAAGGCAACACCATTAAACACAAATTGCTGTTGAAATACTCATGTTATTTGCATATACATCTGGGTTTTGCAAAGGATTACCTCAGAAAGATGGTTGTCTGTCACTGCTAGTGTATAGTCACCATCAAAATGTCACTTTTTTCCAATCTGTCTTAATGTAATTTTCTGAATCTGTGCACACTCAAAGTTTATACTGCCCGATTGTATTGTATACAGACCTAGAATGTAACTTACCACATATCCATGATGGAAATGTGTAGTGACATTGTAGAATTATGTTTTCGCAACAATAACAGTGCCAAATGGCTGCTGCCTGTCCTGCATGCAGGGGACAGATGTCACTGAGCTTATTCCGCTGGAGTATGCCGTCATGGTGGTAGGCGGTCGGAACCGATGTGCAACTCCTTATTGGTTAACACTGATGTCTATGGCATACAGGAACCAATGACAATTACTGCTGGCAGTGATGGTGCCGCCTGCTGCAGCCTAGACTACCATTTTCTACAGTGTATCTCACTTGACTCCTGACTCTTTAGCCATCAAGGCCTCCACTGAGTGTGCTGCTGTGTTGTGTTCCTCGGAGCCACAATGGGGCATGTTACATAGGATAGGCCCTACACCTTCCCAACTGAAGAACTCGAGAAACTTGTGGATGGGGTCATACCCCTGTACACAAAGCTGTATGGGGCTCTAGAACAGCAGGTAGGTTGCAGTATGGTATTTGTGTTGCTACATCAGTACGTAAATGAGTTAGTATGTGTATAAAGGATATTCCAGTGGAGGGTGTAGACTCTGAAATGACTGCTAAGAATGTTGTGAAAGTGTGAAGTTGTGTACGATGCTGATATGTGTACTGTTAGTAGGCCAGTGAATGTCGTAGGTTGTTGGGTCTACATTTATGTGCCTTTGCTTCTGTGTCTCTCATGAAGGTCCACGCCCATCAAAAGAAAGGATTGTGGAAAGCCATCACCAAGGAAGTGCGGACCCTGGGGGTCCATATCCGGCAGAGCACCCACTGCAGGAAGTGGTGGGAGGACCTGAGACGCTGGGCCTGGAGGTCCGCAGAGGCCCAGTTGGCAACGGCCTCCCAATGAGGAAGGGGTGCCCATTGGACCCTGACCCCCCCTAGTGGCCCGCATACTGGATGGGCGCTTGAGGGCAACACAGCAGCCATAAGGGGGCGAGTTACAGAGTACATTTCCAGTACTGTTGCTGGAAAATGGAAAGGGTGTGTTAGCCATAGGATGAAGGATGTCTAGTGTAGCTATGACAGTTAATGTAGGTAGAATACAGTTGTGCTGTGAATTTAATTTGCTGTGATAGGTGATTATCTGTGCAACAGGTTATCATGGCATTTTTTAAATGAGCATACAGGATCTTAAGTTGGTTCCAATACCTATCTATTCATGTCCATTATGGGTAACATAGGTAGGTATGCCAATGTACACATGTCACTCATGGACTGACACCTCACAGTAATGATCCTGTATACAAGAGCCATGACAGTGTAGAGTAGTTCTTGAGTGTTATTGTAGAGGTTTCATGGTTAAGTATGCACATCAGAGTGCATGCACAGTAGGTGTGGAGAAATGTCTACTGAAGTTGTAGAGAGTGCATTCAGGAATTTTCAGAGTCATGTTTTTGAATTGTACAAATGTGCAAAGGGTATTACTATTGATCCTATGCTCCCATCTTTTTCAGCCCCTCCCATTATTTTTGTACTATCCTATCCTTGTATGTATTAGCATCAGCAAGTAACGGAGTAGGGGCACTGGCCAGTGGGGAGGCTGCAGGCTACAGGACCATGGAATCGGAGACCACCGAAGCTGAGGGGACAAGTGACTTGGAGGGTGAGGGGAGCACCACGGGGGAGACTGGAGCAGATACCACTAATACGGATTCCTCCTCCGATGGAAGCTCCTTGGTGGGGGTGGAACCTTCTGGGACCATCCCAGCACCATCCTCATCCACCAACACCCTTACCAGCACCTTACCCAGTAGCTCCCCACCTAGTTGCCCACTCACCCAGGAGGGTGGGCGTCTCCTTCGCCACAGGCACCTCTGCACCTGGCCCAGTCAGCCCTGCTGCCCTCAATAATAAGGCTATTGACCTCCTGAGGTCCATCTCTGTAGGGCAACTCAACCATCGAGAATCCCATCCAGGGCCTGGCATCCCAGATACAGCAGAGTAATGCCTGCTTGGAGGGTAATCATGGTGGCTTGACTGGCCTACAGAGATCATTTCAGAGTTCTCCCTCCTGCTACCCATGCCCCATCCCAGAGCCCTCTCTCCCCCCAGCCAAGCCACACATACAGACAAGCACTCACCCAAATCAACAGACAAGGCATGCAAGGACAACACAGGCACCACAAATCACATCACAAGCATGCAAAAACTCAACACACAAAAACAGACACAACATCAGCCACTACTTCCCCTGTCTCCTCTAGCACCTCCTCCCTTACAGTCACATCACCACTTACACCTTCCAGCATTGCATCCTCATTCCCAGTTCCTGTCACCACTTCTATGTTGCCCTCAGTCACCACCACAGCAGGCACTTAGACATGCACCCCATGCAACACATCCGCACTCACCACATCCACAAGTCTCTCCACCTCTGAGTCCTCCCATGACCCCCTTCTACCTCTGTTGCCCCTCCACCTTCAGAAATGCCTCCCCCTGTCACCAAACAAACACCTGCCCCAAAACATAGTTCCAAATCCCCTGCCCATCAGTCCAAAACCCCACCCCTCCCAGACACAAACCAACAGACCCACCTCCCAAGCCAAGTCCCAAGGACCCCCCCTCCCAAACCCAAAGCCCCACCCACACCCCCATACCCTTTAAGTGCCTGCCTGCCCCATTGATGCCCCTACCTTGTGGAGGCCATTAGGCTATCAGGAGTCAAGTTGGAGCCTTTGCCAGGCACACCAAAGACTTTTAGACACTATACTGGACTAGGGGCCTTGGTGTTTTTGTTGCACATTTGCATTCATATAAATTTTAACAACAGGATTCCTGTTGGTTTCCTTACCATACATTTGTCGTCTTTTTATTTACAGGTACATTTCCATACATCTATCATGTGCTGTACAATGTGCATTTCTAGTCATTTTTTTAGTCATGTTCACTGTTCTCTCTGGTACTTGGCCATTTTATGTTTTGTTGTGTATTTGTATTGCTTTGTGTCTCTCTCCTTGTTAGTGATATTGGTGTGGTAGTGTAGTTTTGATCTGGGGTGGGTGTATTGGCGTGGCTGTGTTTCGTGTGTGTGGATGTGTGTGTGGGTGTTTGTATGTGTGTATCGGTATGGTGTTGTGCACCGTATATGGGTGTGTGTGCGTGTGGGAGCCCGTGCATGGTGTGTATGTTGTATGTTGTGTGGGTGCGTAACTCTCTCCTTCCTCCATTGTGTGCTCTGCAGGTGTACTCACTGATGGTGTTGTCATCGCAGTTAGTGGTCATAGAGGAGGAAAGTGAGGAAGAGCGCTGGAAAGACTTCAAGGTGGCGTTCCATGGCTTCTGCAGAACAGTGTGTCCCTGGAGGTGAGTAGGTCCTTTTATACTTGCTATTTCCGCCAGGCTTTGGGTGGTGGTTGTACTGCCCTGGAAATCATGGCGGTCTGAAGTTTTGTATTAGAGTGGGCGGTGCAGTGGCTACTGCCTGGCTAGGGATGGCAACTGCCATCATCACAGGTCAGACTGCACTGGCGGTACTGTGGGCAAACTGCCTATGTTTCAGTGGGTTGACTGCCATGGCCGTAATATGGCGGTCTGCACCACCGGCCTGGTACCAGAACCATGACCGCCAATGTCAATGAGGGCCATAGTCCTTCAAATACCGTGTTTTTTTCTGCGTAGAGCATGTGGGGCTTGATTTATCTGGACTCTCTTGGGCAGTACTTAATTTGAGCCGATGGCTGCCGGTGGGGCCCATCAATCAATCAATCACTGCATTTGTAAAGCACGCTACATACCCGCAAGGGTCCCAAGGTGCTGGGGAGGTGGGGTGCTACTGGTCGAAGAGCCAGGTCTTGAGGAGTCTTCTGAAGGCCAGCAGGTCCTGGGTCTGTCGAAGGATGGTGGGGAGAGTGTTCCAGGTCTTGGCGGCGAGGTAGGAGAAGGATCTGCCGCCGGCGGTGGTTTTTCGGATGTGGGGGACTGTGGCGAGGGCGAGGTTGGCTGAGAGGAGGCTTCGGGTGGGGGTGTGGAAGCTGAGTCGGTTGTTGAGGTAGGTGGGTCCGGTGTTGTGCAGTGCTTTGTGTGCGTGGATCAGGAGCTTGAAGGTGATCCTTTTGTTGACGGGGAGCCAGTGCAGGCCTCTCAGGTGGAGTGTGATGTGGCTGTGGCGAGGGGACATCGAGGATGAGTCGGGCCGAGGCGTTCTGGATGGGTTGGAGTCGTCTCAGGAGCTTGTTTGTAGTTCCTGAGTAGAGGGAGTTCCCGTAGTCGAGTCTGTTGGTGATGAGGGCCTGGGTAACGTTTTTTCTCGTGTCGAGGGGGATCCATTTGAAGATCCTGCGGAGCATACGGAGGGTGTTGAAGCAGGACGCGGAGACGGCGTTGACTTGCCTGGTCATGGAGAGAGTGGAGTCGAGGATGACCCCCAGGTTGCGTGCGTGGTCCGTGGGTTCCGGGGCTGTGCCTAGTGACGTGGGCCACCAAGAGTCGTCCCAGGCTGATGGGGTGGGTCCAAGAATGAGGACCTCCGTCTTGTCTGAGTTCAGCTTCAGTCTGCTGTCCTTCATCCAGTCGGCTATGGCCTTCATTCCTCGGTGGAGGTTAGCTTTGGCGGTGTGGGGATCTTAGGTGAGGGATATGATCAGCTGGGTGTCGTCGGCGTAGGAGATGATGGTGAGGTTGTGTTGTCATGCGACATGGGCGAGGGGGGCCATGTAGATATTGAACAGTGTCGGGCTGAGGGAGGATCCCTGTGGGACGCCGCAGATGATCTCAGTGGTTTTGGAGCAGAAGGATGGGAGGCGGACGCTCTGGGTTCTGCCGGAGAGAAAGGATGTGGTCCAGGCCAGGGCCTTCTCTTGGATACCGGCGTCATGGAGGCGTGCTGATAGGGTGCGGTGGCAGACCGTGTCAAAGGCTGCTGATAGGTCCAGGAGGATGAGGGCGGCTGTTTCTCCTTTGTCCATCAGGGTCCGGATGTCGTCAGTGGCGGCGATGAGGGCGGTCTCGGTGCTGTGGTTACTTCGAAAACCAGATTGGGACGGGGCCCATCATCACTCATGTTTGGGTATGGCGCTTATTTTTCTCAAGGGCCTTTGAACCGGATCAAAAGAGCAAAAACATACAAAGTGGAAACAATGAGAAATGGAACGAAGGCCACACCATCACAAAGGAAGAAAGCAGGAACCTGCAGGAGTGTGACAAAGGGGCAGAGAGTGTCTGGTAGTCTATTAAAGAGGCATGAGGTGAATTCCAGACTACGCAGACTTCTTATTTGGCATACTGTGCTGGCCGCAGACTTCTAAGCAGAGCTTTGGACACCATCACGTATTCATCTACAAATGAATCACTCTAGGGTATTAACAAAAAGTTACTTGTTTGACTGGTCATCATAGTTTGGTCAATATTTGGAGACAATTTTATAAACAGGAGATGTAATATAGTCATTAATCTTTGGTGCACAATGTCGCCACATGTATATGCTATATTTTTGCATCACCCAATATGTGTAATACTGACTGATCGAACCAAGCGTGAGACCTCGAATTATAGCTTTTGCCATGTCAGATGACATCTATTTAGCATAGGGTAATAATGCACCAAGTTCCAGAGATTGTTTTTTGTGATCAATAATACCAGGTAAACGTTACTGAATAGTATTATCTTTAATACCATTTGGCATTACTGGCATAGTAACACCAAGTGTTATTACTACACTCTTGCAAAAAATATGAAATGACATAAAAATGCAGAAGTCCATCAGTTTTGTGACACAGCTTTACAGTCTGGGAAGAGAATCTTTTTGGAAAGTCTGCTATCTACACTATGCCACAATCTCACTCATGAGGTTTCTTCTCCATAAAGGCTGAATATCACTTAGAACCATCTTGAAAACTTCAATTTTTTTCCATCCACACCATCAGATAACCATTTGGAAAGAACAATAAGCACATTGTACATTATGGTTACAGTTCAGTGCTGGAAAATCAAAGTTATTAAACAAGGAACATCCGTTTCTCACACAAGTTTATTAAGCATGAGCTCAAGCGCATAGCCATCTACTAGGCAAAACTACTGCAAAGGTCTGAGGGAACATATGCAATTAGTGACACGAAGGGATACCAAGTCTGTTCTCACCTTGACACTTTGGAAGACTGTCTACGCACTGGTGACAGACCTGCAAGTGAGGAGTAGATGCACACAATCATAAGCTTCACCAGCATAGAGGCGATTATATGTGAAGCAAAGGCAAGAAGTATTGTGCCCATACAACACATTCCAAGGAAAAATGCCATGTGGATTAATGTAATTATCTTGCAAGAGTTGGAGCCCTCGGAAAGACAGAAGAGGTGGGATCTGCGAATGCTAGCATTGTGTTTCCACCTAGGCCAGGCCCTAGAGGCCACAGCCCGTTTTAGTACTTGCAATGGACACTGAACAGGAGTACAGTGAGCTGCCTTCTACAAGCACAAGTTCTCCACCCAGAGTTAAAAAAAAATATCCAAGGCCACTGTATTTTTCAACATTTCATTTCAGTTGTGCTGTCGGCCATTCTTGGGAGTTTTCGCAAATGCTGCTGCATAACTGAAGTTAAGAACTGCAAACGTTCCAGCCATATAACCCTGTGCAATTATGGGAGACTTTCACTTCTAAGTAATTTGTAACACTGAATTAATTTCCTATTATTTCTATGGTCGTGTGAAGCCTCTTTGCAACTTTCACAAATGAATACTTCATACTTGAAATCATCGCAAAGTTTAAGATGTTGCTGTTTTGCTGGTCCCCTTAGAGCACTGTTACATTTCGCTAGAAAAGTCTCAATATCCTTGTTTAATGCCATCATATTGATCTGCATAAGAACTATTCCTTTGATAAACTAGGGAGAGACACCTCTTGATTTTAATTAACACTGGTACTGTCAAGGCAGTAATGTTAGGAGGAACAATGAATGCAAGTAAGACAACATTCCCATCGTCTCACAATACCATAAACCAGCACACTTGTACTGCAGGTGCCAGGCCAAGGAAGGCGAAAGACGCGATGATACTTCAGTTTGACCTACGGCTAGAACGTTTTCCCATACCAATTTATCAGCACTCAGATACGAATGTGTCAGCATTTTCACACAAAAAAATCACATTGACGGTAAATCGTCACCTGACCTTTATACACTTACTAGACTGCAATCCGAGGGCTTTGGAAAAATACTTTCTGTTTTTTTGTAAAACTGACGTTTTAGGAAAATGTTGTGGAAAAATGTGCTAAATATACGTGGTGTTCTTGAAATGAATATAAGGATAGAGACCTATCAAGCGTAGGCTGTGTTTTCTGTAATACAGAGGACAGAGGTGTGGCTTCCCTCTGCTCATATGAATCTACTCAAAATACAGAGCAACATTTGGAAATCATATTTGGGCCTGAGACAGGGACAACAAACCATTGTGGTTAGTTACAATTCGCTACGTTCTTTATCGCTGCTAAAGCGCTGCAAAGTAATATTTCTAATGATTATAAAATGTTTATTTCCTCATCAGGTTCTCAGTGACCGTTTTAACTCGTTGTTTCTTGCCGTACACAGCAACTCCCTTATACCCCTGTTATCTTGTAACATATTACATTGCCTTTTCCGCCTCTGTCTCTGTCTCCATCTTGTCAAAATCCTCCAGGTTTTTCCCTGAGTTCTATGCCCACATCCTCACATGTCAAAGTGATGTCTCCATGCCATACCCAGCCTTTCACAATAGTCCTTGCTTCCTGCTTTCCATCTATTTGCCATTTCCCTAATCTCTGCAGGTCTCTTTGGTGATTTCAACGTTTGCACCTTTCTTCTAGCACCGCCTGTCTCAGATGTATTTCCTACCTAATTTCACAGTTTTTCCATACACCTGATAAAATCCAAATACTTTATAAACACCAAAAACACAACTGCCCAGCATTTAATCGAGCCCATGATAGTCGCAGTGAGAATGTATTTCTTACCTTGCTTGAATTCTTCCAATGTTTCCAGTATGATAGATGCATTCACCTCATGTACGAGTTACGGAAGTCCATAATAAATTAGCAATTCATGCAAATTCATAAATCCATTTAAGCATCCATCGTGTCTACCCAGTGCTTGTATTCGCGTATGTGTAATCGATTATTCTGTAAAACAAGGAAGGGTTATTATTTAAAATTAGACACAGATTTAAACTATTAAATTCAAATTAATTACTTCAAGATATGTAAACTAGATCTAGAATGTATGCAGACTATGCATATTAGATAGTAATTACACAATTATTCAAGATCAGAGGCCAAATCTCATTTAGTGTGGTCATGAATGATAGATGTTTTTGTAAAATATGCTATTAGCATTTATCCAAGTTATAAACAAGAAGTATAGCAATTGAGTTGAGACAATCAAGTTATAAACAATTATTAATGTGCAGCCTATCTAATGCTTTGAACGGCTGCCTCTCTGTATATAGTTGTTTATCCCTTTCCATTGGAAACCCAGCTTGGCACACCAACACCCACTGAACCGTTCTTGCTTTACCTTTCCAAGACCCCTTGTGTAATAAGCATAACAGCATATTCCCTCCCACAATGTTTGCTCTCTAGGCTCCTTTACTGTTTATAGCACCAATGCGATCTATCTACTCTACAATGCTGTGTGGTGTGTATAAAAATAAAGTTAACAGAACTTAAGGAAGGTGTGTACAATATTATTTATGAGCAGCCAAAGTATAGCCAAAAACATTCATGCTCACAATATAGGAAGAATCTATATCAAAGTAGCCATTGTAAAAGTCATTATTTATCTGATGTATTTTGTGCAGCCCTCATTTGGTAGACAGGCGCGCCGATCAGGAAGCAGCTACCCATTCCTTTTTGATATATGTTTATATCGAGCACTGTTGCGGACTTCTAGCACTCATCCAAGTCAAGTCTGGCTAGAAGAAAGACGAGGGTAATAAGCATGTTAACTCATTTGATGATATCGAAGTTGCTAACTACACTCGAAAGGGTTGCCTAGGGGGTCTAGCTCAACCGGAACCACCCTTGACAGGAAGCAACTGACCTACTCCCGTTATTTCAAGAGAACAAAAAGCATTCCCACACAAAAGCAATAAGTCAACCCTTTTATAAGAGCATCACAAGGCATGTCGGTAAAGCACTACAGCATATCTGCCACACAAATGTAAGGGTACAATAACCAGGTTAAAGTAATTAAAGTGGATGAGGTGGAGCTTTGCTGAAATGGCCACTTCCTCTGGCTCCATTTTTGCCTAAGTCCATTCTTCATCAGTCATGGATTCTTTATCTGGTTCCCATTTTTCATTAAAAGGGCATTTATAAATAATCTTTTTACCGCAACACTCTTAGTCTTAAGGATTTCAACAGTCAGCTTTGCCTCTGGGCGCTGCATTTCAGAAATGCCTCACGGTTAGTGGGTGTGCTCCCAGAGCATTTTTTAGTTGAAAACACTTATAAAAGTGACTTATGAAGATCATACTCCATGATTAGGTCAGCAAATCATTTAATATGGTCGACTTTTTATCATTCCCAAAAGTAGTAGAAACAGCTGCGGATTCTCCTTTTAAGCAGAGGAGTGCCGCCCCACCTGCTATGGACACAGCAAAAGTGAAAAATAAAATGAAAATAAACCGACTTTATCACCATTTTATTTTTTGCTTTGCCAGCTGCCAGACCTAAGTGTGAGGATATTGCAGGGCTGGGCCATTCCTGGAGTGCAGACTGGGAGCAAGGAGGAGTGGTGCCTGGCTACGTTAGTTTAAACTGTGCATGTCACTTTGGTCAGCTATCTTGCACCAGGCAGCTTGACATACACTGTTTAAACTTCTCCAACCCAATCAGTGTTAGGTAGCCGAGTGGACAGACAGCACAGGCCCTTAGTGCCAATATGAGCACTGAGACAGCCTGCTTCAGCCAATCCTGGCGCTTCTTTTATGGGGGGTTAAGAGCAGGAGAGCAGTGTCGGGATCGGTTAGAGCAGCTGGCTCTGGGGACTGGAGAAAGCACCAGTGCACTAGCACCGGGCTCTCGTGCCTCATGTAATTTACAATTTCCCAGCTCATGGCTAAGTAGCACTGACTCAGCCAGAGACTCCATCTGCACGCTTACAAGTATTCGTGCATGCTCCAGATATCTGCACCAACTCACCATTCATCCTCACTTAGGTTTAGAGGAAACAGCCACCAGAAGCATGTGGTAGCTGCTGCACACTAAACTGCTCTGCCTTGATCAGATATAGCACTTTATAGAACAGTATAAACTGTGATTGACAGATGCATACTGCACTCATGCGCTTGTCCTAGTCTATACACCATTCAGATGAGATCAAATACAGCATTTTAAAGCTCACAATGAACTAGAAATAAACAGGTGACACCAGACATACATAGGACCTACTGCACTCCTGTGATTATCTTTGTGCAAACAAGATCACCTATAGCGCTTGATATGAGCTGTAAATAGCAGGTGCATATTGGCTTCTGTGCTTTGCACTTTACATAAACTGTTCAGAGAGATGAGATAACATGCGTTACAGGTTTGGACTAAACAATAAATGTCAGTCACCACCAGACACACACTCAGTTGAAATTTGCTCACTCCACCACTCTGAAATGTGCCGGCCGCCACAGAATAGAAATTCATATTATGTCCCAGGACTGGAAAGTCAGTAGTGGCGCCACTTGGGTCGGCCAACTGCCCACACAGAAAGGTGCCTCCTTGGTCATTTTACCAAACTTCCAAATTCTCTTAAGGGCCTTGGTAAAGCATGAATGGAACAAACTTATGACTGGATAGAGGCTCACAGGCATGTCACCACAGAGCAGGAGCATTAGCACAGGGACTTCTAAAACCCAATCATTTTCTAAGTGAAACGTTTGGCAGACTGTATGTTATCTGTCATTTACGACAATGTGGAATGAAGTCTAAAAATATGACTAGATGTTTGCCATTCCCAGACCATTTTTAGGGTCGAGCCTGCGTCGCATGCGCTCGCGCATGCGTATTGCAGCGAGACGCTTTAGGTATTAGAAAAGGGCTCAGAGCCCTGTCGACATCACGTCAGTGTTTTTCATTGGTTCGTGGGTTTGCCTATTAAAATCTGCTTGCTTTTATTAGTCGAAGGCATGCATACGTCATGCCTTTTCCGGTGGCTAGCCCTCCTCAAGCGCATCGACCAAGTACAGAAAACATGCGAGGCTCGCTGTTTTCTGTCCGGCTCGTGGACTACTTTTTCTCTATTTTCCTAAGCGCGATTTCGCTTGGCAGAAGTCGAGCGCTTTACACAGTTAATTGCACTTTTTCGGGTTACGTACGTGAATGCACTTTTGCCGATAGGTGAAAAGTCGGGTTAGGAGTTTACATCGCTATCAGCTCTAACATGAGCAAACGTGAGACCCGTTGCATTGCAAATGCTTGTTTAAAATGCACTGACAGAATTTATCTAGGGTGTTCCTTAGAACTCAGCCCACCACAGAAAGACATGCACCCCATGTGCTCTTTTCTTGAATTACGTATCAAGTAACTCAAAGGGGTTGTTGTAATAAATGTTATGTCTAAGTGTCCGAGGGGAGGCAGGAGATACTTTTGCCACTGGTGCCCACATACTGAAGATATCCCAAGTGGGACCCAAGTGCCCCTCTGTAGATATTAAATCTCAGGGTGCCGAGGCAGTGCAGCCCAAGTCTTATTTATGGAATGGGCAGTGGACTATAAATTCAGAATTAAGCAACACAAAAAACAATGCTTAGTAATATGCTGTCCAGTTTGTATTTTTATAAATAAAAAGAAAAGTACTTTATGACACTCTACCAAATTCTATGCACAAATTAAAAATGTGTACAAAATGGCAGATTGAACCGCCTATTATGGAACCCTTTACAGAACCTCACAGTCAACTTAGGGTACACACTTATGAAAGGTACCACAGCACTAGTAACTCCCTCAAATGCACCATGGGTCGCTTTCTCCAGATGCACCAGAAGCTTCTGGGCATACCCAAACACAAGCTAAATATTTTCTTCAATGGTGTCCTTAACCCTCTGGGTACAAGCAGGGAACACAATCAGTGCCCCTCATGAGTGAGCTCTTAAATTCAGGGTATCTCAGCCTCTGGAGCAAGATTTGCCTGTTGGTATACTTCAGTCTCCAGGAGGGTTAGTTTCACACCTCACAGCCTCTAAATATTTGTCATTTTTTGGAAACTTGTTGTAGATTACTCTTCTTCCAATGAACAGAGTTCAGGAAATAGCCCTCCTGTCCCTTCAGGTCCTAGCAGGCTATGTGGATGTTCAAGGCTCTTTCATAGCTCAAGAACCCTCCTGTCTCCTTCCAGCAGTGGGGAGCTGCAAAGCCTAGGACTGGCTCTCCTGTTTAGGCTCCTGGTAATCTTGGTCTGGGGGTCTTCCGATGAGCAGTTTCGGAGAATTGTCCTCCTGCCCCTTCAGCTCTAAGTAGCCTACCTGGCTGTACATGGCTCTTTCACAGCTCAAGAGCCCAGCTGCCTCCTTCCATCAGTGAGGAAGTGCAAAGTCCAGGACAGGCTCTCCTCTGTAGCCATTGGTTTTCCATCAGAAACATCTTGTGACTCACAATGCAGAATACAATGCCTGCCTGCACGCCCCAGGACTTACTGCCTCCTGGTCACCAGCAAGGTGCCTGTGTGTCCAGCAGGAGACAGGGCACTCCCTCCAGGGAAACCCATTGCAGGACAAATTCAAAGACATCCAGGAGAACTCTTCTTTGTGTGTGGAGTTGTTGGGCACCATGAAGAAAAATCTGCCCACTCTCATATGTCTACTTGATGGGAGTCTAAAAGCAGGTCCATATCGAGCTGGATCTTGCAAATGAAATTCAGAGGTTCTTACAATGCATAGTTCTACATGGTAAAGTAGTTAGCCAGTCACTTCCTATCCAAGTACTTAAAATGTTTTGAGTGGAGAGGAGAGGTTAGCAAATATCGGGTTCTTGGACCTTTAAAAATGTGCTATCAGGCCGAAGAATTACTCAAAAATATTCAGAATCTGCACTCGCTGCCAACTAGACCTCAGCTGATGTTGCACGAAAAAGGAGATGGTGTACATATACCCACACCTTGTCTTCCTGCAACCCATCCCAGCAAGGTCCCTGCAACAATGCAGCTCTTATCCATTCTGCCAGCGGCTCAGGAATGGTAGGTTTTTAGCGCATCAAATCTTGAGATGCAATTTTATTTTGCTCCCATGCAATTTGCACTACTCAATACAAATTAAAATCACTGTCAACAGTAAATCAAATTCACGACACAGACTGCTCTGATAATTTATCATAAAACATTAAATCCTTGAAAATATTTAAGTTCTATTGATGGAAAACTACAGAATTATTTTTAAAAAACACAAATATTCTTCTTTTCAATTAACAAAATTAAGCATTGCCATACATTTAATTTTTTCAATAAGCAAGAAAGAGGATGGCAAGCAATTATGCAAGAACATGAATACATTGGAAACTTTTGTAAAAATCAATATTTTCAATGATCATTTACAGCCATACTGGACCACGTAGCCTTTACTTATGAGATTTTGGCAGTCATTACGACCCTGGTGGGCGGGGGAGAAGTGGCGGTAATACCGCCAACAGGCCGGCGGAAACAAAAAAATGGAATTATTACCATGGAGGTTACCGCCATGGTCATCCGCCACTTCTCCACTCTGACTGCCAGGGCGGTGACGACCGCTGGGCTGGAGACTTCGGTCTCCAGCCCAGCGGCTGTCACCAGACCGCCGGCGGTATCAGGACCCTGCATACCACCATGGATTTTGGGTGGTTTGAAACCGCCACAAAATCCATGGCGGTAGGCACTATCAGTGCCAGGGAATTTCTTCCCTGGCTCTGATAGGGGTCTCCCCAACCCTCCTTCCCCACCCCTGAGTCCTCCCCACACCCCTGACACCCCTACCACCCTCCAAAGGTGGCAGGATCCCACTCCCCACCCCCACCATCAACATACACACCCCCTCCCCACTTCCACCTCCAACATTAACATACACATCCCCCTCCCCACCCCCAACATTAACACACACACCCCCTACACGCACACATACAGACATGCAAACAGACGACCCGCACACATTTTCCAGACACACAACACCCCCCGCATGCATACACACACTCACTCGCCCCCTCTACATACTCACACGCACACCCCCATGTACGCACACAACACCCCCCAACCCACCTCCCCTAACGGACGATCACCTTACCTTGTCTGGTGATCCTCCGGGAGGGGACGGGATCCATGGGGGGTGCCCCTGGGTTGGGATTCGGTGGGCAGGGTTCTGATGACGGGGCAGTGGAGGTGGAGCAGCCTCCACTTCCCCGCCGACCGCCAGTATGACTGCTGTAGGCTCTCCATCCGAAAAAGGACAGAGGGCTGCCAGCAGTCATGATTCGCTGAACAGAAAAACGCCTGCACAGTGGTACCTCCGCGGTCTTGGAAAAAGACTGCCAAGGTTGAAATGAGGGCCTTAATCTGAACTTTAAATCATATGAAGGATATGCAGACTTACATATTTTCAACAGGAATAACACCACTTTTTAGTTTTTGGATATCACTTGTTTAAACTTAAACTGCACTTGAAAAACAGAGGGGCGGTGCCCAGGCTTCCATTACCCGTGGACCAGTAACATGAGCTACAGCCCAGATCATAACTACAAGTTAATAAGATAAAAGCAGACAAAACCTGCAGGCGAAACTCTGGGGAGAAGGGGCTGTTAAAAGGGGGACTGAATTTGTTTTTTCCAATTCCCCTTGTAGTTCCTCATTTTTGAGTTGAACGTCAGGATTACATTTATAATTTCTGTAACTCAACTCCGTACCTCAGAGTCAAAAGAAACCCCAGGTATCAGTAACTCCAAGAATTAAGCTAGCAATGATAAAACAAGGTCATTGAGAATGAGCCTCCCATTTATAAAGCAGTGAAACAGATCATAAGAATTAATTAATTTGTGAATGTATTCTTGTGTTTTTTTTCATAATGAAATTGGTTAAAATGAATTAAAAACAATTGTGTACTGTATAATAGAAACTGTTTTAAAGAAACAGTAACTGAAAAAATAAAGTACATATGAACCAAAATAATATATTATCTTGAAGCCAATCCCTTTACATGATGAAGCACACATACACCCTATTTACATTTCTTAAATAGGGAAACCTGTTTAGATGCAGAGTCTCCATTGTGCAACATTATCCCCCTTTCTGAGCTAGTAAAAATATCTGTATGAAGAGTAAACCATTAATATAAAAATACATTTACCTTTGTTCCTTATACCTAAAAACAGATTTGGTGTTCCTATATTCTGATTTAGGAATTACTCAATTTCCCTCTGTGGGTATCACTACACTAAAGAACACTTCCTTTAAAAGCATGTGATCCTCACACAAGTTAAATCAAACAAAGAATTACACTTTCATCTCAACCAATGAACTATTTCTGACCAGAGTTCATTATATATATCTCATAAATCAATTTTCAAAAAGGTTTTTACTACTGAGAGTGTGAACTCCTTACCGTAAGTATGCTATTGTGACTAACATAAAATAATAATTAAATAGGTAGTCTATACATGTAGCTCTCATGTTGTGACCAAACATGTTTAAATGTAAGAAAATAACAAACCTTGTGGCTACAATATTATAGTTAAACATAATCTTTATATTAGAATAATTCATTGTACAACTACCACCACAATGGTAATAATGGTTACAATAAACAGATGAATATAAACCTAAAAATGAAGAAACAGAATGACAGAAACCAAAAATATTAATACATTATGCACCCCATTTACCCGACACTGCATTAACTTAGATTGATGATCTGACATTATCATAGCAACAGTGATCGGATTGTCTCTGTTGTAAATCTATTGTCTCCCAAATATTACCAAAATGTCAGGTATACATATACATAATCATTCAGTTTACATACTGCTTAAACTTAATCCGAAGCTTTTCCCCCCCCCCCCCAATTTATTTCCATGTTTCCACATGAATGCCTTTCTGGCTGCTTAACTGTAATTATTTGTAGATGCAGAGGCACCTTCCGCAAGTCAATTTAAGCAGTCAATTCAAAAGCAATATTGGTAACTGTTGATCCTTTCTTCCATAAAAGGTGTGCTTAGCTGTTTTTCCTCAACAGAACCTTCCTGTTTTGTTTATTTGCTAAATCATCCATTGTAAGTGTTTGGTCGCAGAATTGCCTTTTTGGAGCTTACTCATTTTCACCAGTTCACATTTGTTTCCTATTTTTGTAAATGTGAACCCAGAACATATCAGCATCAACCTGTCTTGCGAATACCAACAATCAAGCAATTCAGGTGCTCTATACCGTAACTACGAACATTCTTTATATCATTTATAAACTGTTCTTTCTTTGGGATTGTTGCATGCACTACTAGGTATAGTTTTATAAGAATGAGAAACCACACACTATTTTAATAACAAGGCAGTGGTTTTGGGTTAAAAAGAAATAAGAGTGGTGGAACTGGAGGTACTCCATAGCCGGATATAGCCTCAGAGGTGTCAAATATTTGCAGTATTTTAGGTGTGTTTTTTCTATTTCAAAAATATATTCCAAAAACCAGTGGAGCTATTTGTAGCACTAGTTCATGATCAGCGGTGTCAAAAACAGTAGACAGATTCAGCATACCTCACAGGGACATTTCACCCTTGCTTGCTTCCATCAGAAGCAGTACTCTTACCTCCAACAATGCATTGCAGTCTAAGGGCCCGATTAAGAGTTTAACAGATGAGAAAGCCCGTTTGTCAAACTCCCAACAGAGTGGCCCCCGTCTTCATGACGACCACCCCACCAGCTCTATTAGGTGTTTCCCGCTCAGCCGGTGGGCGGAAACCTCGGCGGGATATAGGCGGCAGCATTGTCTCCTGCTCGTCTTTGAGGCAGCAGCAATGCTGTCACCTGCAGGGCACAGCAGCTAGTGAACATTTTAACGGTGCTGGGCAAAGGGACCCCTGCACTGCCCATGGCAAGTGGATGGACAGTGCAGGGCCCCCCACTGTAACCCCCGGCACCTGTTCTTCACCAGCCTTTTCACAGTGGTGAAATTGTATGAAAAGGCTGGCAGAGAACGAGGTCGTAATCTGCAGGGCAGCCCTGCATGCAGCAATGGCCTGGCGGATTATGATCTTCACCCACCATCAACCCTTCGGGGTCACAATCCCAGGTGTGACACCAAAACCTTGGCGGTCTGACCGCCAGGGTCTTAATGTGGCAGTTGGACCGCCACAGCAGCCACTGCCAGCCACTTAATTGGCCCCTAAGTGTCATCAAGAATATTATTAGTTTCTGTTACTGCAACTTTGGGATTATGTATTTTTAATTATATTGCATATGAAAAATAAATGGCACCACCCCTATTGGTGGATAGCAAGACCGATCTGTTCGGATCATAGATGGGTTCTTCATCATCTTACTGTAATGGCTATTTTCTGATCAATGGGTTTCTGCTTTTCTCCCATTTCAAAGTGATTACACATAATTTGAGGTTTTCTTTTACTGTGTGTAATTGCCCAGAGTAACAGTTTTGTTATATTTTTGCTTTTTCATTAAGGAGGTACTTTTTCCTGAAGCAGGATATGTGTTATAGGCCTCACTCAATTATTATGCAGAACATTTCCCATACCAACATCCTTCAGGTCATAAAGATAGTTTTCACATAGGTTTACCATTATCTTGGTTCCATATTTTATCAAATTTCCATAGTATCTTTTAGCTTGTCTTATTCAATCTTTTCCTGCCTGAATTTCAATAATCCTGGATAGTCAGTGAGTCCAATGCTCCCATCCTATATACAACATTCAAAGAATGTCTTCTACCACAGCCCTGTTTCTTGAATTTAAAAACTATGCTTTCCCAAATACACCGAGCCCTTTTTCAGCCCTCTTGTAGTTGTGCTTTTGAAAAACAAAATAGGGTGATAAAGCAAGATTTTTGTAGCCCCAGAGAAGGCATAATGGTTGGATACACATCATATTAATGGTTGTATGATGGAACAACGCATGCAAGAACCACGCATGCCTGAACAACGGGGTCGGAACAACGACTGTGTTGTTACCACAAATGCTTTTACCACGCATGCCTTTACTAGGCATGCTTTTACAATGAAAAAGCGTGGTAAAGACGTGTGGTCCTAGCATGCCACCCCACCACCCATCCTAATGCCCAAAAATTCTCCACACCTAACACTAAAACTACCCGATGCCCCCACCCCGCCCCTAAAAACAAAAGTACCCTGACACTCCTCACCCCCTCTGAGCCCTAAAACCTTCCCTGACCACCCCACCCGCCCTAAAATCAACTGACCCCACCTCTAAAAACAAAACTAACCCGACCCCCCACCCCTGACCCTAAAAAGAAAACTACCCTGACTCCCACCCATAAAAACACCCTGATACCCCCACCCACCCTAAGCCCTAAAGCCTTCCCGACTCCCCACCAGTCATAAAAACAACTGCCCCCCAACCCGCCCCTCAAAACGAAACTACCCCACCACCTCTTCCCCTGAAAACAAAACTATCCTGGCCCCCCTCACCCACCCTGAGCCCTAAAACCTTACCCGATCCTCCCACCCACCCTAAAAACAACCGACCCCCCAAACCCTGCCCCT